>NW_027555847.1:222010327-222388750 GCF_003287225.1 Phascolarctos cinereus
AATCAGTTAACCTCTCTGATCCTCAGTTTCCCCACCTGTAAAAAAAGAGGGGATTGGACTAGATGGCTTCTGAGGTCTCTCCCAGCTTTAAATCTATCCTCCCATTCTTTTGTGATCCTATGACAACTGGATTGGGGTGCTGGCTTTCCTTAGGTCCCACTCCAGCTCTGCCTAATTCCCCGTACTCCCTCTACCTTCCTTTGCCTCAGTTACCCGCATCTGTAAAGTGTAAATTATCATACTCAGTATTTCCCTCTCTTGCAGGGTTGCCGTAAGAATGAATGAATTGAGGAATGTTAAGAGGGCCCTTTGTGTCTCAGAGTGCCAGGTGTTTACAGATCTCTCGAGTCATTATTCACTGGAGTCTCACATCCCTGGGGATTTTCCTTGGTTGAAAAGTTTTAGGGGGAAGGTCAAGCATCCTTCCAAATAGTAGCCCATTAGCAAAATGCAAAGTTCAGCAGGAGTAGTTAAGGGCCCCAGATAGACCTACCAGGAGGCAGAGGAGGAATGTAGCTTGAGCCACAGATGTTAGGTTTGATCAGTCAGGACTCCTGCCCACTTCAGATGACAATTATCATTAATTATTGTCTGCAACCTGCTCCCCCCTCCCAACATGGGGGCTTTCAAGCCTTGTCCTGGGTTTACCCTGCTGTATTGATTACTGCATCCAGAGAAACAGATGGACTGCAAGAGACAGATTGACAGACAGTCAAGTGGGATCTGGGTTTTCTCACTAACCTTGAAAATCTGATGCCCGCTTCATGCTGACAGGGGATTTAGCTCTTTGCAGCTGAAAGAGAAGGGAGGGATGGGAAAGAAAAAAAAGGACGGGATAAGAATCAAACAGGACTCTAGACATATGTCACAGTCACTGAGAAAGCAAGAAAGAAAAACATCAATGCTGCCATTCTGTCCTTTGTCAAAATGCAGTCTGGGCTACCCCCGTCAGACAGAGGCAAAGGAGAGAGTCCCTTGAATCATGGAGCACACCAGGATACCTGACTCCTGCGGCAGGAGTGACAAGACTAGAATAGGTTCCCTTGGGCTCAGATTAGGCAGCTACTAATACAAACAACACTGCACCACTATCCGCCCCACTCTATCCCTCACATAAAGGCTGAAAGCACAATATGGCTCTGGGCAGAAGATGCTACAAGATCCAGAGAGGTGGAGTGGGCAGGCAGGATTCAGATGTCTCCAAATAGAGGGTGAGAAGAGTAGAGCCAGGTACATGGCCCAGGGAAATGCTGGGCTGGGGGAAGAGGAGGGATGGCTCTAAGATGCGGGAAAGGACAAAACATTCAGGCATCTCTACGAGATGACCTCTGGCTGCGCACTGGCCAGGAGGCTGTTCCCTGGCTGGAATTCTGACTTGGCTCATGCTTTTGAGGCATGTACTCAGACGGCCCAGCAAAAATGGGGTGAGGATTACATATTTTCATGCCCTGATTGGTACAGATTTTCTTCTTCTAAACCATGTACATCATGTCAGTTGATCATGAGACAGTCAGTCATTCAATCAGCAAGCACTAGATTGGGAAGAGGGCAGTGTGAATGTGATTAAAAGTCTCTGGACTTCACTTTATTTTTTATTCTCTCCAGACCAAAGCATAAATCTGGGTGTAACTTCACCCCTAATTGGGATCCATACACTTGCTCTCCTTATTTCTGCCAGTGCCACTATATCTGATTCTCACTAATAGGGAGGAACTAATTATCACATAGAAATGATGGGAACCTAGGAGGGGCAGGAAAGTGAGCCCTGCCTCCTAGAATTTGTGACAGAGAAAGAGAGGGAATCCGGGCATGCGCTCTCGATTTCGGGAAAGCAGATTTTAAAGGGGTCAGAGGTAGGATAAGTAGGATCCTATGGACTGAAATTCTATAGGGGAAATCAGTCCAAGAAGGAGGGGAAATTGTCAAGAAGGAAACTCTGTAGATGCAAAAGGAAACAATTCCAATGAGGGGGATAATAGGATCATATTGCCTCATCAGTAAGTGCTGGCTCATTGATTGATACTAAGTACTTGGAAAACATAATAAAGGGCAGTCTCAGTTCCCCTCCCTCCCCCAACTTGCTCCCCTAAAGCTCATGTGACTGTTGTCAATAGCCATCGGAGCACTCAGAGACAGCCTTCTCATTAACAATTTGCCTGAGGTAAATAAGAATTGATCTTTGATGAGTGGAAACATTTTATTTTGTTATTATCCTACCATCGTGATGGAAAACAGATTAGTAGAAACAAACCAACAGGCATAAAAGCAAGCTGGTAGGTTTTGGACTTCTATTCATAAGGCTGAATTGAGACCAGCCACATTGTGACTGCCGAATCCTGTCTCCACCTCATCTTCCCCCCTCCTCCCCCCAAAGAAATGAGACTCTTCAAGGGGAATGTTTGCATCTATTGGGGTGACATTAGCTACCCTAGACTCCTTCCCTTTCATTCAATCAGAACCAAGTAGTTCAGAACATTGGTGCCCAGACCCCTGGTTTCCCCATAAAGAAGTACCTGGATGCCCTTCAAGTTCATTCTCCGCTTTGGGGGATGATAGGGCAGGAAATACTTGCTGTCCTCTGGTGAATCCTCAGAAGTTGATGAATCATCTGCTTCCTGACCATTGGTTTTAGGGCTGGAATCTCCAAAGGTCTGAGAGATAATAGTTACTGGCAGATTCCTGGGAAGACTCTGGAAACAGGCATACAAATTTAGGGTAGGTAAAGGTACCCTAGAAACAGTTCTCATCCAAGTGAGAGACCTGGATGGCATATCATCACTGGTACTAGCAATCAGTCTCAAACACTTCCTAGCCGTGTGACTCTGGGTAAGTCCTTTAACCTCTGTTTGCCTCAGTTTCCTCATCTGTAAAAGGGGGATAATAATAGCACCTACCTCTCAGGGTTGTTGTGAGGATCAGAGGAGATAACATTTGTATAATGTTTACTTAGGATCTAGTAGGGGGCTATATAAATGTTATTGCTATTGTAGTTGTTGTTATTATTACATTTTGGAGTGATCTTTCACTCTTTCCTCTCCTCCCTTCATATCCATTCTGCCATCGAGTTCTATTGAGCCTTCCTTTACCATATCTTTCTCATTTGCCTGCAAATTTTCATTCTTGCATCACCATCATAGCATAGGCCCTCACCACTTGTTTAAATCTCAAGGGCCATCTAAGGTCTGCTGTGTTTTACATCTAGGTTATCATAATACCCTGATAATTAGTCTCTCAGCCCCCAATCTCTCTTCCTTCTAGCCCCCTCAATCATCCTCAACACTGAGGAAAGACCAATCATCTTAAAATACTACTTTTCACATGTCATATGTAACACTCCTGCTCACAAATCTTCAGTGGCTCCCTATTACCTATAAAAGAGAAAGCCCACACTTTTCTCACTTTGATTTAAGGCTCTTTATAATCTAACTCCTGTCTACTTCTGCAAATCATTTCCCATTATTCTTTTGCACAATTGATAGGATGATAGATTTAGAATTGGAAGAGATCTTCAAGGCCATTTAATCTAACTTGTTTCATTTTACAGATGAGGAAACAGGGTCAGAGATATTAAGGGAGTTGCCCAAAGTCACACAGCTAATAAAGTTGCTGAGCTGGGATTTGAACCAAGTTTCTCTGAATCTAAATGTACAGCTGTCCAATGTGCCCTTATGCCTTCCATTTCAATTCAACAAAACATTTATTAAGTGTCTTTTATGTACAGAGGAAGCTGGGTTTAGTGTAAAGAAAGATGACCTTTGAGTCAGTAAACCCTGACACATAGTCCCATCTCTGACTCATGCTGGCTGCGTGACTCTGGGCCAGTCACTTAACTTTTTATCCTCCATGCAACTTTTGAAGACTGAAAGTTGCAGAGCAGTTGGTATATATATATATATATATATATATATATGTGTGTGTGTGTGTGTGTGTGTGTGTGTGTCATGCAGAACAAATACACACACACAGTCCTCTGAAAGTTTTGGTGCAGTTTTAAGCTTTAGTAAGCTTGATTTTTTTTAAAAAAAAATTAATTTTTAATTAATCATTTTCTGAGCTTTAACAAACTTAAAACTGCACCAAAACTTTTGGGCATCCTGTATACATGTACATATATGCACATATATCTATATGTGATCTATCTATCTATCCATCTATCTATCTATCTATCTATCTATCTATCTATCTATCTATCTATCTATCCACACAGAGCTAGGCGCTAATTAGTGAGAATAATGAATCCTATAAAGTGGTGCCATTATTTGAATTTGTACTGTATATTCCTTTTGGGCTAGAACCAATTGCCATATTTTACATAATTCAAAGAGTGAAAATTTGAAAACTTGATCGCTTCATGGGATTCATTATTTGCACTAATTGGGACCTAAGATTTTTGGAATACCCTGTTTGTGTATACACAGATCTAGATATGATTTGTGTATTTATATATATGCAGCTAGGTCAATTACCCTATTTTACTCATTATAACTTTAAAGACTCCACATTTGAATACATGTGACCTCTTTATGGATCCATTATTTACACTAATAGGGACCCAAGACTTTTGGGATACTCTGTATATGTATACATAGATTGAGATATAATCTATATATCTATATGTGCAGTGAGGTCAATCACTCTATTTTGCGCATTGTAACTTTGAAGAGTGTAAATTTGAATACATGGGACCACTTCATGGAATTCATGATTTGAATTCACTGGGGCTTGCCGAAGGTCACACAGTAAATGTCTGAGGCTGGATTTGAACTTAGGTCTCCCTGACTCCAGGCCTGGTGCTCTATTCACTATGCCACCTAGCTGCCCACTATTTTAAAAGAGGCAAGCTGAAGACTGGATGATCTAAGTAGAGCTTGAGACTCATAAAGCTCTTCTGTTATAGTCAGTGGTAGTCAGATTTTTACTGTGTCTTGTGCTCAGTTTTGGGTTCCCCCACTAAAGAGGGACATGGAAATCTTGGAAAAGCTTCAGAAGAGAGCCAAGATGATTAAAGGTTTAGAGAATATAGCAGTGCTGTCCTTTTGTGTGTTAACAGCTAAGGACCAAACAGCCAACTCTGCAGGGAAGAAAAATTAGCAAATTAATGAATCAGGATTGTGTTTATACTGGTCCTAAGAAAGGCAGTCACTTGTTCACTTAAGTAAGATGCTCTGCCTTTCTTATAGATGTTGGTTGCTGAAAGCCTGGGTCCTTGCTGTGAAATAAGCTATCAAATTGATACCACCCCCTGGAAATACAAACACATTATCATTTACCCAGGAAATAATGGCTTCAGTGAAATTATTAAACAATAATTGGCCTTGATGACAGAAGTGTAAAAAGGATCCTGATTAATGACTTTACCAATTGTTCTTCTATTGCTAACATTTGCCAAGAGAACATAAGATTATAGGATCATAGATTTAGAGCTGGAGGGGACTCAGAGGTTATCTAGTCCAATCCCCCCACTTTGTTGATGAGATTAAAGACAGAATTATTTAGTATGGAGAAGAGTTGAACCCCTGTCTTTAACTATATGAAAGGCAACTCTTAGAGCAGTGGTAATCAAAAGGTGGTCCCAGGATTCCTGGGAGTCCCAAAGACCCTTTCAGGGGCTTCATGAGGTCAAAAATATTCTCCAAAAATACTAAGGTATTTAAATGTCTAATAACATATACACATAACTCACATAAACTCTTTGGGGGATCCCTGATAATTTTTAAGAGTGTTAAGACCAGAAGTTTGAGGACCAATATCAGAGAATGATGGATCAGTTTCAATAATGATTTTTATATTAGCAATTAATATTGTTATTATGCATATTAAAGTTTGCAAAGCAATTTTCTCAAAAAAACTCCTGTGAGGTAAGCAGGGAAAGTATTCTTATCTTCATTTATAGAAGAAGAAACTAAGTAATTCACCAAGGTCACACATCTAAGCAAGTATATAAGCCATGATTTGAATCTAGGTCTGCTAGACTGAGATTTTCTCCACTAGATTGTGCTGCCTATCTCTTTGAACCAGCTACTAATTGCCTCACATTAAGGTGATGTTGTGGCTTCCCAGGCTGGAGACTGGAGGGAAGATCAAGGGCTTCATCCTACCTGGTCAAGGCCAGTGATGTCTTTGGAAAGGCGTCGGACTTTGCTCTCTAGGTTCACAATGCAGGCTTCCTTCCGGACCATCTCAATCCTCAGTTCATCGTTTTTCTCCTCCAGCTCTCGGATCTGCTTTCTGTACTTGTCCTTCTCAATCAAGCATTGGGAATACTGTGTCTGTGCTTCATCACGAGAGTGGAATGCCTACCATGGACAAGGAAATGTGGCCACCTGGGTTAGTCACATGGTTCAAACCAAATTGAATCCCAAATATTCTCTGACCTCCAGTTAGGAGGACCTCTTTTTCCTCATTTTTCCAGCTGGAAACCATGACTATAGCTGGTATCAAAGCTATCCAGATGGTCTTCACCATCATTCTTTGATCATCTTAGCTGTAATTATAGCTTTTTCTCTTCTCCACTAACTTAAAAACTTCATCTTTCCTCCTAGTTTTTCCCATCCTTAAATCTGAACGGTCAGGGCCTTAACCCAGTATATTGAAAACTCCAGGTAGCAGTCAATTCAGAAAGTCTCCTGAGTAGAAAAATATAATTTAGGCATAGAAAGAAGTGATAGAGATTTACTATTATCTACCACTTAGCCACTTATTACCACTTAGTAACACTGCACTGACCAAACCCCATGATGGAAACCAATGGTCTACGTAATGAGGGTGATGACTCCTTTGGTCCCATTACACATAATTCTGAGGTCAGTACATCCAACCCGTGCTGGAAATGGAACTCTTGAGTCATCAGCCACCCCTTTCTCTCTGGAAATGTTGCTGTGGCAGGTACCTGGTCTCGTTCTTTCTCCACTTCTTCTAGTTGTATCATCACAGTATTCATTCGGTGTTTATACATATCACAGTCTTTCCCCAGAGTGGAGCACTTCAGTTCCAGATCTTCTTTCTCTTCCAAGTACTATGAGAAGGACATGAGGAAATTGATAAACTCATTAAATAATCAATAGCTCATAACTGACAAGAGTTTCCTAGTTTCTCCTCCTCTAAGAGTGGTAGAGTCCACTGCTCTTAGCTCAATTGGTGCTAACCAGATGTTGTAATTCAGAGGTTTAGAGATTTGGATCTGCAAGGGATGTTACAAGACATCTAGCTGAACTCCCTCATTTTACAGCTGAGGAAACTGAGGCCCAGAGTAGTAAAGTGTGGTTCAGATCCTACTGTATATCAGAAAGTAACCACACATACTGCACATGTCACCTCTGCCTCTCTTGAATCCAATTCATGTGCAAATTAAGATATCAACCTCATGATGGCATTGGTCTTTGAGAATGAAAGACAGAATTACAAATTAAGATCTAGAAGGGACTTTAAAGGACATCTATTTCAACCCATTCATTTTGCAAAGGAGGACACACTTAGGCCTAAAGAGGTTAAGTGATTTGCTTAAAGCCAAAGACAGTCGCTGGAAATTTAACCCTCTGAATCCAAAGCCATCCTTTTTGCATTACAACAATCTGGCCTCTTTGGCTAAAAGGAACAGGATTGAGGGAACTATCCTCATCTCAGGTAAATGGGACAGATCCAGGTACCAAACACATATGCAAAAAGGTTTATCAAGGCAAATCAGATGAAATTGTACCTCACTAGGGGAATGGCCATCCCCCATTTGCCCAACTACAGTGCAGCATGAGAAGCCCCTGAAGACTCTGGGCTCCTTCCTAGCTGGTTCCCTCCTTCTCTAGTTCCCACCTTGTCTCTTAGCTCCTCAGCCTGACGCATCTCTTCCTGCAGGTTATAAATCTTGTTGACCAGCTCCTGTCTATCTTCCAGAGCCTCTTTCCGGTCATGTTCCAGGATATCCAAAATAGCCTTGTCTGAGTCTGGCAGGCTGCGTTTTCCAGCCTGGAAAGAAGAAAGAAGGCTTTAAAGCTGTAGGTGGGGTAAGTGAAATGGAACAGGAACGAAGTGAGAACAAGAAGGAATGACAGGTATAAAGACAGCCTGGTTTGTAATGGGGAAAGTGAGGAAGGAGGAGAAGTCTCTGGGGATCTCTAAGAAGCTTATCACTTAAGAAGTTTATCACCTGGAAAGGCGAATGAAACCCACCTCTTCTCAGGAATATCTTGACTCCCACTGTTCTGCTCTGGTTCTTACCGAGAGCTGACAGAAGCAGTGAAACATTCTGCAGGCAACAACAATGAGAAAGCAGATCTGCCTTCCAGACTTTACATCTGAAATATCAATTAATCTGCCCTGTTTTAACCCAGTATTCATCTTCCGCCAGGAGGAAAAAATTAAAACATTGGCTAGGCAATGGGGAACAAGACAGTACACATTTCCCCCACTTCTGTTATGGGTAATTTAGGGGGATGAATTTATTTGGTTTATAACTCATGCGCCCACCAACGTCATAAAATCATAGACTCTTGAGCTCAATGGGATATTAAAGGGCATCTACTCTCTCCCCTATCTGAAATATGAATCCTCCCAACGATATCTCTGACAAGTGATCATTAAGCCAAGGAATTCTTAAACAGTTTTGTGTTATAGGATACTCTTAGCAATCTGGACCCCTTCTCAGAATAATGATTTTACATGCGTAAAATACAAAGGAAAACAATTATATTGAAACAGAGTTATCAAAATGTAAAAAAAAAATCCCAGGCCCCAGGTTAAGAATCCTTGATCTAGTCTTTGCTTAAATACTTCCAGGAACAGAAAGCTTACTACTTAGAAGAGGTGCCCATTTCAATTTTGTATAGCTCCGTTAAGAAGTTCTTTCTCATTTTGAGTTGAAATCTTCCAAACAATTAATGATAGGTCTGTCCTCTGGAGCTCTATAGACTCAAACTAATTCTTCTTCCATGTGCCAACCAGTATTCCAGTATTTGAATAAGAGTACTATATAGCTCTCAAATCTTTTCTTCTCCAGACTATGGTTTTGAGTCCCTTCATCACCTTGTTTGACTTTTTTTAAAAAATGCAATTGGGGTTAAATGACTTGCCCAGGGTCACACAGCTGCTAAGTGTCTCAGGCTGGATTTGAACTCAGGCCCTCCTGACTCCAGGGCTGGTGCATTATCCACTGTGCCACATAGCTACCCCTCTTAGCTGCCTTCTTAAGAACACTGTATGATTTGTTAATGCCCCTCTTAAAAATGAGCTATGTAATTGAACATAATAGTTTCCCTGGTTTCCTTCAAGACTCAGCTCAAATCCCACCTTCTACAGGAGGTCTTTTCTGGTCCTCCCAGGTACTAGTACTGTTCCCTATCAGATTACCTTCTATTTATTCTGAATTTATCTTGCATGTACCTAGTTAGTTATGTGCTGTCTTCCCCATTAGAACTTCTTGAGGGAGGGATATTGTTTGCCCTTTTTATGCATCCACAATGTTTAACATAGTGCCTGGCACATTGTAGAACCCCTAATAAATGTTTGTTGACTGATTGAATGATATTCCAAATGTGGTCTGACCAGTATGGAATACAATAGGATTATGGCTTATATTTTTCTGAGCAGAGAGAGAGAGAGAGAGAGAGAGAGAGAATATATGCATGTGTACGTGTGCAGAGCTTGTGATTTCATCGATGTAGAGAACTGTCAGAGTGGAAACTCTCCACCAATGCAAATCAGAACATCATTTACAGCTTATAATCTTTCTTGCCCATGATCGTATCAGAGGCAAGACTTGAACTTGGGTCCTTCTGACTCCCAATTCAGCTCTTTCCACTCCACCATGCTGTATTTTGGGCACTATAAATCTATTAATTCAGCCCAATATAGTCATATCATACTGTCATATTGAGACCCTTAAGTTTTTTTTTGACATAAATTACTATTAAGCTAGGTAATCTGTCTCTCCTCCTCCCTGCAACTTCTGTATTTTGTAGCAATTTTTGGAGCCAAAATTCAGGGTTTTACATTTATCCTCCATTAAATTTCATCTTAAAATCTAATTCATATCAGCAATCACTTATTAAGCACCCATTATCTTCAAATCACTGGACTAAGTGCTGAGGAAAAGTGAAGGTATCTACCATCAAGAAACTTCCATTCTACTGTTAGTTTTGACTTAGCCTATCAAGCCTTGAGCCTATCAAGATAATTTTGAATCCAGATGCTTTTATATGATATACTGGCTATCCTTCTCAGCTTTGTGTAATTTACAGATCTGATACCTTCTATGTCTTAGCCTAAGTTATTAAAACGTTGAATGGGACTCGGCCAAGGAAAGAGCCTAATGGCAAAGCATTAGAGACTTCCTTCCTCTTGGGTTGACATCGATGCAACAAGCAAAACATTTTTGGGCATGGTTATTTAACCATGAGAGACAGTGTGGTGTAGTGGATACAGAGTGGTCTTCAAAACCAGAAAGACTTGGGTTCACAGGCCGCTTTGACTGTGTGATAATTGTCTGGGCAAGTCACCTTGGTGCTCTAAGCTATACTCTACGGCTATAAATTCATCAGGAGATAGTAGAGGGATGTTCACCAACAGAGTCAGTCCAAACTCAATCTCTATTCAACCATATGCATCATATAGCTTTCATTTCCCCATTTTGTCCTTGAAGTCATAATGAAATATGTGGTCAAATGTTTTGTTACAATGCAGCATTTTTCAGATCTAGCATCTCAAAAAAAGGAAATAAGGTTAGTTTGGCATGATTTGTTTTTACTAAACAAACGCCAGTCCCTGTTTTCTTTCAAAGGATTCACAAGCCCATCTCTTTTAGGATTTTCATGGCAACTGAAATTGAGCCTCTCATTCTGTAGGCCTCAGAATTAAACTTTTTTTTGAAAAGTGATGTAGACTGACCAATATTGGAGACCGGATGTGGTTATAATAAACAAACCTACTGTCTATTTATCTACATACCTATTCATATAAGCATGGTAAGCTTTAATAGCTTAAAACTGCATAAGTTTTTCAGAATATCCTATATATGCACATGTAATATATATATATATATATATATATATATATATATATATATATATATATATATATATATATATACACGCACACATTCACTTACAGCCATACACCTAAGTATATATACACATACATGCATATGTATGTTTGCATGGGTATACTCATAATACATATGATACCTGCATAATACCTGCACACATGCATATACAATCTGAAGTTGTTCAAACCCTGAAGGACAAGTTTATTTCCCTAATGTGCTTTCTATATTATCTAGTACTGGTTTTCCTTGGAAGATTACCACCAACGGTACTCACCTGAATAATCGACTGTAACTCCTGGATTTTTGTCTTCAGCATTTCATTCTCTCTCTCCAGTTCCAGAACCTGCTCCTTCTTGGGCCGATTTTCTATGTCGTTCTTAAGTTTAAGCGACTGATTTCTCTCCAGCTTGCATTCCTCCTCCATCTTATTTAAACGGTGCTTCAGTTGGTCAATCTGGGACACCCCCAAGAAGCCAGGGAGAAAACAAAGTGGTCAAGAAACCATGAGTGATACACAAAACACTGACGTACAAACCCTCACGTACGACCGGCCTGCAAACCAACTACCTGTGTTAATACGGTTCTTCTTACACAGGCCCCTTCACTGTCTCCATAGGAATGGGAGTCCTCTCTTCACGAATAAGCTTGTACCTTCACCCTTTCCAGTTAAGCAGGTCCAAATGGCCTTGGCAGGTGGCACATTCTTGACCAATACGCATTGAGAACAGGACACCAACGCTTTCTGCAGGTCTCTTTATAATACACAATTCATATAACTGAATTCTGCTCTAGCCTCTCTACTGTCAACTTGCCTCTCAGGAAAATACAGTCAGGCAGTCAGCCAACAAGAATTTACCAGTGTGTCTGGCACTGTACTAAGTACTAGTGATAAAAAAAAAAGACAGAAAGAAAGAAAGGAAGAAAGAAAGAAAGAAAGAAAGGAAAGAAAGAAAGGAAGGAAGAAAGAAAGGAAAGAAGGAAGAAAGAAAGAAAGAAAGAAGAAAGAAAGAAAAAAGAAAGAAAGAAAGAAAGAAAGAAAGAAGAAAGAAAGAAAGAAAGGAAGGAAGGAAAAGAAGGAAAGAAAGAAATAAAAGAAAGAAAGAAAGAAAGAAAAAGAAAGAGAAAGGAAGAAAAAGGAAGGAAGGAAGGAAGGAAGGAAGGAAGGAAGAAAGAAAGAAAGAAAGAAAGAAAGAAAGAAAGAAAGAAAGAAAGAAAGAAAGAAAGGAAGAAAGAAAGGAAGAAAGAAAGAAAGAAAGAAAGAAAAGAAAGGAAGAAAGAAAGGAAGAAAGGAAGAAAGAAAGGAAGAAAGAAAGGAAAGAAAGAAAAAGAAAGGAAGAAAGAAAGAAAGGAAGAAAGAAAGGAAGAAAGAAAGGAAGAAAGAAAGGAAAGAAAGAAAAAGAAAGGAAGAAAGAAAGAAAGGAAGAAAGAAAGAAAAGAAAGAAAGAAAGAAAGAAAGAAAGAAAGAAAGAAAGAAAGAAAGAAAGAAAGAAAGAAAGAAAGAAAAGTGAAAACAGTCCCTGCCTTCGGGGAGCTCACACTCTAATAGGATAGAGAAACATAAAAATAACTAGACATAGGACAGGCTTAGTACAGGATAGTTTACGTGGCAATTTCATAGAACACTTTGTCAGGATCAGAATAAAACCTTTCCTTTTCATTCAAGGTAGAAAAATTTCTATTCCCTTCTCATTCCCCACTCATGAGGTCACAGGGTTATAGGTCATAACATCACAAGACCTAGAGCTGGAAGAAACTTTAGGAGTCATCTAGCCTAATTCTTTGCTTTTTCAGAGGAGGAAACTGAGACCTATGAAGGTGAAGTAATTTGTCTGAGATAATACAGGTAATAAGTGGAAGAAGTGGGATTTGAACCCAGATCCTTCAACTCCAGCTAGCGCTCTTTCTAGGGCACCACAAAATATAAACTCCTCCTTGGTAGCACATACCTACACAGGGCTGTATTGACCATGAGCCCTGATGTGAGCAGCTGAGCACACAGAAAGATGGATTTAGAGTGAGAAGGAACGTTAAGGGTCATCTAATCTCATTTTATAGGTGAAAAAAACTCAGACCCAGAGAGGAAAATGACTCGTGCAAGATCACACAGAGAGTAAGCAGTAGAACTGGATTTGAACCTAGGAACCCTAAATCTAAAGACAGCCTCTTTCCATTCAACCAAAGTGCCTGCCATGGTGAAGTTTCCTTAGCTCATCAAGCAGAATGTAAAAGTAGCAGCTGTATCCTACCACCGTCGCTGTGCTCTTAACTTAAACCCAGCCTCAGGTGTATCTCACCTCCAACTGGAGATCTCGGCTCCTCATCACTGCCATGTTCTTCTCTTCACTTAGCTGGGCATAGCGCATTGCCAAGTTGTAGTTGTCATCCTTCACCTTGATCAGCTCATCATTGTAGTTGTCTCTCTCCTCCTTCATCTTATGGTATCTCTCCTGGAAAGTCATTAGCTCCACCCGGGTCAGAGTCAGCTGTTTCTTTTCATCTTCCAACTGGCGGGACTTGGCCAGGAGCTCACAACGCTGCACATCCTTGGCCTTCATTTGCTGCTGCAGCTTGATAACCTCATTCATCAGGAAGTGAGTAAGGCCTTCATGGCCTTCCTCCACTGGAGAAAAGGGAAAAGACAGCATGTAATTTTCTAAGGCCCAGAGGAGGATGCAGCATGGGAGATAGCAGAGAATACTCTCTCTCTCTCTCTGTTTCTCTCTGTCTCTCTCTCCTCCTCTCTCCACTGCTCTCCCCTATATACCTACCTACCTTCTACCTCTCTGTTTATCTATATCTATATCTATATCTATCTGTCTGTCTGTCTGTCTGTCTAATGAAGGGATGAAAACAGCAAGTGAACTACACTGACTCCATTTTGTGACTCAATTCTGGAGTTAGCTCAGTTCCTTTTTCTATTGAATTATGAGTCTAGTCCAGTTTCTGTCCTGTGAGAAAACTATATTCAATTGTGGGAATTGTGATAAAACTTTATTACATTGTTTGAATCTAGCTCTGCATGGCTGGGAAGCTGGACCACTTCTACTTGCTGCTTAGAAACCCTTAACTCAGAGCCTTGGTTATACTGACCAGAAAACCTGGTTAGATATAAAGATTGAGACAAGGAGTTTTATATATCTCAGCAAACCATATGTTTTACCTGAAAACTGGCCTCATATTGGTCAATCAATTACTGTTTCTGTGTTCCTTTGATTGAATACAGACACTTGAGGGGAGTAGGACACCTCTTTTTCTGATTTCAGAGAAATGAATTTATTTGTTCTTCCCCTGCCAACTTGGAAAGGCCCTAATCTTTCCTCTATTTAGAAATCATATTAACTAAATTTGTATGCTGTTTAATTGCTTTCTTTTAATTAATTGGTCTTGTTTAATTGTTTTTAATGTATAAAAATCTGTCTCTCCCTGTATTTGGGGTGCAACCTTAAGCTGAGGAGGTCTAGTCCCAGTTTGTCAGGCAACTGGCACGCGTTGCTCAAGAAATCAATATGCCTGGAAGTTCTAACCTTTGTTTCCTCAGTCATTTCATCTTTCACCTATCTATTTTTCTATCTCTCTATCTCTGTCTCTCTGCCTGTCTACTTATCTATCTGTCTGTCTATATCTATCTAGATACAGATATATCAATATCTATCTATATCTACCTATTTCTATCTGTCTATCTAGATAGACACAGATATATTGATATCTATCTTTATCTACCTATTTCTATCTATCTATCATCTGTCTGTCTATCTATTATCTCTCTCTCTCTCTCTTTCTCTCTCTCTCCCTGTCTGCTTGTCTATCTACCTAAATAAATGCAGATATATCAATATCTATTTGCCTTTTTTTTATCCATCTATCTAGATAGATACAGATATATCAATATCTATCTAATCTATCTATCTATCTATCTATCTATCTATCTATCTATCTATCTATCTATCTATCATCCATCTCTGTCTATCTACCCATTTGCTTGTCTGTCTATCTGTCTGTGTCTATCTATATTTATCTAGAGAGATACAGATATATTGATATCTATCTGTATCTACCTACCTACATCTATATCAATATTTATGCATCTATGTATCTATGTATCTATCTATCTTCTCTGCCTGTCTATCTTTGGGGCACGGAGAGGTGAATTACCATCACTACAGGGCTTGACCTTGATGCTGAGGGGATGATTTTCAGGTCTTAGATGATGAAGCATACTCCCATTCTACCCCCTAGATTAAAGAATCTTAGAATTTTAGAGCTCAAAGGGATCTGAGAAGTCATATAATATTACCTCATTTTCCAAATGAGAAAAATGAGACTCAGAGAGGCGAGCGATTTATCCAAGGTCACATAGATAATTAGTTTTATGTTTCCTGATTACAAGCTTAGAATTCTTTACACCGTCCCATGCTGCTGGTGCAGATACCTCGTGACCAATTAATGCTCCACGAACATCCTACTTCGTTATGCCTTTGTTTTTAATTCCTAGCACCTAATTTCTATCAATATTTGCAAATAAGTGGCTAACAGGGTTGGAGTTCCTGTCTCTGAGCTGACTTGCCCCATCACAGTTCTACATATTCATTATTCCCTCCATAAGTCTGTCAGAGCTTCATAGCCTTGCAGACAGATAGAGTGCACTGGAATTATTGCTCCTCTATAGACACATGCATTTTTGCCCCCACTGACGGAGCCTGAATGCCACTCACCCACAATGGTAGAAAACCTTCGGGTGGGCTCCTTCCCTGTCACCAGCTTATAGAGTTCTGGATAATAAAACTCCAGGCTCTCCAGGAACACCACATATCCTCTTTCTCCTTTGGTATGAAGAATGTCCAATAGTCGGCCTGAGACAAACAATATGATGACAAAAGACATAGAAGCAATGAGACCACATTCTATAGTTAGTCAGTCCACAAAATTTTATTAAGTGCCTACTATATGCCAGGTACTGTGCTAAGAAATGGGAAAGAAAAAGAGGCAAAAGGCGGTCCCTGACCTCAACGAGCTCACAATCTAATGGGGGAGATAATAAGCAAACAAATATGGACAAACTTTATATAGGAAAAATAGCAAACAATAGAGGGAAGAGAGGTTGGGAGATGCTTCCAGTAGAAGGTGGGATTTTAGTTGAGAAGTGAAGGGATCCAGGGATGCCAGGGGTGGAGACGAGGAGGGAGAGCATTCCAGGCATAGGGGACAGTCAGAGAAGATGCCCAGTGCAGAGATGGAGTGTCTTGTTTGAGAAGGCTGATGTCACTGTATCAAAGAGTATGTGGCAGGAAGTAAGGCATAAGAAGACTGGAAAGGCAGGGGGGCAGGGACTAAGTTATGAAGATATTTGAATGCCAAACATCTGGATCCCCCTTGATCTGGCTCCAACAGTGCTTGAAAGATTACAAAGCACTTTACATATATTATTTCATTTTCTCTTCACGATAGCCCTGTGAGGTAGGTCCTATTATTACCCTCATGTTGCAGATGAAGAAACTGAGTCAGAGAGAGGTCATGTGACTTGTGTGGAATCACATAGCTAAGAAATGTTTAAGGCAGGGCTTGAACTTGGATGTCCCTGACTCCAAGTGCTGTAGCCAATCAACTAGCTCCCTCTTCACATAGGAAAACTGTGCTGGCAAATTTTACTACTTTTGAGTTTTTCCAAAAACTCCAGACAACTGCTCTCAAAGGTTACTCAAGAGAAGTGAAGCAAATGGACTTGGATGTCTGGAAAGCAACATAAGCAGTGTGACTCCCCAGTGGACTAAAGATACCAGATGAAGGAGAGGACTACTATGATATAGCTTCTGATTCTCTGGGAAAGGGGAGGAAAAATGATGAGTATATTGGATGAGGAGTATGTGTATGGGAGATAAGCATGCATGCATGCATATATTTTGTGTGACTATCATGCTGGTTAGCTTTTCCAAGAAAAATTTAAACGTAGGGAGAGAGGGAGGTTTTGTGCTAGCCAGAATATTGCACAAAACGAGGGCCTTTTTCATTCTGCAGATGTATCTACATAATAAAGGCAAGATGGTGGGCCAATAGAGTAGAATGTGATAACTTTGCTTCCCCTGGTCTTTTTTTTTTTTTTGCTCAACCTCATTTGCATGCCAGTCAATAAGGATCTTCAGAGGAAGCTGGATTACATAATCTCAATTTATAAATATCTTCTGTATTTTGGGAGGTTAGGGTTTGCTTTTTTGGGGGGAGGCAGGTGGACAGGGAAGAATATAGAATACTATAAGTTGTTAATAGGCTTAATAACAGATTTTCTAATCCTAAATTAGGTAGTTATATGGGACAAAGGGCTTCAAATTAGCAATGAACATAGAATGTCAAAAGAATAGACAATTTTTGTCTGGAACATTCTGACTGGTTTCTATTTGGCTTCCCTCTACTGAGTATAATATCTAATAACTTTGGCTATGGAGTAGATACCTATTACCTCATCCTTATCAAGGAGAGGCTTTCTAGTTTTCATGACTAAGAGGGCCCACAAATGAGAAGGAATTCACCAGGTACTCTATAAAACTAAATGAAATGATCTACAAATAGTTTCCAAATTTTATCTCCCAAAGATGTTAACTGTTAGCTAACACACCCTTTGACATTTCACACACGTTTTCCTTCCCTTCATGTTCCATAATCCTTACCCTATCCTCTAATATATTCTCCCACTCCTAACTTACCTGTGGCTTTCTCTCCTCAGTATTATCTTCTCCTATCAAGGAGAACCACATTGGAGGATGCCTGGCGTACCCTAACCTTACTTTGGGAAAACCAACCAACAGCTTCAGCTAGACTTTCCCTCCCCCATCCCTGTGATGTCTGGGAAAGAGGTTACCTGATCGGTTGATCTTGGAAGGCAGCATGGGAGCACTGAGCACTTCATCTTCATCCTGTTCATCGATGACCTTACACTGGCGCAGGTAAGGGGTCAGCTTGGCTGGGTTGATGTATCGGCTTAGCATATGGCGGTTACACTCCACATTTTCCCAAAGGGCATCTTCTTCATCCTTTAGCGTCTCCATGTAGTCACCCATCTCTGGCTCCCCTCCTTTCACACACAAACACATGTACATAGACACACAAAACACCAGTAATCATAATTAAAATACACAGAGAACACCCATTTAACTGGTGTGAGTCTGACTGGACCAGTGGGCTAAGTGGATTAAATACAGCACCATTGAAACCCAAGGTCATGGTTCATTTTCATTTGATTCAGTGACCATTGCGCAGAATACTGATGCCTGGATGCAGGCTGAATTCCAGCCTCTCTCGGGATGCTTATAGTTCAGTCAGAAGCTCCCTGGAAGAGTGGATAATGTACTAGACTGGAAATCTGGAAGATCTGAGTTTGAATTCTTCCTCCGACACTTATTAGCTATGTGTCTTTGGGTAACTTACCTCTCTGAGCCTCAGTTTCCTCACTCGTAAAATAGGAATAATAATACCTGAAGTATCTATCTCACAAGTGTGTTAGGAGACTTAAAGGAAATAGTGTAAAGCACTTTGTAAACTTTGAAGCATTAGACAGGGTCTCCTAAAATTTGAAAGCTATGAAAGCTTTAAAATGCACTAAGGCTTTTGGGACAGTATATAAATGTCAAATATTTAGCCACTGGGACCACTCACAGTAGTCTGCTGGCAGTAAATACATTTCATCACTTTCATATAAAAAAAGATAGTTCAAAAAACTTTATTTTTAATGGACCTACATTCTGAGAAAATTCAATTCAAGGAAGATTTCTTGAATACCTATCCACATATATACATATGTGTATATACATATATGTTCACATATACAGATATCTATACATATATGCATGCAATGTACACATACACATGTGTATGGATATATGTACATGTATATATCTGCACACACACATACACACACACACACACACACACACACACACACACACACACACACACACACAAAGCTATGTGGCACAGTGGATAGAGTGCCAGGCCTCGAGTCAGGAGGACTCATCTTTGTGAGTTCAAATCTGGCCTCAGTGACTTATTAGCTATGTGACCCTGGGCATGTCACTTAACACTGTTTACTTCATTCCAGTATTTTTGCCAAGAAAACCCCAAACGGGGTCAAGAAGAGTTGGAAATGACTGAAATGACTGAAGAACAATAACTATATCTATATCTATATATACACACATATACAGTACATCTATGTATATATACATATATGCATACATGTATGCACAATTATATGTACACAATGTACATGTAGATGTACATATACACATACATATGTACATATACATATGCACACACAAATGTAATCCGTACAAAATCCTATATGGTTGCTATGGAAGAAACAAGAAACATGGTCTTTGCCCTGAAGGATCTCAAGATTTAACTTATAAAACAGTTGAACAATACAAGGCAGTTTGACCAATGGACCCACTCTAGATGAGTTAAGTTATTTACAGTGACCTTCGCTTGCAATGTAGGCTTGTATTTTTCAAATGTAAGTGCTCCTTTCAGGTGTGCTTGGTGAAAGAGGTTGTTCTGGGGTGGGGGGAGTATTAAAGCTGCTTCTTTCCAAAGCACTTTGACCAACTTGGGCATGAATCAATGTTAGTTTTGGCTCCTGAACAAGACCAATGTTAACACTGAGAATTTCAGCATGCAAGGAGAAAAGGAAGGTGAAGTAGGAAAAAAGGAGATTTGTAAGATTTAGTGCTAGAAGGCACCTCAGTGATCATTTAGTCCAATCCCCTCAGCTTTTATAGATGAGGAAACTGAGACTCAAAGAAATTAAGTAACTTGCCCAACGTCACACAGGCAGCCAAGGTGGAATTTAAGCCCTGTCCTCTGACTCCAGTTCAGTGGAGCTATTTCTGTGTACCATAGTACTTCCTTCAGAAAAATGAGCCTTTCCTAAGGTAAAGAATGGAGTTCTTTGCCATATCCCTCTATTTAAATCTATTCTTTTCTTCAACTTCTGATTTTACTCACCAATAGAATGAAAGCTTTTTACTGACAGGGACTATTCACCTCTTGATCTTATCTGACTTCTCTGAAAGGCATGGCAGATAGAGCCTTGGAGCTGGGAAGACTTGGGTTTGTGTTCCACTTCTGATAAATACTCACCCTCTCTCAGTCTTGGTTCCCTAATCTTACAGATTAGTGAACATGACCTACTTCATAAGGATATGGTGAGGCTCAAATGAGATAGCATATGTAAAGGGCTTTGAAAAACTTTAAAGCTTTCTATAAACACTAGTTATCATTTTACATGTAGGCTGCGTGACCTTGGACAAGCCCCCACACCTCTTGCTATCCCAGGCTAGTGGTCAAACTCAAATAGAAATGGATCCCTGCTGTCTCATATTAACTTAGAAAATCACAAATCAGCATTATCTATTTTGTATTGTATTTTTATTCAGTTTGTTAAACATTTCTCAACACATTAGCAGGCTGGTAGTTTTGCAGGCAATTCTTTCATGCCATAATGTGCAGAATTTTGGAAGGAGTTTCTTTTCCCAATGAGATCACAGACTCAGATTTTAAGAAATCCCTAGCACCCAGTACATTGCCTGGCACATAGTAGGCATGTGATAAATACATGTTGCATTGAACTGAATGACAATGCTTAGCACAATGCTAGGCATATAACCAACATGTAATAAATACTTGTTAAATTGGTTTTTTTAAACCTGTGTATTTAATGAGTACCCCACTCATCATAAGACACTATTCATATTTGTGTCAATGTGCACAGACTGGAAGTGGCATCAGAATGCCAGTATAAGGATGCCAACTCAGTGCAACTTCTGTAAGCTAAAAGGCACATCTGTTATAATCTGGACTGGCAGAGAGACTGATGCAACTTGAAAACCAAGAGAGTAGATACCTATGTCATTTGTCTGTCATTTTAAAAGGACTCTCTGGCTAAGTAGATCTTAATAAAAACAACAAAAATTCAAGACGCACCTTGAAAGGTACTTCCCTCTCCCCGGGGGTATCTGATCCCCCCGCCCACTTCACCATAACTCAATCTGACTCAGGTCTCCCTGTCATGTGGGATGAACCTACTGGTCCATCTCAGTCATGGGGAGGCTTCTCTGTTGGAAAACAGTTTGTGCAGAAAGGCTACCTGTCCACAGCTCATCTGAGAGGTGTCAGCCCTGAAAGTTGATCTCTAGAATGTGAATTACCAGCATTGGCTGCCCTTGGGTGAGGAAATATTACAGGGATGGCTTTACAGACTTCTCTGCATTTAGGATGGTCTCTATCCAGCCAGAATTTTTTCTCAGGGCTCTGTTTGTACTTAACAGGAAAGAGGGCAGAGGTGGAAACAGATGTAAAGACAAGGATGTGACAATGAGTCCATCAAGGGATGCCCTTGGAGTCGGGATTTCATAGACTCACAGATCTAAAGCTGAAAGAGACTGAAGAGGTCATCTAAATAGTCCAACCTCCATTTAAGAAATGATGAAAATAAGGTTAGGGAAGTTAAAGGGCTGCCCAAGGTCATAGAGGTAACAAACATCAGAAGCCAGACTTGAACCCAGTGCCCCTTTCTTCAGAGCAGGCATTCTTGCCACTGTTCCACACTTCCTCCTCAAATATCACCCAGACACTCAATGGTTTTGTGATCACTTCACCTGTCTAGGCATCAACTTCCCCAACTGTAAAATGGGATGATAAACTTACACTTCCTACCTCATAGCATTGTTGTGAGGAAAGTTCTTTGTAAACCTTAAATTGCTATTTAAAAATGAATTATCATTAAGAAGAAAATTTGGAATTCATAGAGTTTATTGCAGAAATATGTAATGACTGGGGTTTTTACTCCATCGTATTAATCACCAGGAATGATTGCTCCTGAAGAAGTTGCTATTGCTTTTATGGGAAAGTCATTATTGAACTTTCCAAGAATCAATTTAGGATGATGATAATGATAATAATTGATAATGATGATAATAATAACTGACATTTATATAGTGCTTTAAGGTTTGCAAAGCACTTTAAATAATACATAATTCCACTTGACCCTTGGAACAACCTTGCTATTATTCTTTCCATTTTGCAGATGAAGAAACTGAGATTTGGAGATGTTAAGGATCACAGTCAGCATCCCAGAGTCTATAATAAGGTTCTATTCATGGAATCACAGAATTTGTAAAAGAAATTTAAGGATCATCTAGTATAGCCATTCTCTTATACAGCTAAGGAAATGGAGACCCCCTAATAAATAGTAAAAATGCCTTGCTCAAGGTCACATAGCTAGTTATCAACAAATCTGGGGCCAGAATTCAGGGCTTTCTCTAGTCTAAAGCTCTTTCTACTGTCGGCCATTGCCCCTCTTAACACTTAGCCTCCACCCCGTCCCTGCCCTTACCAGTGCTCAGTTTCCAGATCCTGGGCTAGGACACTTTCAAATGCTTTCCACCAAGTAATCAAGGGCTCAGACTTTGGAAAGGCAACTGCTACCCTCACTGTGGCCACACTGCTTGCTCAGTCGGTAGTATTTCAGCCTTTGGCCTTTCTCAGACACTCCCCACTGTTCAGCCTCAGATGAGACACCTTTTTCTAATACTCAAGGTTAAGCAAGTCTGAGCTCCTGAAACCCGATTGTTTGGGAACCAGGATTTCATTCACTGAAAGGAACAAACCAAGCAAATATTAACTGACAAGACCCCTGTGAAGTAGGTACTCTAGGTACTACCATCCCCATTTAACAGATGAGGAAACCAAGGCTCAGAGAGGTTAAATCCTTTGGACATGGTCACAAGGCTAATAAGTGAAAGACAGGATTCCAACCAATATCTTCTGTGCTCCAAGGTTAGCACTCTGTGCTCTATACTATTCATTTTACATGACACAGGCATGATGTGATATTTTCCAACTTTTCCTTGGTTAATGCTTGGCAAGCAGCTCTCATGAAGAGGTGGCAGAGGTTCCACAGCGGGGTTGCGTGTCCAAAGTATAGAAGGGTGGCCAGGGAAACCCCTGATTTGTTGGCCCGGAAGGTCCATCGGGAGATCCCTGTGTCATTCCAGCAAAGCACATAGACCTCAGCAAAAAGCCAGAGCCCTTCGCTCCATAGGAGGTCTCTCAATCCAATAAGAATTCTCCAGTCACCCCAGCTATATTACCAAAGGGCAACTTCCAGGTACAGAATTCTCTGAAACTTCACATTCCGAGATGGAACTCTCTTAAGAGTTCTGTGACAAGGTCTGATTTTTACATTTTCCCAGTTGGGTCTGGGTTTTCCCCTTCAAATTGATAATGTAGTCCGAGGCCCAGTTTATGATGGGTGATTTCAGATCTAAGGGGAAAGAAGGAAGGTTCTTAGTGCCCCTTAAGTCATTCTATCCAAGAAGGTGGCCAAATGAGCTGAGAATGACACAGGCTTCAGGATGGATCATGTAAGCTTCAACATGGCACTTTGCTTTAGAAAAGCAGGCCATCCCTAAGGGAAGTCTTCCATGCTCCTTTCAATTGATGATGACAGGAATGGACAGCTGACAGGAAGCACTTGGAACAAATGCCTTTTTACCCCTAACCAGGGAAACTCCAGAAAATACAGCTATGAGTCCCAAGACACCGGGGACAGAGAAAAGGTCAGCTGGGTGCCTCTAAGGTTAGCTCTGTTCAGTTTGGAAACTCCTTCTGGGGCCTTCCTAAAAAATCAACCTGGACTCTTCAGCAACTCTGCTTTGTGGAATGGGGACATTTTAATCAGTAACTAATTCATTAGGTCAAGAGCAGTGAACTATTTCCTTTTGCCCAGAAGAATTCCCTTCACTGTGAATTATGTCTTCAGCCTCCAGCTTGCCGTAGGTTTCGGCAGCCACACGCTCTAATTTCCCAGAGGTGGCATTTCTTACAGTGACTGGCAGGTTCTGCTGGTTCTTCACCAAGACCATTATTAATGTATGATCAGATCACTCTAACCACCCAACAGGGTTTCATTGGTTTGTGTGGGACATGGTGGGTTCTCCACTGTGGAAGAATCAGGAGACCCTAGGGTAGGAAAAGTGATGGTAAAGGGGATAGGAGGGGATATGGGAGGGACACAGGACACCGCCAAGGTGAACCTCTCTTGGATTCCCCTGCAGATTCTGACATCTGGCAGGCAGGTCCCACTACAGGAATAACCACAGGAGGCTAAGTAAAGACATCTTCGCTCATGCACATTAGGAACTCCAGCTTTCCTCAGATACTGCTGTTTAATCAGGAACTTGCCTGGGTTGGGCTTTTAAGACTTAATTGCATGTGACATTAGATCTCCCTATGCTGACAAAGGCTGCTCTTGTCGTGTGTCAGCTAGGATCATGGTGGGCTGTCAAAGATGCTGGTCTGGGAATAACTCTCAGCCACAGGGGATGCTGGAGATGCTCATCTCTAGAGGTCACTGTCTCCTTGAATTCCTTATAGCTCTTCTGCACAGTGACTGAAAGAAGGGTAGCCACACTTACTGTTCCCCAGCAACTGTGATGGCTGCAGTAGATGGGAGAGGGTAAGAGGCAAATAATGGAGGGACCAAAAGGTGCCTTCCTGACCCCAAGCACTCCAGCCAGTCATGAGCCCGCTGAACAACTAAAAAGCAGCACAGTGGTTTGATGGAACAGCTAGCTAGTCAATCTCCAGGAGAGGGAAGATGGATAGGAGCAACACCCCCAAACTGGGAAAAAATGTGCATCAGATCTGGCTTCCCCTGTGACGGGGAAATTAGCTGTGAAGCAGATGTATAAGAGGACCAAGGACAAAACAGTCATCACTGAAAATACCTTGTTTCTTTTTCTCTTTCCGCTTTGGATTCGGATTGCAGCCTTTAGGCACTTGGTTCCAAGTTTGGGGAAAATTTGTAGGATATTTTTCTTAAGGGATTCATTTATAGGTGCAACATTTACAAGAGATACGACAATTTACTTTGCTTCCAACTTCCTCCCTTTTAAGGAACGATAATATTTTTAGAAAAGTCTTTGGTGTGTCATCGTAACACACAAGCATACATTCAAGTTGTTCTATGTTGATACTGAGGACAGATGAATGAGTTATGAAAGTCTCCATCTATATAGACCTTCACATCTTGCAAAATACATTACATACATTAGCTTATTTGGACTTCACACTAATAATAAGTTAGAATTCAGATACTGCTTTGAGGCTTAAAAAGCACTTTGTATATTATCTCATTTGATTCTCACAGCAACTCTAGGAGGTAAGTGCAATTATTCTCTCCCTTTTACAGGTGAGGAAACTGAGGCACAGAGAGGTCAAGCGACTTACCCAGGGTCACATGGCTAGTAAGTATCTGAAGTAGGATTTAAACTCGGGTCTTCCTGACTCCGAGTTCAACATTCTAGCCACCACGCAATACAGCTGCTTAACTATATAAGGTAGGTATTACAGGCGCTGTAAGCCTCATTTTACAGATGAGAAAACTGAGATTCAGACAGATGTTCATGATCACACATCTAGGATATATCAGAAGTAGGTTTTGAACTCAAGTCTTCCCAACTCTAATTCCAGCACTGTCTATTCATTATGCTTTCAAGTGAAGAACCGATGGGTAGTCTGTCTTTTTTTTTCTCAATAAAAGAGAACTTTCTAACAGTTGGAGTTACTCAACAATGGAATGGCCTGCTGCTGCAGGAGGTCAGGTGCTCCCCCACCACTAGAAGTGTTCAAGTGATGTTGGGAGGGATGCTATAGAAAACATTTCTGCTTGGGTCAGAGGTTGGTCAGGCATGCCCTCTACAAGATCTGTCTTTACATGATGGGGAATTCGTTTCCTTAAGAGTTGGCCTATTTCATCATTTTCCTTAAATGGTGCCACACTCTGCCTCTCAAAAGTTTCTACCCTTTGCTCTGAGTTCTGCCTTCTGGGGAAAAGCAAAACACACCTAATTCCTCATCTTTCTGGCAACCCTTCAAGACCTGGGAGACTGCTAACCACTTCCTTCTACCCCTCCCTTTCTTCGCTCCAGGGTAAACATCCTTTGTGAGGCAGCGTGAGGCACAGGTAGAGCTGGCCTCTAAGTCGGGACAACTCGGGCCCGAGGTTGACTCTGACGTGTACTGGTGACTCTGGGAAAGTCACTCACCTTCTCAGGGCCTCCTGACGATGACCTAATGCTTTACGTTGTAGAACAATTAGAGTTGTTCACTGAGGAAGTTGCCTCATCGAGGAATTCCTCAGATCAATGAAAAGACAGGTCTGGACCAAAACACCAAAACCAGTACCTCCAATGGATCCTTGTAGTGTTGACTTTCAAGTCCTCTCACCACCCTTATTCTCTTTTATTTATTTTTTGACAAGGTAATGGGGGTTAAGTGACTTGCCCAGAGTCACACAGCAAGTAAATGTCATGTGTCAAGTGTCTGGTCTGAGACTGGATCAGATCTGCTCTCGGATTTGAACTCAGGTCCTCCTGTCTCCAGGGCCGGTGCTTTATCCACTGCACCACCTGGCTGCCCCCGCCATCCTTCTTCTTCAAGACAGTCTTCCTTCTCACCCCAAACCCAGTACTCTTCCCATAATACTATACGGTTTCTCAGGAAAGGAGACATTTCTTCCCCCTTAGGTTTCTTTTCTTCAGGATAAACATCCCCAGTTCCTTCCACTAAAACTCATAGGGCATTGGCATCAGTACTTCCACCATCCTGCTTGTTTTCCTTTGAATGTTCCCCTGCTCATCAATATCCTTCCTAAAATGGAGGGCCGTAACCTGAACAGATGTGGCAAATATGGTTTGGCTGAGGCAGAGTACTGTGGGACCATTGCTATGACCTCTGTTGACTCACTCCAAGATTCTAGAATTCATTAAATTCAATTATCCAGCACCATATATGTTTGTATTTCTACAGCCTCAGTGAAAGGAAACTCTTTTCTCCTGAAGGGTGTGGATATCGAATGAAAGAAAAATACTTTTGATGAGAGTCATCTATTACGATTATGTGTGCAAAATTTATTTTTTTGAAAACCATTCTGTAGGGTTTATCTAAAAGATGAATCATCATTGAGAACCTGGGGAAGTGGGCAGAGCTGAGAAACAGAGGCAAGAAATATTTGTTTCATCATTGAACTTGGGACCTAAGCCATCTGTGCTCTGCAAATGTGCTGAAAACCAGAATCTCAGAGTTGAAGAGATCTCAGAGGCTATCTTGTCTAATGCATTATTCTTCACTGGGATGCCAAGAGCACTAGATTTAGAGACAGAGGTCCTAGGTTCAAATCTTGGCTCTGCTATTTATTACCTGTGTGATTTTTGGGCAAGTCATTATGTTCCCTCCTCTGTAAATTGAGAACCTTGGATCAGATAAGCCTTAAGACTACTTCCAGGGATTTGTCCTAGTGTGCTGATATGGGACCATACTTCTTCCTACAAGCCATATTATGTCCCTGATCCCCATAATCCTTTGCTTGACTATATTACTTATTGCCTTGCTCAGTGTAGAGTCCTGTCACTGGGGCACATTATTCACAAGGCCAACTTTCCTGCTATTACATTCTCTTCCTCTTGCTCCCTCCCTGTTTGCCATCGATACCCTTCTGATTCCTCCCTCCTAGGAGATGGAAAAGATGGAATCATGGACAATGCTGTGGAGGTACAGACCAGACAAGCCTGGCAGATGGGCCACCCCCTTTCTCAGCGCAACTATATCTGAGGCAGACTGGGTCTTCTCTCCCCTTCCTGTAACAACAACCACCACAATAAAAACAGCAACTACTACTGCCATCACTACCATGACAACAATAATAGCCATCGACGTGATATATGTCATTTAAACCTTACAACAACCCATGAGGGAAGGTACAATAATTATTCCCTTTTTATAGATAAGAAAACTGAGGTACAGAGAGGTTAAGCCAAGCTTATATAGCTAGTAAATCCTGACTTCAAGTTAGGAGCTCTAAGCACTGGGCCAGCCTGGGTATAAAACTTTCTAATTATAGCTCTAGTCTAATAGGTGTGTATTTGTGTGGGGTTAGAGGTTTCCAATCTGAGTTCTGAGCTGGTCAATTTGCCACAGGTTGGAGGCTATTAAGAGTAGGTGATTTCAGGTTATTCCCTAAGTACCCAAGCAGGTCTGTCTTCTGAGGTCTTTATTAGGAGAAGATGAAAGACACTTGCCACATAATGTGGTTGTAGAGCAGCAATCCAATGAAGCCTGGCACCAGTAGGGGCAATCTGGGGCTCACAATTAGAATAAGAACATGAAATAAGTGCTAAAAATCCCACCAGACCACTAGGCCTGCAAGATGCTAACTTTGGTTAGAAGTCTGATTGGCTTTGATGGAACACCCAACCCAGACAGACTAAGGCCAAGATTAGAAATAGGGGCTTAGAGTCCCATTAGCCATGCTAGACAAGCTAACCTGTGACTAAACTTTAGAATGAAAAATCTGTGCTCAGTAATGATCTTCCTTGATTGTCCTATTGATCCTTCAGAAGAGGACTGACTCCAGAGACAAGAACCAACAGATAGCTGTGTGAAGGAAGCTTAGCATGGACGGATCTATGGAGAACACACCTTCCTCCCTTTTGTGCAGAGGTGAGGGATTATGGGTATAGAACACTGCATGTCAGACTTAGTTAATGTATCAGTTAATTTTGCTGAGCTTTCTCCCTTCTTTTTTATTCTTTATTATAAGGGATGGCTCATGGAGGAGGGGAAGAAGAGATAGGGGAAAAAAAAACTTAACTGATCTCATTATAGTTGCATTTCAATGAAGACCTGGAAAACTTACAACCATTTTAGGCTTTTAAGACTCCCTATAATTTATAACTACTCTTTTTATTTTATTATTTTGTTAAGCTTTTGGGTTTTTTTTCTATAACTACTAATGGCAAAAAAAAAAATCCCTCAGAAAACTTGAAAAGAAGGGCTGTGTTTTTGTTTCAGCAACAATAGGGGAAGAAGTAGAACATTGTGCCCCTATTCTGCAGAGAATGAAAGAAGAAAGTAGGTGAGGCAATGGAGAGCTGAATTTAGAGTCAGAAAACCCACATTTCAATCCCAATTTTGCTACCTACTCCCTGCACCAAATTGGATGAGTCTCTCAGTCTACAGTTGAAACAAACATGTACCCACGACAGAAAAATTGGGCTTGGGGAAAGAGCCCTTAACATCTGGTGGGAGAGAATATCCTCTTTGGATACCAAGAGACTGCAGCTGCTGATTCCTTCCTCCTAGGAGACAGGAACTGGAGAAGAGTGGAGTGGAGAGGAGCTCGCCTGGAGTCCGTCTTCCTGGTACTATTTTAACTAATCACTCCCACTTACTAGATGCTCAGTTGTTTCGACCTGCTGAAGGGGTGCAGGTGCTAAATTTTGGCACCAGAGGTAATGCCCTATTTGCCCTCCCTGAGTTATGGTTTTGACTTAATGGGGCCCCCGTTTCCTCATCTGTAAAATGTAGGAGTTGAATCAGATGACATCTAAAGTATCTTTTATCTCTAAATGTGCAGACAGCCCAAAGTGGGGCTCCTGAGAGGAAAGAGAGAAGGCAAGAAAGAGAGAAGGCTGAGAAGTATCTGGCGGAACCCAACACCAGTAGGGAGCCCACACGCTGCCATTTTAGGAGTTAGTAAGGTAGAGACATTTTGAAAACAAAATCAAAACTCGTACATTACACCAAACTGAACTGACCTCTCAGTCCCAGGCACAGAGAGGCTACTTTCCTGGTCTGAGCCAAGCCAGCAATGCTGAACTTGGAGAAGAGCAGCCACCTTGAATCTCAAAGAGCTGCCACTGAATAAAATCTTTGGAACAGAAAGGGGGTTAGCCGCCAGCTAGATAAATGTGTGTTTGATTAATTGATTTGCCTGTGTAATTGAAGTGAACTGCTTGATATGGAGAGTTTAATCATTCTGAAGAAATCGCCACCTAATTGAAAGGACTTGTTGCAAAAGGGGGGAAAAAAGATGATTTGAAAAGATGAAATGCACCCCATCAGAGAGAGCCTTAGGAAGCAATGGGTCACACACACCCTCCAGGCCTCCAGAGAATGTCTGTCTCTGAAGCTGCGGCATTGGCATTGTGCTAGGACCACGAGGGCAGCGTGAGGAAGCAGCAGCCTTAAGGAGAGCCATTCTCTTAAAAAAGTGGCCCAGTGACCCAGACTCCCAATTCCTTAAAGAGAAACATTTATCACAGCAGTTTGAAAATACCCTTTGCAAAGCTGACCAGGAAAAAACAGTTTAGTCTAATGGTGAGAGAACTGGTCTGGAAAAAAAGAGATTTTAGATTCCGCCTTGGTATGTAGGCCTTGGTGGAAAGGACATCTGGGCTGGGCCTTAATTTCGATAACTGTGTGGCTTTAGGCATATCATTTAAACTTGCTGAGCCTTAATTTCCATATCTGTAAAGTCAGGATGATAATACTGGCACCAAGTATGTCACAGGGTTGCTGTGAGAATCAAATGAAATGATGTAGGAGAATTTTATATATATATATATATATATATATACATATACATACATACATACACACACATATATATACATATATATATACATATATATACATACACACACACACATATATATATACATATATACATATATATTTCAATTCAAGGAGCATTGATTAAGCTCTTGCTATATACTGGGATCTGCTCTAAAAACTGTGTATTTGTGCGGGGATGGATGTTAGGCAGCTGGGTAGCTCATTAGATAGAATGCTAGACCTGTTGTCAGGAAGACCTGAATTCAAATTTGGCCTCAGACACTTATTGGCTATGTGACCCTGGGCAAATCACTTCACCTCTCTTTGCCTTAATCTACTGGAGAAGGAAATGGCGAACCACTCCAGTATCTTTGCCAAGAAAACCCCATGGATAGTATGGTCCATGGGGTCAGGAAGAGTTGGATATGACTAAACAACACCAACATACTGGGCACTGTGCTAAGCACCAGATGTATAAAGACAGAAAAGGAAACAGTGCATTTCTGCAAGGAAATTAGCTTCTATTCTACTAGATAAGGCCTGGATCTGTGGTTTCATTCACATAGGAAATGGTTCAGATGAGGAAAATTCCTGTCTCCCTACAGGTCAGCACCTATAACAATGAAAGATTATGACTTGTTCAGGGTCATACAGCCAGTGGGAGGATGTGAACCCAGGTCTTCCTTGCTTTGAGGCTGGCTCTGTATCCACCATGCCATGCTGCCTTTGTGTGAAAATTTGTTTTGCTTGACTATGCATATTTGTCACAAGGATTCTTCTTTTCTTTTTTTTTTTCCTAATAGTGGGGGGAGGTGGGAGGGACAGAAAATAAATGCTTGTTAATTTTTAAGAAATGACTAAATGTGATAGACTAAATGCAAATGATTGGAATGGTTTAATAAGAAAATTGAGATGATCATGTTTTCCATCCATGAATATTTATAAAGCAGTTTCCAGACTGTTGATGAAATTTTTTTTGAAAATAGCAATCGTCATTCTTGTATTAGGTCACAAATACTATCCAAGCCTTTTAAGAAAGGCTGGTTGGTCCCAGCCCAAAAAAACTGGGTAATGATTAGATCCCTTAGGCTTTTCCTTTCATTTCCTACTTTCAAATACATAAGTATCAAAAAAAATCAATCTAGTAAGTCATCAACACCATGTACGTGTGCTAGATTAGAGGCTGGGATGGACGCAACAATATGTAAAACATGGCCCTTGCTCTCCAGAAGCTTGTAATATAGTTTGGGAGATAAGACATCCCACATGGAAAGCTAACAGAGTCTACTATTATCTATGTGTTCCATTATTCACAGCTTCTGGTACACGAGCTGAAAGCCTGTTCCATAACAGAGTTAGGCTTTTGGTTATTCTCCCAAATACAGAGCTGACCTTTACCTTTGGCCCCATTCTTCAATCACTGTCTATCCACTTCTACGATCCCCACCTAGGACCCTTTACAAATTACCTATTTCACCTCCATTCTCCTCTCTGACTTAATACTTCATGTTCTATTACTCACCCCTCCTCTTATCTAATATCCAGACCAAACTTCTTGGATACCATCCCAGCCCGTGCAGGGACTCCCCATCCACCCTTACGTCTCTCCTCAATCAGTACTCTACCTATGGTATTTAATGTGAAACCTACAAAGACCATTTAATCAGTTCATTCAGTCTCCAGTGATTTCAACAAAGGACCAATGGTTTCTGCCAGCTCTATTTTGCCTCTTGCTTTGGGAGAATTGCTAAGGAAGCATTATCAAGAAAAGGCCAAGATTTGAGGGATATGATCACTGAATTCAGGGAGTAACTATCAATCCATCAATCAACAAACATTTATTAAGTGCCTTCTATGTGTTAAGTGCTATGCTAGGTGCTAGAACGAAACAGTTCCTTCCCTCAAGGAACTGAATATGAGCTTGATCAAACCATACCACTCCCTTTGTGCCTGAATCATTACTTTAGTTGTGTCTCCAAATTTAAACTGACTCAAAGCATTTTTGGAAGGGTATGCATTCTGAAAGAAATTAGTCTTTCTGCCTCTGGCCTTCATTTCTCTAATATTGCTGCAGAGAAGCTGATTTCACTTAAAAAAAACCAAAACAATTAGGAATGACAGATTGAAATTGTTCTAAATTGCGCACCAATTTATCACATTTGATCTGTATGAATATTCTTTCCATCCCATTCCCAATTCCAGAGCTGCCTAAACTGCAACCTGACATCACTGGTGACTGTAATCTGCCATAGAGGTAGGATTGCACCAAATACAAACCAAGGGTGTGAGGTCACCAACTCAGACTACCTTGGACAGTGGTTTCTTGGCTGGAGCTGGCCGTGGGGAAATAAGGCTGCCCGTGGTGATAATGAGATATTTCTCTCCTGCTGGGTTTTTCTGTGCATTATAAATTTTTAAATGACTAGTTGAGCAGATATTTCATAGCTATGGGAGACTGTGGATGTAACAATAACTTCTAGTTAGTTCCTTTTGGAAAGGCATCCGTGCTTCCAAAGAAAAGCCCAGCTCCAAATATGTCTTCTCCATTAAAAGGAACTCTTCACCTCTTTTTGTACCTGACTCACCCAGTGGAATTTTCCCCCCTTCTGCAAGCCCCCTTTTCAACACACTGATTATTATTTCAGGAAGAATAGGACCTGATTGAACAAAACATTTCTCCTGCTTTTTAACTCTTTGTGCTGGCAACTGTACTGGGCTGATCAAGGAGAGCCCTATTCAAATAGCAACCAACAGGCATTTATGCTGTTCTCCCTCTGTGCCCAGCACTGATGAAGCTCTTCCTCCCTGAAGAACCAAGTCTCTTCCATCTCAGAATCACATATAAACAGTGGATCTAAGCAGATCAAATATTAGGGGCTGGATTACTATTTCAGTGGCATCTCCCAAGAGAGTGAAACCTGAAGACTAGAGGTATTGAAATAAAGTGGAAATCCCAAAGTAGACAAATAGAAAAGCTGCCTGGCTAAGATTATATATTAGAATATATATTATATATTATATATATGTTATAATAAATCCAGGGAGACTTAGAAAAACCCAGGTAAGTTTTTTGTTATCTGGGAATAGGTGAAGTGCTTAAAAGGGAATAATCTTTGCCAATAGATTATTGGACCTACCAAATAGTCCAAAATGTCCACATTATGAAGAGCAATCTACTCTCAAAGACCTTGAGTATATATTTCTGAATCTGAAAAGAGAGTTCAGAAAGCCCGAGAATCTTCTAATTGAAAAGGAGTGCGTATTTGCCCTTTTTCAAAAAAGGTCACAGTAGCCATCAAGAATACTATCCAATCTCTCCCTGTCTACTGGTTTCTTCTCTGCTGCCTACAAACATTTGGCACTGATGACTCCTTTCTCCTGAATACTCTCTTCTTACTAGGTTTTGTGATCCTGTGGTTTCCTGGTTCTCTGCTGTCTGATCATTCCTTCTCAATTTTCTCTGCTGTATCTTCATTCAGGTTAATACCCACTCACCATCCATTTCCCTAAGTGATTATCTGGAGTCCTCTTCTTTTCTTCCTACATATAATCTTGTTTAGTGATCTTATTAGCTCTCAAAGGTTCAATTTATCATTTCTATGCAAATAATTTCCTGATGTATATATACAGCCCTAATCTCTCTTATGAACCAGTGTTGCACCACCTACTGCCCATTGGATATCTGTCACTGGATGTCAATCATTGGAGATATAAGCATCTTAAACTCAATAAGTCTGGAAAAAACATCATCTTTTCCCCTTTCCCTCCTCTAAACTTTCCTATTGTTGCCAAAAACACCACCATTCTTCTAGTCATCTAGGCTTAAAACCTTGTTATCATCCCCTTCTACCCAGTCGCACTGGCTCCACATGTCCGATCTATTGCCAAAATCTTATCATTTCTGCCTGAACAGTATCTCTCATATATCTCTCCTTCACTCACACAGCTTCCACTCTGATGTATTGCTGTTCTTTAGTTGTTTCAATCATGTCTGACTCTTTTGTGACCCCAGTTGGGGTTTTCTTGGCAAGGCTACTGGAATTTCCTTCTCCAGTGGACCCATTTTGTCAGGCAATCAGAGGCTAAGTGACTTGCTCAGGGTCCCACAGTAGGGTCCTCGGGTGACAGTATCTAGCCAGGAAGGAGATGGTCTTCATGAATCACTTATATGCCAGATGCTGAGTTAAGTGCTGAGTATACAGAGGAAAGCAAGAATACTCAAGGAACTCCTATTATAATAGAAAAGACAACATGCAAATAGGTGTGTACATTAAAGATAGATATAGTATGAATGGAAGGTAATATTAGCAGCAAGGGGGACCAGAAAAGACCTCCTGAAGAATGTAGAACTTGAATTGAGTCTTGAAGGAAGGTAGGAATAAAAGATGCAGAGGGAGAACATTTTCAGCGTGGCAACAGCCAGTACAAATGCCCAGAATTGGGAGGTAGAGTGTTATGTGTATGGAATAGCAAGCAGACCACTGTAGCTGGACTGTAGTGTGTGCAGAGGGGAGAAGGTAAAGAAGACTGGAAAGGGAGGGAGGAACCAGGCTGAGAGGAATTTAATAGCCAAAGAAGATTTTATATTTAATCCTAGAGGTAATTGAGAAACCTTGGAGTTTGTGTGTGTGTGTGTGTGTGTGTGTGTGTGTGTGTGTGTGTGTGTGAGAGACACAGTCAGACTTGCAATTTAGAAACATCACTTTGGCAGCTGAGTGGAGGATGGACTGGAGTGGGAGAGATTTGCAGTGGGGAGACCAAGCAGCAGGCTACTGCAAATAGCCCAGGAATGAGATTACAAGGGCCTACATCAGGATGGAGAAGTAGCTGTGGCTCACTAGAAAGAGCACTGGGTCTGGAGTCAGGAAGACCTGAGTTCAAATCCAACCTCAGATACTTACTAACTGTGTGACCCTGGGCGAATCGCTTCACCCTGTTTGCCTCAGTTTCCTCATTTGTAAAATGAGCTGGAAAAGGAAATGGCAAACCATTCTGATATTTTTTCTGAGAAAACCCCAAAACAGGCTCATGAAGAGTTGGACATGACTGAACAGCACAACCATTCCTACTACTAGCTAACTAGCATTTACAAGGCATTTTAAACTCTGCAAAGTGCTTTACAAATTTTATTTCATTTGATTCTCACAACAGCCCTGCGAGATAGATGCTATTATCTCCATTTTACAGTTGAGTAAACTGAGGCAGACAGAAGTTAAATGACTTACCCAGGACTATACAGCTAGTGTCTGAGGCCACATTTGAATTCAAGTCTTCCTGATCTGAGTTCTAGGCCCAGTGTTTTATTCACTGCGTTACTCAGCTGCAGATGATGAATGTGCCCAAATTATTCAGCTGCAACATCATTTTGGCAGGAAGGCCTTACAGAACTCCTGGCTTCCTGCATAGCACAGTTCAAAGGCAGCCTCTTACAAGAGGCCTCTTTGGATCTCCCTAATTGTTTGTGCCCTTCCCTTCCTGTAAATTACTTTGTATTAACTCTATATACTGATCTGGGTGTGGTTTTTCCCTCAGTGGAACACAAGTTTCTTGTGACCCGAGACTATTCTATAAAAAAAAAAAATTTAGATAATCATAGATCTAGATCTGCACGGACCTCAGAGACCATCTAGGCCCACCTACTCACTTTATCGATGAGAAAACTTGAGGCTCACTGAGGTAAAGTGTGCCTAAGGTCACACTATTCCCTCTATAGTACGTGGCAAAGTTAAAGTATGAACCCAGGTTCCCTGACTTCCAAGCCAGTTATCTTTCCATTGACCCATGCCTCTGTTTTTCATTTTATAACAATGTGGTTTACTGAATAGAGAGCTGGCTTCTGAATCAAGAGAACTTTGATTTAAAATCCAGCCTTTGGACTCATACTCAAAGCATGACCCTGGGCAAGTCACTCATCCTTTCATTGTCCCAGGCATTGTCCCATGTTCTTTTCTCACTGGGTGGTCCCTATGATGAGGAAATCCCAGGAGGGGGATTGAAAAAACAAACAGGCTTAGCACAGTGCCTAAGGAGAAGGGGATGTTCCAAAAATGCTTATAGAATTGAGTTGCGAGAGGAAGTAAGACATGAACATCATCAGTGAAGACCAGAGAAGGGGTATCAGTGAAGAGGGAGAGGGGTCAGGACTCCAAGACAACAGTTAAAGAGAACTTGTGGAAAGGGCAGGACTGGAGAAAAAAGAGGTAGGTCCATTAAAAAAAAAAAAGAACAAGGGAGGCAGTTGAAAAGAGAATGACAGAAAAGATGTAAAACAAGTTCAGCGAGAGAGAGAAAAGGAAGGGGGAAAAAAAAGGGAAGTGATAAGTGAGTTGGGAACAGAAGGAAATTGAAAAAGGGGAGAGGAAGGGAAGCAGGGACCCTGAGTTACAGCCCAACTCTACCCATATATTAAAGGTGCACATTAGTTGAGAGAATTTAAATTAGAGTAAGAGTGCCATAATTTACCAAGGGAATTTAGCATAGTTCACCCAGGTCACTATCACCACCGCAAATGAAGTTATCTCCTTGGCCCAGAGCTCCTTTCCTCAGCATTGCAGGATTCCTTTGAGCTCTCAGAAACCCAGGCACACACAGACCACATACCAAAATCTCCTTTTGCATTCATAAAATGCACTGAAAATATACTTAGAATCGATGTGACGATCAATTTAAAATGTATTGCTACTGGTGGGGCCAGCCAGGGTTTTATATATATATATATACACATATATATATATGTGTATATATATATGTATATATGTATGTATGTATATATGTGTGTGTGTGTATATATATGTATATATATATGTATGTATATATGTGTGTGTGTATATATATATGTATATATATATACATATATATTATTAAATATCATGGAAATAGGTAAATGCGGCAACACTTTGAGGAGACTGCTTGGGCATTTGAAAGTAAATCTGCCATATATTTCAATCAACTAGAAGGTTAATATCTAGGGGAAATGCAGGTTCCTAGTTTTCTTATGTAGGTACTGAGAATGAGGTTTTCTGTCTCCTCTCTCTACCTCCTACCACTTAGCTCAAGAAATGGGTGGGGGAGGAGAGAAAAGGAAAATTATAGAAATTCCCTCAGATATTGGGGAAAATCAAAGGTATCAATGGAGCCTGAACTGGTCTTCCTTAAAGGTGGGGAACCCTAGGAGCATCATGGTATAGTGATAGAGTCGTAAGTCCTGCATGTGAAAGTAGACTCTGCCACTTATTCCCACCTATGTGATCTTGGGCAATAAACGAATAAAAAAATCATATATTAAGCATTTACTAGAAGCATTTACTAAGTGCTAGGGAAACAAATACAAAAGGAAGAAAGTCATCTCTTTGGGCCTCAGTTTCCACATCTGTAAAATCAAAGTGTTGGACTAGAAGACCTCTAAGGTCCATTCCAGCTTCCTATCTGTTATCTTAGGGCTGGTGAGTAGGGGTTGCTGGGGGAAGGTCATCAGTTCTGAAATTGATGTTTTATTCAAATCCCCAACTTCCTCATTTTCTGTTCAAGGGTTGAAAGCCCTTTTTTTTTTTGCATATTACTTCAATGTACAGGTGCAGCCAAAGTGGATGAAATGATTTCTAGGGTGGTAAGCTCAAACTGAGGCTATTTATTGTTGGCAGCTTTGTTACTCGATCTTCTTCTAGTTGGTCAAGGTCACTGATTCTTAGGATCAGAGTTAATGGAGAAGATATTGAGGTCAGTTAAGGTCAGAAGTTTGAGGCCAACCCCCACAGAATTTCTGCCTAAAAAGGAAAAATGGTAGTTTCTAGTTCTTACTTCCCTTTGAAAGAGAGAGAGAGAGAGAGAGAGAGAGAGAGAGAGAGAGAGAGAAGAAAAAGAGAGAGGAGAGAAGAAAAGAGAAAGAAGAGAGAGGAAGAAGAGAGAGGAGAAAGAGACAGAAGAAAAGGAGAAAAGAAAAGAAAAAGAGAGAGTAGAAAGAGAGAAAAGAAAGAAAAAAGAGAGAAGGAAAAGGAAGAAGGAAAAGAGAGAGGAGAGTGTGAGAATGAGGGAGAAAGAGAGAGAGAGCGAGAGAGAGAGAGGAGGTTTTTAGGCTGGGGTCTTATCATCCATATCTCAACAACAACCAAATGCACAATTTGTAAACTCACTCTCGAGTGATCCAATCAATAAGCATTCATTAAGCATTTACTATGGGTCAGAATGGCGCTAGATGAAAGTAAGAGAGTTCTTGACCTCAAGAACTTTAATTCTTTGGAGGATTCCACCTCACTGCTCATCCAAAAGGCCACCTACCTCTTTATCAACCATACATGTATTTGTTTTTTATAGGTCAATTTCTTGACCAGACAACAAGGCTATGTGCTCCTTTGGGGCTGGGATTATCTTCTACTTCTTTGTATTTTCCACCGTAGAATTGGACTTGAATGTCATAAATGTCATAGGTGCTCAACTTATCTTGTCTTTACTTATCTGTGTAAATCTTGTATCCTTTTGGTAGAAGGTGAGCTACTTCAGGACACATACTAGAATTCGCTTTGTCTTTGTACCCTCAGCACCTATTACAGCCTTTTGCACACAATAAGGGCTTAATAAATGCACTTTGAATAAAAGTTTATGGATTGACTTCTAGTGGATAAATCATTAGATGTCTGTTTACATGAAGGCGTATGTAAGACATTCCTCTTAACATGTTTCCTATTTCTATCTGCCTGTCTAGAACCTTGGTGTTGTGTTGGATTCCACTATTATATCAATTATGCGCCCTTCATTGGTTTCAGGACAATAGCATTCAGTCTACTTTAGCTGTGCCTGAGGTTTAGATCTAAGCTCCCATCTGTCTTTTGCTATCAATCAGTCATGGATTAGAAGTATGCAATAGTACTTTTCAAACCTTCTGTTCCATGCAGTGCCAATAGGGATTCATGAGAAAATGCTACTGAGCTGTTCCTATCTCCCAACCAAGCATAGGAACCATCATTGTAATAACTCCAACGTTCATGCTGATGACATTTTGAACATCCCAATTTCTCGACTGCCCAATTCCCGAGGTCTCTACTTCCATTATCTTTGCTACTTAAAAAGGTAGTCAAATTTTAGATTTCACCATCATTTGAAAGTACCCTACCTCTGAAATTCTTGTTGGATCCTAACCTTCGACCCTTCCCATTGCACCATTCCTGGCAATTCACCTGTCACCATCTTTCACTCTTGTCACACAAACAGAGCATTTTCCTTCTTATCATGCATTTCCTTGATAACATCTTACTCTTGTTCTTCAAAATTCCATATAGGTTATATGTTATATCCTGCTCCCTCCTACTGTCTGCCCCTCCATTTCCTTCTGTATAATCATCATTTCAAATTTCTTGGATACTGTTGTATTCTGGTCATGTGACAAGAGTGAAAGATGGTGAGAGATGAAATGCCAGTGAAAAGACTCATCTTCCCGAGTTCAAATCTAGACTCAGACACTTACTAGCTGCGTGACTCCGGACAAGTCACTTAACTCCATCAGCTTCAGTTTCCTCAGCTATAAAGTGAGCTGGAGAAAGAAATGGCAAACAACTCAACTCCCTTCTTGGTACTTCTCTTTCATATTTCCTTCCTCATTTCCCTTGTGAGCAAACTTCATGGGTACACCATTAGTCTGATGTGATACCCGACTCTGCCCCTGAATCTGGCTAGGCTACAACAATGCTTTCCTCATTTCAAATCTTCAAAGATACAGAGAAATATCTAATACTCTCCAAACCCTGATTTATTCCACTTTGGTTCACTAGGAATTGGAACTCTATTAATTGACATTCCTTTCAAAGAGTGCTCCTAGGCCAAAAATCTCTTCAGTTCCCACCAAGATGCGCTCCTTTGGACTGGACTCTGTCATGATCATGTCTCTAGAAACCTCATCATCTGGAAACCCATCATCCAAGACACTGCATTGATCTTGGTACTCACACCTCATTAGTGGCCTCTGACTGGAGAGCTGGAGGGTGGAGCAAAGAACTCCCCAAAGCCTCTATTTAAAGAGGGCTCATGGCCATCCATCTCCTCATTTCCCACCTGGCTGTACTCCTTTGAACTGGACTCCACCAGGATCATGGCCAGTAGGACACCTACCCCCTCATTCCCTTTCTGTGTTGTCTTCCTGCATTAGATTGTAAGCTCCTTGAGGGCAGGGACTATTATTCTTTTTTTATATATTGTATCCTTAGTGCTTACCACAGTATTTATTGACTGACTGAATGACTGACTCTTGAATAGCGTCTCTATGACAGTTGATGTTCACAACCGGACCACAAAACACTACAAAATCTTCAAGTGCTTACAGAATCATAAAAGAAAAATCATTACCTTCCTATACTTTTAGTGTTAGTACAATTTTTTGGATCCTAATGCTTTGAAAATCAGTAATTCTGTAGTAGTCAGAGCATTGAGTTAGCTATAATAGTTCATTCTATTACAAGTCAGCAAGCATTTATTAAGTGCTTACTGTATGCCTGCACTATACTAAATTCTAGGGATACAAATAAAGGCAAAAAACAGTCCCTGCTCTCAAGGGGCTCACAGTCTAATTCAGAAAACAATATACAATGAAGTAACATGCAAGATATATACAGGATAAATAAAATTACCCAGGATGATGATTATTTGTGGTAACTTCCACAGCTGGTGACCCTCCAAACAGATGTTCTTGTACAGATGAAACAGAACATTTGTCTTTTGCACTGTGGGATGCCTGGTACATTGTGGCCACTCACTCAAATGATTACAGTGATTGGTTGAAAGAATTAAGGACACTTAGTTTGGAGAAGAGAACAGCTATCTGATAAAAGAGATAAAAAAGACTTCTGCTTAGGTCTAGGGGCCAGAAATTGGAACAGGAGGTGGAAGCTTTAAAGAGGCAAAGGTACCTAGTCATAAGGGCAGCAAGGGAACACAGTGGTTAGCGTGCTGGGCTTAAAATAAGAAAAACTCATCTTCCTGAGTTCAAATCTAGCCTCAGACACTTACTAGCTGTGTGACCCTGGGCAAGTCACTTCACGCTGTTTGTCTCACTTTCCTCATCTGTAAAATGAGCTGGAGATGGAAACGGCAAACCACTTCAGTATCTTTGCCAAGAAAATCCCCAATGAGGTCACAAAGAGTCAGACTCAACTGAAATGACTTGAACAACAATAACAAACCCATTGAGAAAAGGCAATGAGGTATCAGGGAAAGAATGCTAAACATGGGTAGAGCCAGGAAGCTATGGGTTTGAATTCAGCCTCAGATACTTATTAGCCATATCATCACAGGGGAGTCACAGGATAATCAGCTTACAGCTACAAGGGACCTTAGAGCTCATCTTCATTTACAGAAGAAAAAGCTGAGATCCACAGAGGTGAAGAGAGTTGTCTAAGGTCACTTAGGTAGTGACTGGGTCTGGATTTGAACCCAGGTCCTCTGACTATTTAGGGCTTTTTCCATGTATTTAACTTCTGAGCCTCATATGTTTCCTCATATGTAAAATGAAACAATAAGAGCACGTCCCTAATAGAGTTGTCCTGAGAATCAAATAAGATAACGTATTTTAAGAGTGCTCTGTAAGCCTTAAAGAGCGATATTAATGGGAGTTATTAATTAGCTACTGATAGCAATTAGAATGTTCCAAGAGTAGAGTGGATTGTTGAGGAGGCAGCAGATTTGCCCGAAATGGAGGCATTCATGCAGAAGCCAGAAGATTATTCATCAGCGTGCCATAGTAAGGATTCCTGTTTAGATGTGGGTCTGACAAGAGGTCTCTTCCAGCTCTGAGATAACTGTGATTCTGCAATGATAACAACCCACTCCCCCCGACCAAACCATGAGAGCGAGGGAGGCAGCATCTGAGCAAATTCTGTTGTTGTACAGAGAGGGACAGGAAAACCTTCCTCTACAAAATTACAATCATTGTGCGGACATTGTCTGCTGCCCAATCCAGAATTCATCCAGAACACAGTGATGCTTACTAAGAGAAAAGAAATAATCAAAACTGTGACCCTGGCAAATTGCTGGACAAAGTAGCAAAGACAGAGGAATGGAGGTTTTTGTTTTTCATCTCATCGTGTCCCATCATTTAGAAAACTCATGGGCATTTTGCAAATAGGAATGATGCCAGTGCTTCACTATTCAAGGACTGATTATCCCATGTGTTAATTATCTAACCAGTCCCTCCTCGCCCCATACACTTTTTCCCCTTCCCATTAAGAGCCTTGGTTTCTTAGCAGTACATGGGAATATCCTTAAAGGTAGCCCTCATTGAGCAGTAACAGCACAAATAGAGAGCCGGGCTCAAATCCTGGTCCTGCTATTTATTAATTTACTTGTCCTTAGGCAAGTCTCTTATTCTATTGGTGTCTCAGCTTCCTCCTCTGTTAAATGAAGGGTTTGGAATAGGTGATCTCTATAGGTGCTCTCAGCTCTAAATCTGTGATCCTGTAAAATCCTTCTAGCTATAAGGTGTTAATAATTGTTTTCCAGTCACGTCTGACTCTTGGTGGCCCCATTGGGGTTTTCTTGCAAGAGATACTGGAATGGTTTGCCATTTTCTTCTGCAGCTCATTTTTACAGATGAGAAAACTGAGGCAAACAGGGTTAAGTGACTTGCCAAGGATCACAGAGTTAGTAAGTGTCTGAGGGCAGATTTGAACTCCTGAAGAGGAGTCTCCTGACTCCAGATTGTGTACTCTTTCCACTGAGCCACTAGGTGCATAGTATGTGCTTAATAAATACTTGCTGATCTATTTTTTTAAAAAAGCCTGTGTCTAAATATCTATATCTGTCTATATCTATACCTAAAAGTCTTATATCACCCTTTTCTCCAACTAATAGGTATCATTTAAGTTAAAATAAGGAAAATTTTTTTCAGATTCACTTTACAATGAATCTGTTTAAATACTGTGTTGGAAATAGGTAGTCTTCCAAGAGATCTGTGATTTCCTCCGAGTGAAGGAACTCCCAGGGTGGAAAGACCTTCTATAAGTGAAGATCACAAACCAACTGCATATTAATATGTGAGTTCTAGGGACTGGCTTAAAGTTATATAGATGTTAAGAGATTTGCTCAAGGTCAAAAAGTAAGTGCAAAATTTTGGTGGAATTTGAACCCAGGTCTTATTGAGTGCAAGCCTAGTACTCTCATCCACTCTACCACTAATGTCTCTGCAGTGAGAATAACATAATAATTGATATTAATATAGAGTTTTCAGGCTGCTAAGTGTGTTTCCATTTTTGCTTTTTAATGAGGCAATAGGAGTTAAGTGACTTGCCCAGGGTCACACAGCTAACAAGTGTCATGTGTCTGAGGCCGGATTTGAACTCCAAGGCCAGAGCTATATCTACTGAGGTTACGATAGTCCATGACCACAGATGAGTAAATGTCTGAGGCTAGATTTGAACCCAGGCTTCCTCTATACTGTGCTACCCTTTTTTCTCTACATGAACTTAAGCTCACATTTCAATTCCTTTCAAGAGCAGAGATCTAAGTTCTCTAATGCAAGCCAGTTTAGGAATCCTTTTTCAGGGAGATGATCGCAGGTTTTCACAAACCTCACAGGACCAGCATCCCAAGTAAGGTCACTACCAAATGACTAGAAAACTTTTGAAAACCGGAAGTACTTTGATGTGGGACAGCTCAGTGATGAGATTATAAATAATTAAATTAAAAGGTCAACTAAAATTGTTGTTGTTCAGTCAAGGCTGACTCTTCATGATCACGTGGGCCATAGCATGCCAGTACTGTCCATAGTGTTTTCCTGGCAAAGATACTGGAGTAGTTTGCCATGTCCTTCTCAAGCTCCATTTTTCAGATGAAGAAACGGAGGCAAATAGGGGGTTAAGTGACTTCCCCAGGGTCAAACAGCTAGTAAATGTCTGAGGATGGGTTTGAACTCATGTCTTCCAGACTCCAGGTCCAGCACTCTAACCACTGAGCCACCTAGCTGTCTCCTAAGAAAACAAAGTTTAAGTGACTTGCCTAGGGTCACACAGCTAGTAAATGCCTGGGGCTGGATTTGAACTCAGGTTTTCCTGACTCCAGGCCCAGTACTCTAATCACTGAGCCACCTAGCTGCCTAGTGACCAATTTTTTTTTTTTTGGCAAGGCTATTGGGGTTAAGTGACTTGCCCACGGTCACACAACTGGTGTCAAGTGTCTGAGGCTGGATTTGAACTCAGACGAGTGACAAAAAAATTGCAGTGCCCAACTGAAGTTCAGAGTAGAATTGGGTTTCTACTGTTAGGGATAGGCTCTGCATACCAGAAATGAACTGGAAGAACCCGGCAGGATGTGTGCTCCTGGTTTTTTTTTCTTCTTTTTCTTATCATTTACCCTCTCTCTTATGTCTGTGTGGACCTCTAAACGAGGTCAAGATTTCACTTAGGAACCCAACCTCGAAGGTCACCATCCCAGCATGGTGTAACTATGTATCAGGCACCGAGTTCCACCCAGGAGGATAATGAGTGCAAAGGCCCACTCTGAAGTTTAAAGCAAGAGCAAGAGACATTTGTGCACTGAGGGATGCTTTTTACTCCTCTGCTTGGAGCCTGTGGGAAGGGATCACTTTATTTCCTAGCATGAAGGATGCAGCCAAGAGCAAGCCACATTTTCTCTGCTCTAAAGAGGCCAAAGTAATCCTCTTTGTGAGGTGTCCACAGCATCCCCACATGGTTTGCCAGCAACTCCCAAAGGGCTACAATGTGGCCTTGAAAACGTAAGCCTTATTGACAGAAACCATTTTCCAGAAAATTATATGTGATCCTTGCTAGTCAGTAATGATTTTCTCCCTCCTCGATCTCCCATAGCACCTTGCTTACTCTTCTTTTTATGCCTTTATGATGTACTGTTTTGCATCAAATTTATCTGTGTTAGCCATCCAGACTGTAAGTTCCATGAGGACAGGGACTCTGTCTTTGCTAAAGTTGTTACTCCTTCTGCATGTACCATGATGCTCTGTACCCAGCAGGAGTTAGTAAAAGTTGAAATGAATTGGAAAAAAAAGCGCTTCACTTTTCTAAACCAGAAACTTTCTCAGATGGCTCTATGAAATCTCAGAAGATGGAATTCCCCCTTGGTATCTATTTCTCATCCACCAGACTTTCTCAGAAAACTGCCCTAACTTCTCTTTCTTCCCTTTTTTACTCCCTTGAACTTGGGATAAAATGTTTCCTTACATCGGCAGGAGCCTCATCGTTCTGCTCTGCTCTCTGAATTAATTTTCTTACCACATTTAGCACAAAGTCATTTGCGGGGTCATAGTAAGTATCATGTATACTATCCGAGGGTGAACCCTTGGAAAAGCACTAACCATTTCCCTCTTCTGTGCCTTTGCCTGGAATGCTCTCCCTTCTTGCCCTCTGACTCTTGGAGTCCCTAGCTCCCTTTTAAAAGGCTCAGCTTGAATTGCCGCCTTCTGCCTGATGCTTTTCCTAAACGTCCCCCAGGTGCGAGCACTCTCCTCTGAGATTACTTTTTGTATTTTCTGCATATATTTGATATTTATTTCTCTCTGTGTATATTGTATCAGAATGTAATTTTTTCAGGCAGGAAATGTCACTTTTGTCTTTGGGACTTCAGCATCTAGGACAGTACTGGATGTATAGCAGATGCTTAATCAATCAACTTGCATTATATAGCAGGTGGCTATTTGATGAAAGCGATAAAGCATAGGGTCTGGAGTCGAGAAGACTAATCTTCCTGAGTTCAAATTGTGCCTCAGATGTTTACTAGCTGTGTGAAACTGGGCAAGTCACCTAACCCTATTTACCTCAGTTTCCTCACTTGTAAAATGAGCTGGAGAAGGAAACGGCAAACCACTCCAGTATTTCTGTCAAGAAGAGCCCAAATGGAGTCACGAAGAGTCAGACATAACTGAAACAACTGAACAATATATCAGGTATTGGGCTAGGCACTGGAGATACTAAAGAATGAAACAATTGCTGCTTGCAAGGAGTTTTCTAATGCTTGCTTGAATTGAAGTGATAGTGTATATAGCAGTGGGCCTGGAGTGAGGAAGACCTGAGTCTTCCAGCCTCAAACACTTATTAGCTGTGTGATTCTGGGTAAGTCACTTAACCTCTGTCTGCCTCAGTTTCCTCAATTATAAAATGGGGATAATAATAATGATACCTACTTTCCAGGGCTGTTGTGAGGACCAATTGAGATGATATTTATAAAGTGCCTAGCACATAGTAGGCACTTATTAAATGCTATTGTTGTTGTTTTTTTAAATTAAACTAGGGGACCTGGAGCAGAAAAATGCAACAGGACCGTTCATGGCAAGTTCCTTCCTTTGCCTTACAGTCATCAGCATAAGCTACGCTATACAAATACCAAAAAAATGTGCCCCCGTCCTGGTGGAACTGTAGACCAGAAATACTGATTGGCACCCATCAAGGAGCTGACCAATACTACAGTAATGCAAGCTTTGTCTGCAGATAAAGCCAAGATCCGTTTAATCCCTCTTCTCCCCTGGGACCTTGTGCTGTTCCAAGCATAAGCACAAAAGTAGAACTAAGTAGAAAGAAACTGGATTGTATTTGATCACGTCAATTAACATTTACCAAGCACATACAATTCCTGCCTTTTAATCCAACAACATTTATTTAGTGCCTACTGTGTACATAAGTCAGTGTGACATAATGGATAGAGTATGATCTCTAAGTCAGGAAGCTCTGGGTTCAATTTCAGCATCTGACACATACTACCTCTGTGATTCTGGAAAAGTCATTTGTGGGACCTGGGGAAGCCTTCTGGCTCCTCTGTATTCCACTTTTCTCATCTGCAAAGTGACAGAGTTGGCCTAGAAAACCTCTAAGGCACCTTTGACATAAATGCTCAGCACCCCAGCCAACTCCAAGATTAGAAATTGCCAAATAGTCACCAATCTGCCCTGCTAGTCTTCCAATGCCCCATGAAATAATGGCTCAAATCAAAGGTCTGGACAAGAAAGAAAGAAAGAAAGAAAGAAAGAAAGAAAGAAAGAAAGAAAGAAAGAAAGAAAGAAAGAAAGAAAGAAAGAAAGAAAGAAAGAAAGAAAGAAAGAGAGAGAAAGAGAAAGAAAGAGAGAAAGAGAGAAAGAGAGAAAGGAAGGAAGAAAGAAAGAAAGAAAGAAAGAAAGAGAGAGAGAAAGAAAGAGAAAGAAAGGAAGGAAGGAAGGAAGAAAAAGAAAGAAAGAAAAGAAAAACAGTGCCTCAAGGAGTTTACATTCTCCTTCTGAAAGTAAGGTTGAGCTGTTCATAATTTCAAGTTAATGCATGCATGCATGAATGATATTACCTTCTTGTTTTGTGCCAGGCACTATGCTAGGTACTAAGGATGCTAATACAAGCAAGATAGTCCCTATGCCAGAAAAGGTTACATTCCAACATAAGACCACAACACATAAAGGGGAGTTATATGATACATATATGAAGCAACTGCAGAACATGACAAATATATGACAAAGTCTTAATCAGGTTGCTTCAAGATTCAGAGACTTTCTCAGAAAAACGGAAGCATAAAAGGCAGAATTTGAACCCAGGTATTTCTGACTCCAAACCCAGGCCTTTATTGGCTCTGTCATGTTGGCTTCTGGGATGGGAATTGAATAACATTGTAACAATAACTTACAGTAGTGAGGAGATAAGTGCAGGCAGTGGGTGTAGCAGGAATTTGGGGAAGGGGGAGATTACTCAGTAGATTTCAGTCCTGCCTAAGACCCAAGGAAATGCACTCAGAACAGCTGACGCAGGCTAGTCTAATAAAAGACACATGCTGCAGGGCAAAAGAACTTGCTGGTTGAGAATCTTACTTCCATAATTTAAAAATATCTATGCCCTGAGACTGAAGCTTTGTGTCATGATTCTTTTCCTGAACCCCCATCTCCTTTCACTTGCTACTTTGGCCCAGAAGATGCTAATGCTGTGGAACCATAAGGCCTCCCCTGGAAGCCACAGCTTACCACCCCCCTTTCACAGACGCTGCCTCTAAAAACAGAAGATACCCAGGTTGGGGAGGGGGTGTGGCCGTACTTTTGTTTTTTTTCTCATAGGAACTGTGGACAACTTTTAGCTGAGGGGTGGAGGAGGGTACATGAAAATGAAGAGGAAATATTCTTTTGTTGATGAAGTTCAGTCTTAGAGAACTCCTCTATCTGCTGTGGGGAATGCGGTAATAGGTAATGAAGGGTATGTGGGGGGAAGGGAGAGGTGTGACATGCAAATGGTTCTTCCCTTCCTGGGCTAACAGTGGTTTGCCACTCCAGGTACAACAAATAGCTTTTTGATCTCTGTACAAATATGTAATAGTCCTGATTTTGTTAGTGCCTGGTAAATTTGGCAAATCTCCAACCTGGCCCCCAATTAGCCTATCCTTAGTGTGTGTGTGTGTGTGTGTGTGTGTGTGTGTGTGTGTGTGTGTGTAAGTTAGTCCGTCAGCACTTATTAAGCATTTACTGTGTGCAAGTCACTGTGCTAAGTGCTAGGGATACAAGAATAGGCATGTGTATGTGTGTAGACGTGTATGTATGACTGGAAAAAAGCATTGCTTTGGGAGTGAGAGGACCTAGGTTTAAATCTAACATCTAGGGGCAGCTAGGTGGCGCAGTGAATAGAGAACCGGCCCTGAAGTCAGGAGGACCTGAGTTCAAATGTGGTCTCAGACAAAATACTTGACATTTACTAGCTGTGTGACCTTGGGCAAGTCACTTAACCCCAACTGCCTAAAAAACAAAAACAAAGCAAAAAAAAAATCTAACATCCGACACTACCTGTGTGACCTTCAGCAAGTCATTTAGCCACTCTAGGCCTCAGTTTCTTTATCTGTAAAATGGAATGGCTATTGAGGTCCCTTTCAGTTCTAAACCTATAACTGTTATCCATAAGTTAAGTGTGTACACATGTATATGTGATCTCCCCCCAGTAGAATGGAAGCTCTAAGAGGGCAGACTGGTTTGATTTTTGCTCTTTTGTATCTTCTGCACCTAGCACAGTACTCAGCATATAGCACTTGCTGGATCAATGTTGGATTCCTTTCTTCATTGATCAGCACGGGTGGGATATGGGGAGGGGAATCGGGAGCCAGCAGGCCTTGAATTAATGGGCAGTTAGCCACCCGCCAACCCAGGCAGGTAGAGGGACGTAGTGGCCTTAACTAGCAATTCCTCAAAAGCAGCTGGTCTTTCTTGTTCCTTGAGGAGACAGAACTAATCCTGATTCTGTAAAAAGCTCTCCCTTTATATCTGCTTAATCGGCAAGCCTTTGCAGTGGGAATGCTTGGTCCAGTGTGGCGCACTTTTTGAATAGTTGTACAATTATTGCTTAATAACTGACTCATCTGGGGAATTGGGGTCCTATGGAAGATAAATCCCAGCTTAGAAGTCATTCTTCCTTGAACTTCACTTAGAATCTATTAAGGCTGGAAGGGCCCTTAGCCATCTTAAGAGCATCTTAAGCTAGGGTCTCTGAACTTTTATTTTTTTTTAATACACACACACACACACACATTTATTTGATAACTATATTTCAATACAATTGGATTCCTTTTCAATCCTAGATCTTTTATTTTATGAATTTAAAAGTGTTATTCTGAGAAGGAATTCCCTAGGCTCCACCAGATTGCCAGGAGTTCACAACACAAAAATGGTTCGGACTCCTTGACCTAAACAAATACCCTCATGTTACTGAAAAGGAAACTGAAGCACAGGAAGTTGCCCAAGGTCACTGAATGTAGAACTGGGACTGGAACCCAGGACTGTTGGCTCTTCATTTTTTTTCCCCACCAGAACACGTAGTTTACATTTCCTTTCAGGGGAAACGGACCTTTTCAGAGTCGGATTTGAAAAAGGGCATTGCTGATACAGAGAAGTGTCAGTGTTGATGTAGGGCAATCTCCATCCCTGTGGATCTCTAAGAACACGATACAGAAGCACAGCCTCATGACATTTCAAAGCTGTAAGGGACCTTAAGAGTTGCCTAGTCCACCGTACCTGAACAAGAATTCCTTATATAGTGTTGCCAACAAGTGGCCAGATAGGTTTGGCTTGAAGACCTTCAGTGAGGTTGGACCTTCACTACTTCCAAAGCAGCCCCATTCTACTTACTTTCTTACCATTAGGCAATTTTTTCTAACCCTAAGCCTCAATTTGACTCTAGGAGCCAAGCTAAGGGAAACTGCAAGTTCTGTTTCCTAGGGGACAGGCAGAACAATTTGAATCCCTCTTCCAATTTTTGACAATTTTTCAAATACTCCAGAGACAGCTACGATATCCCCATGAGTCTTTTCCTCTTGGGGCTGCTGTTTAGTCATTTGTAGTTGTGTCTGATTATTCAAGACCCCATTTGGGGTTTTCGTGGCAAAAGATGCTGTAGTGGTTTTCTGTTTCCTTCTCCAGCTCATTTTACAGATGAGGAAACTGAGGCAAACAAGGTGAAGTGACTTGCCCAGGGTCCCACAACTAGTCTGAGGCCAGATTTGAACTCAGGAAGATGAGTCTTCCTAAATCCAAGCTCAGTGCTCTACTCACCGTACCACCTAGCTGCCCTTTCTTAGGTCTAATCATCCTTATTTGCTTTAACTGGGCCTCTCCAAAGGGAAAGAGTGGGCCTAGAATGACTTCCTCAAACATCCTTCCAACTACAAAATTCTAAGGTTACACTTTGGAGAAGGCTGTCTTGGGGCAGCTGGGTGGCTCAGCAGATGAAGCATTGGACCCTAAGACAAGAAGACCTTAGCTCAAATCCTGCCCTAGATACTTATTAATTATGTGACCCTGGACAAGTATAATTAATTTCAGTTTCTTCATCTGTAAAACAGGGATAAAAATAACACCTGCAACCCGGGTTTGAAATGAGATAATATTTGAAAAGTGCTTTGCAAACCATAAAGTGTTATGTAAACATTGGATATTATTATTGCCTTTCTTTGTATCTCTAGCCCTTGACACAGTGCCTAGGATAACGTAAGAGTTTAATAAATGCCTGTTGACTGGTTGACCTGGCACAACTGAAGCTAAAGTCGAGTCAACAAGCTTTATTGAGCACCTGTAATATGGCAGGTATGATGCTAATTGTTGGAGATACAAGGAAAGGTTAAAAAATAGTCTGTTCTCAATGAGCTCAGCATCTAAGAGGAGAGACAACAGGCAAAGTTATGTACAAACAAGAGCTGTACTTTGGGACAATCTCAGAGGAATGCTGCTAGCATTTAGGGGGAAGGATTCTTGCAGAAGAGGGGATTTTAACTGAAACTTGGAGACTTAAAGCCAGGTGGAGGAGGTGAGGAGGGAGAAAATTACGGACATGTGGGGACAGCTGAAGAAAAGGAACAGCTAGGAGATGAACTGTCCTGTTCCCGGAGCAGCAGGGAGGCCAGTGTCCCTGGCTTGCAGAAGACAAGGTGGGGAGTAAGGTGTAAGAAGATTGGAAATGGAGGAGGAGGCTAAATTATAGAGGGCTTTAAAAGCCAAACAGAGGATTTTATATTGATCCTGGAGGTAATAGGCAGCTGGTAGAGTCTGCTAAACAGAGGGGTCATGCTTGCACTTTAAGATTACTTGGACTGCCCAATAGATGACAGACTAGAGAGAGAAGAGATTTGTGGCAGAGAGACCAAATAGCAGACTTGTGCATTAGTCCAGGTTCTAGGGGATAAGGGTCTGCACTAGAGTGGTGGCAGCACCAGAGGAGATATGGTGGATATGGGAGAGATTGTGGAGACTAAACTGTTTTCTCCTTGGATTAGAGTTGCAAAATTCATATTGAGGAATCATGAAAAACTTCAGCCTTAGTGATGGAGGAAACGAAATTTTCTTCTCTAGTGACCAAAAGAAAAGGAGATGGTTAACTGGTACTTCAGAGATGAACACCCCATCCCCACCCCCAACTTCAACAAAAAACTAACATATATGAAAAGGAAGTGGCATTGGAGAGTTTCCTGCATTCAAACCCCATGCTGAAGGATTAGTTTGCATCGGCAGATATTGAATGATTTGTCTAGGACTATATATCCACATACATAAAATCCAAGCCTGGCATGGGGAAAACCTCTTTGGGAGCACCGGTGTCAAATCCCCAGAAAGCTAGGGGACCCTGTTCTCAACTGAGTTCAGCTGTTGGAGACCCATGCCAGTGTGGCCATCTCCAAAGCCTTTACAAATCAATAAAGAGGGAGGGAGTATGGAAGGGAGAGAAGCCACTTCCCTTGAGCTACTCTTTTCTCAAATGGACATAGGATTGTTCTGCTGATGCCCAGAAATTAATACAGCTACAGAAGCTTTCTAGGACTTAAAATTAAATGTTCCCCATGTCATTATTTGTTCTATTTATCTTCCTCTTGAAACAGGAGGTTTAAACTTTGCGGGCCCTAGACTGCTGACTCAGCTGCCTCAGCCCAAACTCATAAAAATCTATTTAAAAAAGGTCCAATGATTTTATTTTCTGATCATAAATATGAAATTTAATTAGCAGCTCGCTGCTAATGAAGTCACTATGGAAGATGAGGCTCAAGATGCGGCAGAGGAACAGAACAGAACTTCAAACATAAAAACAAAGCAACCAGCCTGCAGGAAGGAATTTAACTCTTGCCATTCCACCTATCTTGGAAAATTTGTTGGCTCTTCTGGACTATAAATAAAGGGAAGAGCCAATCTGTGCATGCCAGGAATTCAAATTCAGATTCTGACTTTGATGCCAGCCTCGCTAGATCAGTGGGAAGCTCTAACACACCACAGAAGCAATGCATTTAGTCCCCGGGGCTGGAGTCCAGACTTGTTGTCATTCCCTAGACCCAACTTTCAGCTTGTATGAAGAAAAGTCTGACAGTCTTATCAAGTGTTGGGAAGGAGATGAGGGGGAAAATAAAGAATGGGAGGGGACCTTTGAAAGCACAATGAAAGGAAAACTAGTACAATATATAAATGCCCAAGGTATCATTCTCCCGCACTTAAAAAATACATTAATCCTCCAAGAGTATTTATTGTGGTCAGACTCTAGTATTAAAGTATTAAGATATTGAAATCCTGTTGGGCAAGAATCTGTTCCCCATATCCAGATCATGTTGTTATTATCTAAAGGGCTAATGTTCAAATCAACTGTCTATATGCAGAGCTGTGGATTTCCCAAACACATTGGAAGTTATCCAGTTCTAGCTGTCGCCCCGTTGAGATTAGCCAGATGAAGCTGACATTAATCACAGTTCAGATTTTAGCACTAGGGTTGTTATGTTTGTGAACACATATGGTGTCTGCATTTGTAGTTCTTAAAATTCATGTATGTGCAGTCAGGTTTGGGCTTCTGCACATAACCATTTTACATGTCCTTTGTACATCAAGCCATGTCTGTGTATACATGCATGTGAGTCTATGTTTCTGTGGGAGCGAGTACAAGAAACATTGGCCTACGAATGCCTAGGAGGAAGAGCTGCGATTCATGTTGATTGATTCTGCAGCACGATCCTTTAAACTCAGTTTGCAGTCAGGGCACACAGGATTACATTCTTGAAAAGACATTTATGGCTGAAGGTAATAGGGTATTTGAGGGAACTTTTTTTTTTTAAACTAAAGCATATTGTAATTCTGTTGGCTTCTCAGCTCAAGCTCCTTAGTACAAGAATGCACTTTTGTTCCCTTGTGTTCTTGGAGCTGTGGACAAATTTCTCCAAGTTTCATCACTTAACCTTACTGGCCAGCAAGGAGCCAGAACTCCTGTTTAGGCCCATTTGAAGAAGTGGGCCTTGTTTTAGGCAACAGATGTGTTCTTTTAAAGTTACATGTAACAGAATTTTTTTTTTTTGGGCAGTTGGGGTTAAGTGACTTGCCCAGGGTCACACAGCTACTAAGTGTCAAGTGTTTGGTCTGAGGCTGGATTTGAACTCAGGTCCTCCTGACTTCAGCACTGGTGCTCTATCCACTGTGCCACATAGCTAACCCACGTAACAGAACTTTTGCAAATCAAATATTCTTCTGACCCAATGGTTTACATTTGCCTACGCCCTCCAGGCCCCCAAGCATTGCCATTTGCCCTATTGGGCAGCACCTAAGGGCCACCAGGCCTTTCAATCCACCCTGCAACTGAAGTCTCCTAAAGGCACTGACTTCTTTGATTAAAATGTGAGCTTAAGAGCAGGGACTGTCTTGCTTTTCTAATTTATCTCTAGCCCTTAGCACAGTGCTTGGCACAGAGCAAGGGCTTAATAAATGTGTGGGTCTTTTTTTTTTATTCACTCTCAGGACAGTGATGCTTTAGCTCATTTGTATTCATTTGTATTTATCTTCAAATGGAAATAGTTCTAATCATTTTAGCTTTTCATCACCCTCCATTTTGTCCGGTAGTGATCAGCCAAAACACTTATACACAATAAAGGAATTTTCTATTTAAAGGAACCCTGTATTGAGGGCTTTTATTAAATGAAGAATTTTTCTTGTATAATTATAAATTATATATATTATTATATATAAATATATAATTATATATAAGTTACTATAGAGATAATTGTATAAATTGTTATACACAAACATATAAATTATATATACTTATCTTATTTATAAATATATAATTATAATACTTATATAACATATATACATATATAATTAATATAATCTATAAGGGATCTGTTTTGTAAATTTAAATTTTCATAGATTGTTGGGAGTTTTAAGGGGAAGGACATCTTTCAACTTGTTTGGAGAGAGGCTTGAGAGGCACCACATCTGTCCACAAACACTACCCCCAGTAGCATATGAAGATACCACCCTACCTTGACTGAAATTTCCAAACACCATAGAATCTAAAGGCTGAAAGGGACCTGATTGGTCATTTAGTTTGATCTGTACTGAAACAGGAATTCCCCTCTACAATATCCCTGATAAGTGGGCATCCAGGGTCTTCAACCTGAAGACCTCCGGTGGTAGAGGATCCACTACCTTTTGAGGCAGTCCATTTCTTTTTTGTACAGCTCTGATTGTAATCAGAGTTACTCCTTTTGTTAAACCACAAGGACAGATGCATTGTCTGCAGAAGGTCACTGTTGAAACGCACAGATTACCTGGGAAGAGATGGAGGTCCCTGAGGATCGCTTCTAGCCTTCTCCCATTAGGATGGATTAATTTATCAGACTGTCACCTTTGAAGGCCTAGAGTGCCTTGACCCTGAGGGGATGAGATAGAGGACATGTAAGTTTCAATCAGAGATATAGAAGGTGGAGAAGGAGAGGGAAAATAGAAGGGCAAAGCAGACAGCAGCATAGTCCATTTCTAAGGCTTAGGTGGGGCATAGGCCCTAGGACAACATGAAGGTTGGAAGACAAGACATTGGCCCTGGACATTGAGGTAGAGGGCACATTGCACCCAACCCAACCCTGACCACAGTACTTCAGAATTCTGCCTACGGTTGGCCCTGGTTTTACGTCACTGAAGCTGCCCCTCATAATACAAGGCACAAAAGAGAGTATAGCCTGGACAAAGTTGCATTGCTATATATATATCCTCAAGATTTTTTTTTTCTTTTAGGCAATTGGGGTTAAGTGACTTGCCCAAGGTCACACACCTAGTAAGTGTCAAGTGTTGGGTCTGAAGCCAGATTTGAACTCAGGTCCTCCTGACTTCAGGGCCGGTGCTCTATCCACTGTGCCACCTAGCTGCCCCTAATCCTCAAGATTTTTTAACTATGCTGCCTGAAAAGCCTGTAAGGGACAAAACTATTTCAAATTGCATAATTTCAGATACCAGAGACGAAGGTGGATGGACCATGTATGGAGGAGCAAGCTATAGGGAAGGGTGCTATCAGTATTCCTGGAACCACTATGTAGATGGCCACCTATTCTGTTTACACTTAAAGCCAACCTTATTTATTTTGTTGGTTTTAGTCATTTCAGTCATATTTGACTCTCTGTGACCCCACTTGGGGTTTTCTTGGCAAAAATACTGAAAGGGTTTGCCATTTTCTTCTCTGGCTCATTTTACAGATGAGGAAACTGAGGCAAAAAGGGTTAAATGACCTGCCCAGGGTCACACAGCTAGTAAATGTCTGAGGCCAGATTTGAACTCAGGAAGATGAGTCTTTTTAACTCCAGGCCTGGTGCTCTATCCACTACACCATTTCACTAAAGGAGGTAATTACTGTTTATGAATGCGGTGTTTGATGAGCCAGAGGAGTTCTTTGCTTTAGTAGATACTAATAAAATTCCTTCCTTTAGAAGTGTTCCTACCATGTCTTTCAAAGGAAGCATAATACCACATACCAAGATATGATACATATGTTTATTACAGAATAAACAGATCTCCAAAGAAATACAATACAGGGGGGCTCTTGAGCATTATTTTGCTTGTGAAGAGAGCATGCTAACTTGCTGTACCTTATGCACTTTCCGCATGAAATAATTCTTGCTTCCATGCACTTCCTCCAATCCAAACACTGGCAATTAATTTCTCTCAAAGACATCACATGACACTTTGTTTTATTAAGTCTGTAGTGTATTTCTTATGCAATATTGTGTATCATAGCTACAGGTTTTGGAGTCTTATCGTCCTACTGGATTATAAATTCCTTGAGGGCAGAGACCACGTCTTAGCTAAATTTTGCATCTTAGTAGCATAGGGTGCTGCAAACAGTAGGTATCACAAAACATGTTTGTTGTTGTAGGTAAGTAATGCCAGTTTTATTTTTTAAAAAACATACTAGAGCTTACATAGATAAATGAATTTTCGTTCCTTCAAAGTAGTCACCTTGGGCAGCCATCCACTTATTCCAACAATTATTCCTGCCATTAATCAAAGCATTTTTGGACTTTTTTTTTATCGGCTTTCAGATCCATTTTATGAGCTTCCCAAGAGATTCCTTCTTTGTCTTTAACCCCACTTGGTATGATCCAGCTTATTCATCAAATCTGGCTGGCTACAAATGATTTTTGGTTATTTTTTTTAAGCAAACAAAACAAAGCAAAAAACAAACCCAACATCAAAGGACAATGGGAATTCCAAAAGGGGAGTTACTAATAAGTTTTAAGAAATGGCATTAGTTGGTATAAATGTATCTTTGGAAATGTGAAATTTATCTGTATATACACACATGCACACACATATGTTGGATATATTTGTTAATTTTTTGTAGTAAGCACAAGTTTATTAATGGAAGCCTGTGTTCTCAGTTCTAGCAACTGAAGATAGAACGTTATCCTATAGTATAGGCAGAGAACATATTCAGAATATATATGTATGTACATATATGATGATGATGATGATGATGATGATGATGATAGCTGGCATTTATATAACACATTAAGGTTTGCAAAGTGCCTTATCAAATATTATCTCATTTAATTCTCACAACAACCCTGGGAGGTGGCTGCTGTTATTATCTCCACTTTATAGATGAGGAAACTGAGGCAGATAGAGGTTAAGTGACTTGCCCTGAGTCACACAGTCAGTAAGTGTCTGAGGCTGGATTTGATTTCAGGTCCTCCTGACTATATTTTATATATATATATATATATATATATATATATATATATATATATATATATATATATATATATATATATATATATATATATACAGAGATAGCTGGCTATAACTATAATTAGTTGTGTCCCACATTGTTTCAGAACAATTTTGTTGGAGCACACCTAGGTATTTCTTCCCCAGTCCACAAATAATGCAACCTAAGTTGATAATAGTATACAGGCACTACTCCCTCGAGAAGACGAAATTCAGCAATGGCAGCTAGAGATTTAGGGAGAAGAAAATATGGCTCTTGAAACATAGTATGTGCTTGATGGCTTGAGGCTTCTAGACAGGAACCTAAATGGGAGATTGGAAAGAAACAGTTTTATTTGTAATAAAGCAAAGAAAGAGAGAGAAATCTAGGACACAGAGGCAGAGTGTTGCCCCACGGTATCCCATAGGTTTTTGTTTCAGTCCCCATGTCATCTAGATAGTGGGCTGGTCTTGAACCTCACAAATGTGATAACAAAGCAATGAGATTGTTGCAGAATCAAGTTAATCACAGAGATTACAGATCTAGAGCTGAAAGGGATTTCAAAGGTCATCTAATCCAACCTCCTCATTTTACAGATGAAGGAACTGAGGCCTACAGAGGTATTATGACTTCGTTCAAGATCACACATATAGCAAGGAGCACAGCTGGGATTTGAACCCAGGTGCTTTCACTCCAAATCCACTAGTCTTCCTTATTGTTGTTCACTCATTTCAGTCATGTCTAACTTTTTATGACCCTATTTGGGGATTTCTTGGCAAAGAAACTGGAGTAGTTTGCCATTTCCTCCTCCAGCTAATTCTATAGAAGAGGAAACTGAGGCAAACAGGGTTAAATGACTTGCCTAAGGTCATACAGCTAGTGAGTATCTAAGACTGGATTTGAACTTAGGAAGATGAGTTTTCCTGACTCCAGATCTGGCACTCTATCCACCGCACTCCCTAGCTGCCCATTAGTCTTTCTATTACACTATTAACTAGAGTTCCATTTCCACTCCAGAAAGAAACTGAAGAAGGAGTCCTTTGAACATCTACTAATCTTTTCTCTGGTATTACTAACAACACTTACATTTCCTATGCACCACAAAAAAATTCTCAGAAGACCACACTACCCCTATGGTCCTGTGTCAGAACGCTCCCCCCCCCAAAACCCCCCCACAAACTCTGGAATAGATAGATGTACATTTATATCTAAATATCTAGATCTATATGCATATCTATCTATATGTCCATATCTCTATCTAATCTGTATTTTTTTGCCTGTCAATTCAGATCTGCTATTTGCCAGCTGCAGATGTGAATTTATCTTAGGAGGGGACAAGAAGGGGAGTGTTAACACACGAGGAATAACAAAAATGGAGTTAACAAAGATAGAGGTGACTTTTTGGGTTCCCTATTACCAGGAGTGATTAATTTGCAGCCTTTTACATGCTAATGTTTCCCTGCCTTCTGCCAGTAATAAATAACCAATATGCTTTAATACCTAGTTATTATTCATCCCTCTCCGATATTTGGATTTTGATTCTTTGCTGCAGCTCAATCACATTGGATTCCTTTAACCGGGACAGCTCCATTAAGACTCCTCTCCAAGGACATCCTGGCAGCTGGGGTGACAGTAATGGATAACGGGTGACATAAAAGAATGGGAAACTGCAACACGAAATATTAGCAGCCATGGGGAAAGTAAGGGGGAACTATAATAGAAGGCACCCACCAAACTACATTTAAGCAACGGTAAGGTTGTGACACAAACCAATAAAACGAGAAAACTCACAGTTAAAGCTGACACACCATTCTTAACTTGTCCTGTTTTGCCTGGTTACTGCCCTGCAAAAATGTAGTTCTCTTTAATCACCATGCTGACAACGCAATGCTTCTCATGTACAGTGGAATGAGGAAAGGATGGCGTGCCAGTTCCTAACTGTGCATTTCCTTGGGGTTTTGGGGGTTGATTTAGTTCTCACTTTCTGCACGTTAGCTTCTTCCTGTTGTTCCTCAAACAAAAGGACAGACACACAAATAAAAGATCTTTAATAAACTTGTTTCTTCACTGACCATCTACTCTCCAAAGAATTCTAAATCTTTCTCTCCATCCTGATCATCTGCCATCTTGAAACATCTCATATTCTCTCTCTGGAATAGGTCTCCTTCAGAGGGAGGACTGGAGTTGGTGGTGCTGGTGAACTAGTTTAGCATCCTTCGTGATTGCCAGTGACAGTGGTGTGGTTTCATGGTGTGTCGTGGGGGTTGTCTCAAAGAATTCAGACTCAGACCACCTCCAATCCAAGTGAAGACATTTATTGAGGATTATGCTCTCCAGCGGGCTGAGTTCCAAGAGGAATCAGCAACTTCAGGAAGATGAGACAGGCAATTTTATACTGTAATGATGCTGATTACACAACAGAAATTATGAATATTAAAAAGGTAGGAGGGACTTGTCAATGGATTAGGTAATAGGTGAGGCATCCCAGCCTTGGTGGAACTGCACATGTGATTATTCACAATGCATACAGAAAAACCCATTTGTGGTGGGGCATTAATATATGACAATGACATTATAATAAGCCTCTCTAAGTCATAAGTTTACTCTAGGTCAGTTCTTTACTATTACTGCACATATGTCTACTTACGGAAAGTCCCTTCTATTGTTTTGGGGTCCATATCCTGCTCAGACACCCTGGTGGTGCTGCTTTCTGATTGGCTGGCAATTGTGGTCCTCTCTGAGAGTAGATGGATGTGATTGTGGTTGAGTGCATGGACACACCTGCTGTTTCTGTGGGAAATGTGAAGAATGGGTCTGGGGGCAGTGGCTAGCTAGAGGCAGTAGCTAGCATGCCATCACATGGACACACCTGTTGTTCTAGTGGGGCATGAGTTCATGGACACGCTTGTTGTTTTTGTGAGGCAGTGAGACATATATGAGGAAGTTATGATATTGAGTCAGGGGGGAGGGGCAGTGGCTATATTGAGTCTGGGGGCAGCAGCTAGCTAGGGGCAGTTGGCCTGCTGTTCAGTGAGGTCTATGATTGAGTCTGGGGGCCTGTGGTGTGGTTAAAGCCAGATTGGGTGATTAAATCAGAACATGCCTGCTGTTCTGTGAGGCCCATAATGAAGTTAGAATATCGGGGCTGGGGGCAGATTTATTAGGATTCCATCAATGGGAACCTCACTACTTCACACTTTGGACAGTTCTAATTCTCAGAGAATTTTTAGAATCCTTGGATTATGGAACAGGTGCTGGATTCTACTTCCCCAGAACTCCCACCCCATTGCCACTAGTTTTGCCCTATGGAGTCACACAGAACAAATCTAAAACCTTCCAAAGGACAGCCCATAATATATTTGAAGATAGTTATGTTTCTACTAAGTCTACAAGCCTCACTTCACTCACAAACTCAGAGTTTAGAACTGGAAGGGATTGAGGAAATCATGTAATCCAACCCCCTCATTTTATAGACATCCTGGCCCCATGTTCTTCTGCTACTTTTCCAAAAACAAAAACTGTGCCTTCATTTCACTCTAGGAGGGTAGATGTATTGGGAAATCTACAGCTCTGCTGGGACAACTCAGCCTTGATTTGTTAGGTCCTTGTTTTCTCAGCTCTAGTAACTGTACACATATTCTGCTAAGGAGGCAGACAGATCCAGCGGGGGCTCTAACAGGAAAGTTTGGGACAAACTTGACCTTGTTGTGCATGACCCATAATGGATTTTCCACATTGATTTTTATCTCTCTCTCTCTCTCTCTGAAACTAGACAGCTCTAATTCTACACATCTGGTTGTATATACCTCTGTATCCTTGTCTGTAAAGTGGGGGTTATGATGTCCATTTTTCCTACCTGGTAGGGTTGTGAAAGATTCACCGAATGCTTCAAAAAGTAAAAAAAAAAAGACTTTAAAAATGCAAGGTACCACTACCACCATCATCATCATCATCATCTTATCTGGTACAAACTCTCATAATAAAAAAGCAGCTGCATAATAACCCTGTAGTCATGAATGCAGTATTAGGTTATGCAAGTTCTTATTCCACCTGCCACAGTTTTCTGTGCTCCAGCCTGATTAATTACGGCTGGCTGGCTTATTCATAATAGTTCTGTACCATAAGAATAGACCTGCCCCTGCCCCTAAGCATCTCCAACATGATGTGGGAGCACCAAGGTGAGAGGGTATGCATGACCTTGGGAGGGCCAGAGATAAGGGAACTCATTCAACTGTCTAAGGGCAACCTGGGAAGGCTTGCCTTTCCCTCTTCTCCACCCCCCAAATTAATTTCTTTCTCATTTGGATCTATTCCACAAGAAAAGGGATTGCTTCCAAAGCATGCAATATGTAAAGCTTCAGTCTTCAATCCATTACTGGCTTATTCCAGCAGGTTACTATGGAAATAGCGTGTCAAGTCCCTACTGGTCTGGAACATTTATTGAATCCCAAGTGAATGAGTGTTAATGGTATGAGGGCCACAGGGGGCCAACAAGACCCACTCCTAGGCAGACTTACAATTTCTGGGCTCTAGACAGGAGGGGGAAGAAAATGACAAGAGAGGGTCAAGAGAAAAAAAAAGCAGCAGCACACAGAGCCATAAAAATAGCAGGGTGTGATCAGCTGCTGTGCTGGAGAAATGTGTCCTAGAGAGTTTCAAGGATAGTCAACAGCTACACCTCAGAGAATTAAAGGAATGGAACCCGACTATATGATCACCAGTTTTGACGACTTACAGCTCCTTGCAAGTTCACAAACCACCATGGATTATGGCACACACTTTGCTTGCTAGTGAATGAGGCCATTGAGCCCTGGATTGGGGTCCAAGCAGCCAACTCCCACTGTTTACTCATCGTGAGACACTAGACAAGTCACAACTCCTTTGCCTAAGTATTCTTATCTGTAAAATGAAGGGGTTGGACTAAAAACCTCTTAAGTCCCTTTCAAATCTTAATTGGTGATCTTGTAAATAAACATTTCCAACAATTTCCAATCAACTCATGTTCAAGTATATCAGATGTTTATCAGAACAGTGCTAGATACTATGGAGGACAGAGAAGATTTTCAAATACTGGCCTGCTACTTATAGTTTGTGTGACCTTGGGAAAGTCATCCTTTTTCCAGTCCTCTGTGGACCTCAGTATCCTCAACTTTAAAATGATTGGATTGAACCCTAAGAATCAATTCAGTAACAGGCAGCTGAGTGGCATAGGGAATAGCTTGTGGGACCGCTTCAGTCATTTCAGACTCCTTGGAGTTTCCTTGGCAAAGATACTAGAGTGGTTCACCATTTCCTTCTCCAGCTCATTTTATAGATGAGGAAACTGAGGCAAACAGGGTTAAATGATTAGCCCAGAGTCACACAGCTAGTAAGTATCTGAGGTCAGATTTGAACTCAGGAAGAGGAATCTTTTTGACTCCAGGCCCAACAGCCTACCCATTGTGCCACCTAGGAGTCAGGAAGACATGAATTCAAATCCTGCCTTCAACACTTGCTAGCTTTAGTTTTTTCGACACTTAACTTCTCTAGGTACTAGTATCCTCATCTGTAAAATGGAACTAGCAATAGCACCTGCCTCAAGAAGATGCAAAGCTGTCACTCTTTGCAGATGACATGATGATATACTTAGAGAATTTGAGAGAATCAAGTAAAAAACTACTTGAAATAATAAACAACTTTAGCAAAGTTGCAGGCTATAAAATAAACCCACATAAATCATCAGCATTTCTATATATTACCAACAAAGCCCAACAGCAAGAGATAGAAAGAGAAATCCCATTTAAACTTACTGTAGACATTATAAAATATTTAGGAGTCTACCTCCCAAAACAAACCCAGGAGCTCTATGATCACAATTACAAAACACTTTTCGCACAAATAAAATCGGATCTAAATAATTGGAAAAACATCAGCTGCTCATGGGTAGGCCGAGCTAATATGACAAAAATGACAGTCCTACCTAAGCTAATTTACTTATTCAGTGCCATACCAAACTACCAAAAAATTATTTTATAGAGTTAGAAAAAATAATAACAAGATTCATTTGGAAGAATAAAAGGTCCAGAATATCAAAGGAACTAATGAAAAGAAATGCAGGGGAAGGTGGCCTAGCAATTCCAGATCTTAAATTGTATTATAAAGCAGCAATCATCAAAACTGCTTGGTACTGGCTAAGAAATAGAGTGGTGGGTCTGTGGAATAGGCTAAATATGCAAGATACAGTAGTCAATGATTATAGTAATTTATTGTTTGATAAACCCAAAGACCCCAGCTTCTGGGATAAGAACCCACTCTTTGAAAAAACTGCTGGGAAAACTGGAAAAAAGCATGGCAGAAACTAGGCATAGACCCAAATCTCACACCCTATACCAAAATAAAGTCAAAATGGGTTCATAACTTAGATACAAAGGCTGATACCATAAGCAAACTGGGAGAACAAGGAATAGTTTACATATCAGATCTATGGAGAACAGAAGAATTCATTACCAAACAGGAAATAGAGAACATTACGAAAAGCAAAATGGGTAATTTTGATCACATTAAATTGAAAGGTTTTTGCACAAAGGCAATGCAACTAAAATTAGAAGGAAGGTAGAAAATTGGGAAGGAATTTTTACAACCGGTCTCTCTGATAAGGGCCCTATTTCTAAAATATATAGAGAATTAAGACAAATTTATAAGAATACAAGCCATTCCACAATTGATAAATGGTCAAAGGATATGAACAGACAGTTCTCAGATGAAGAAATTAAAGCCATCTATAGTCATATGAAAAAATGCTTTAAATCATTATTGATTAGAGAAATGCAAATCAAAACAACTCTGAGGTACCACATCACACCTATCAGATTGGCCAACATGACAAAACAGGAAAATGATAAATGTTGGAGAAGATGTGGGAAAACTGGGACATTGATGCATTGTTGGTGGAGTTATGAAATAATCCAACCATTTTGGAGAACAATTTGGAACTATGCCCAAAGGGGTATAAAAATGTGCATACCCTTTGACCCAGCAATAGCACTTCTAGGGCTATATCCCAAAGAGATCATACAAATGGGAAAAGGACCCACATGTACAAAAATATTCATAGCAGCCTTTGACCCAGCAATAGCACTTCTAGGGCTATATCCCAAAGAGATCATACAAATGGGAAAAGGACCCACATGTACAAAAATATTCACAGCACCTCTTTTTGTGATGGCAAAGAACTGGAAATTGAGAGGATGCCCCTCAATTGGGGAATGGCTGAGCAAGTTGTGGCATATGAATGTAATGGAATACTATTGTGCTATAAGAAAGGATGAACAGGCTAACTTCAGAAAAACCTGGAAAGACTTGTATGGTCTGATGCTGAGTGAAGTGAGTAGAAGCAAGAGAACATTGTACACAATAACAGCCACGTTGTGTGATGACTAATACTGATAAACTTAACCCTTTTCAGAAATACAAGGATCTAAGTCATCTCCAGAGGCCTCACAATGGAAAATGCTGTCCATATCCAAAGAAAGAACTATGGAAGTTGAATCACTGTCATTTTTTTCCCTTTTCTGTTGAGTTTTGTTTTCTCTTTCTGATGGTTCCTCATATTGGTTTTAATTTTTACTTACAACTTCACTAATGTGAAAATACGTTTAATAGGAATGTATACGTATAGCCTATATCAGATTGTGCGCTGTCTTGGGGAGGGTGGTGGGGAGGAAGGGGGAGAAAAATTTTCAACTCAAAAGCATATGGAAGTGATTGTTGATATATCAAAATAAATTAATAAAATTTTAAAAAAGAAAAAAAATAGCACCTGCCTCCCAAAGTTGTTGTGAGGGCTAAATGAGGTAATGTATGTAAAGTACATTATGAATCTTAACAAGTTATATAAATGTTTGCCATTATTATTCCAACTCTATATCCCATCATTCCATATGACGTGGTCCCTTGCCTGAAGGCACTTAAAATCAAGTTGGAGAGAAAAACCCAATACATATGAAAAGATTTTTCTATTAAGGTTCTACTCTGGTAGTTCAGGATGGCAGGAGGGTGATCCTTGTTTTTCAGTCTATGCCAGGAATCCAAGCTTTGGCAGATCCTTCCAAGGTGGAAAGGCTTTGAGTAGGGCCCAGTGACAGATTGTGTGTCTGTCTTCTGAGCACAAGCCAATCTACGCTTGGAGAAGTATATCACAAGCGGGCTGATGACCAGCTACATACAACAACAAGCTGTAAGACTACATGGATCACACAGCTATGCTGCAGCTGTTGTTGTTCAGAATGTGGAGGGGGTTGCAAATGGCATTAGTGGAGAGATAATCCAGCCATACAGAGGAAATCTGTTGAAATACTATAGAAGGAATGAAGTGTTGGTTTTGGAGTCCAAGGATCTGGGTTAGAATCTTGGCTCTGCACTTAGTACCTATATGACCACTCAAGTTCATTGTGCCTCTGTTTCCTCATCTGTAAAATGAGAAGATTGGACCAGATGACTTCTAAGGTTCCTCCCAGCCCTGTATGATCTTCAAATTAGAGACAGATGCAACATTATATAATTATGTATTGGTGTACCAACTCAGTGATTTCTTGATTTCAACAAAGCATCTGGACAAAGCTTCCTTGTAGATATCCTTATGGATTAGATGATGGAATGTGGACTGGGTAACACATTAAAGTGAGGTTGATGCATACCTAGTTGAACAAACATACTCAAGCAATGCTAATGAATGGTCATAGGACCACTTGGAGGGAAGATTCCAGTAGATAGTCACAGAGTTCTGCTCTTGACCCTATTCTGTTCAACATTTTTATCAATGGTTGGGATGAAGATAGATAGAGAATGGACACCTATCAAATCTGTAGAAGGTACAAGGCTGAAAGGGATGGCTAATGTGAGTAACCAAATCAATATGCAGAATGGATTGCCAACAGGCTAAAAACCAACAAGATGAAATTTGTTAAGGATAAATACAAAGTCCTCCAGTGAGGTTAAATTATTATTCTTCAAAGACACTAGCACAGGATGGGGAAGACCTAGCTTGGCATTGTTTTGTGTAGGGGGAAGAAGCTTTGGGGTATTTTGTGGACCACAAGCTTAATGAGTCAACTGTGTGATTCAGCAGTTAAAAAAACCCAAAAACTAATGCAACCTAAGTTTGCATTAATTGAAGTACAATGTTCAGCTCAGGGGAGATGACAAATCCACTGTATTTTGTGCTGATCAGACTACACAGAATTATAAAATCATAGATTTCAAAGAGACTGTAGAGGTCACTTGGTGACTCCTTTATTCCGTAAATGAGGAAAGGGAGACCCAGAAAGGCTAAGTGATTTGTCCAGGGTCACATGGCCAGGAAGCATCTGAAGTGGAATTTGAACCTAGATCTTCTGTACTCAGTGCTCCTTGGACTTATTTCTCAAGATAAAAAAACAAACAAAAAGCTTTCTCTTTGGCTTTTAAAGCCTACCCACAACCTGTCCTCTTCCTAACTTTCTCGTGTTCTTACACCTTACTCCTCTCAAGCACTTTATTAACTGTGTGATACTGGGAAAATCACTTAACCACTGTTTGCCTCGGTTTCCTGAACTGAGATATGAGATAACACCACTACCTACCTCAAAGTGTTATTGTAAGAATCAAATTAGATATTCGTAAAGTGCTTAGCATGGTTTCTGGGACAGAGTAGGTGCCATATAAATGTTTATTCCCAACTCCCCCCTCCACTAGCTTCCCTGCTATTCTGGAACAACACATTCTATCTCCTGACTTCATGAATTTTCATTGGCTGTCCATCATGCCTAAAATTCTCTCTCTCTTCATCTCTGCCTACTTTCTTCCCAGGCTCCCCTCAAAGTCCTCCTAAAGCTGGCACCTTCCCTTTGAGTTATCTCCAATTTATTCTGTCTGCATCTTGTTTATATACAATTATTTGCACATTGTCTTTCCCATTAGATTGTGAGCTCCTTGAGAGTAGGAACTGTTTTTTTTTTCACCTGTGCATCCCCAGCACATAGTACGGTGCTTGAAACATAGTAGGTGTTTAACAAATGCTTGTTGAGTTCAGTTGATTTTAACTCTCCTCTACACTGCGCTGCCATTTAGAATGCTGCATTCGGGTCTGGGAACCACATTTTAGGAAGGACACTGACAAACTAATATGTATGCATATGACAGTGATGAGGATGGTAAAGAATCTGGAAATCTTGTCATACGAGGAAAGGTTGTGTGGCAAGTGGGCATATTTACCTTGGAAAGGGGAAGCCAGTTGATAGCTAAAGAGCTACCATGTGAAAGAGGAAGCAAATTTGTTCTAAATATGCTCCAAAGGCAAAACTAGAACCAATGGGTGGAAACTACAAAGAAATAGATTGTAGCACAACATGAGGTAAGACACTGTAGCACAACATAGGAAATGACTTTCTAATTTTGCTGTGTAACAATGGATGGTGGGCTTCCCATGACTGAAGGTATTCAAAGGCTGGGTGACTGAAGGATGAGTGACTTCATTTCAAGTCACTTCCAATGATAGTATTTTATAATTATGATCCTTTGACTATAAATAGACAAGGAATTTAAAGAAGAAAGAGGTCTGTGTGGATTGAAATCATCAGAGAAAACTTCCTGGAGAAGAGATTTCAACTAAGATTTTAAAGATGGGTGGAATGTGGATAAATAGAGAGAAAGAGAAAAAGGGTCTTGGATGGGAAGAAAATGCACCAAAGTGGGAATGAGCCTGTTCAGAGTGGTGAATATGTGTTGAGTAGCAGTGGGAAATGGGTTGGATAGGAAGGACAGGGACAGATTATAGAGGGCTCCAAAAATAAGACAAAAGAATACTCGACTGTGTATAGCCCACCATCAATCAGCCAACAAGGATTTATGAAGAACCTACTATGTGCCAACTACTGTGCCAAATGCTGGGGAAACAAAGACAAAAGTGAAATAATGCCTTCTCTCAAGGACCTTACATTGCAATGGTAGAGACAACACATACACTTACAAATATCCCCTAAATGGCACTTGAGCATGACCTGCCTTGTCTCCTTTACCTGTGTATTTCCCAATAGAGGGATATGTTTAATTTTCAGCTTTTGCCCTCTCTTTGTGAAGGAGCAGAGAGAATGAGGGTAAGAAGATAGTGAGAAAGGGAATGAAGAAAGATAGCATGCCATCGTGGATTTCTGGACTTGAAGTCAGAAAAGATCTGAATTCAAATCCCAATTCAGACACTTACTACCTATGTGACCATGGGCAAATTACTTAACTTCTCTTGGCCTCAGTTTCCCTATCTATAAAATGAGAGCACTAGATTCAATGGCCTCTAAGGTCCCTTATAGCTCTAGATCTAAGATTATACAGATGGAAATGAGACACTGGTATTTCATCAAGGCTTTATTTTATACCGAATGGCTTTCATGTCCAAAGGCAGAGCACCCACACCTGTTATCTGTCAGCTTTCAACTTTAATGAAAAGAAATGTTCCAGGCAGGGAAGGAGCCAAACTAGATTTAACACACAACTCAACTAGGGAATTATCCAAGAACCACTTCTTCCCTCTATGGCTTTAAAATGAACCTGTGAAAGGTGCCTGAGTAGGTCAGGCTGTGCCAATTTTTTAAAAGTTAGCTCAGTTCTATGTCCACCTAGGTGCTCAGTAAGAGCTGGTGATGATAATGATGATGGTGAATCCATGAACATTAAGCTGTCTTTCTACAACAAACTCTTTAATGCAGCATCAGGAATCAAAGGGCTAAGTGTTCAGTAATCTCTACTGAGGCCTCAGCACCAGCACTCTGGGTAACAGGAATATTTAATGTTACACTGTGGTGAAAGAAGACATCTTTCCTAACATAGAGAGACTCTACTTCTCTCATAGGCTTAGAGTGGCAACAAGATAATCGATCAATCAATCAACATTTATTAAGCACCTACTACATGCCAGGCACTGTGCTAAGTGCCGTGACTACAAAAAAAGGCAGGACAGTCCCTGGTCTCAAGGAGCTCACGATATTCTGTTGGGACAAGTTGATGCTTCAGAGATGGGGGTAATCCAGAACAATCCAGAGTACATTCATGACTCGATCAAAGCCATTCCAGTCTTCTTTTTGTGGTGGAAACTGATGTGTTTAGCATGGTACAATGAAAGGAGCCTGGAATTTGGAGTCACAGAATCTGAGTTTGAATTCTGACACAGAACCCTTTTGAACTATGTGACCTTGGGCAAACAACACCATAGATTATAGCATCATCAATCTGGACCTGGAGGGGACCCCAGAGGGTACCTGCCACAACCCCCTCACTTTACAAATGAAGAAGCTGATGTCCAGGGATATTAAGTGACGTCACCAATGTCACACATGCAGTGTCAGAGGTAGGATTTGAACCCTGGACCCTTGATTCCAATGTTAATGCTCTTTCCCCTGTACCACACTGCTTCCTCTCTCTGAGTATCACTTTCTATGTTGTGAAATGGGGATAATTCTATTTGTCCTACCCACCCTCACAGGATTGTTGTCAGCATAAAATGAGATAATGTCTCTCAAGGGCTCAGTAAGCCATGAAGTGCTACACAAATGTGAATGATGATAATAGCTATTACCATTACTATTAACAAAGCGATTATTAATGGCCTGGATGCATCAAGTCACTTTGTGATTATATGATCAATTGGCAACCTTTAAAGGCAGTCTGAATGAACTATTCAAGAACTAATCCTGTGAAGTAATTAAATGTATGGAGACTCAATTACTTAAGATAAGCAACATTAGAGGCTTCTATTTCAATAGGCTTTACTTAAGAATCTCCTAGTTGATTACTTTCCTCTTCTTTGTCTTATCCTTCTCCCCCTCCCTCCAACCATCTGGACTCTGAGGTCAGAGTTCCATGCTGCTGGCAGAAGCTAGAGCACAACAGAAAGTGTGCAGGATTTGGAATGAGAGGACTTTGGTTTAAATCTTTACCATGCCAAAGGTAGGTATGACCACGGATAAGTCATTTTACCTTCACAAGGCAGCTAGGTGACATGATGGATAGAATGCTGCACCTGGAGTCAGGAAGACCTGAGCTTAAATCGGACCTCAGGCATTAAGTCACTTAACCTCTGTCTGCCTCAGTTTCCTCAACTGTAAAATGGGCCTAGAGTCAGGAAGGCTCATCTTCCTGAATTCAAATCTGGCCTCAGACTCTTCCTTGCTATGTGACCCTGGGCAGGTCACTTAACCCTATTGGCCTCAGTTTCTTCATCTGTAAAATAATCTGGAGAAGAAAATGGCAAACCACTCTACGATGTTTGCCAGGAAAACCCCCAATGGGGTCACAAAGAGTAGGAGACAACTGAAAAACACAAAGAATGGGGATAATAATAGCACTTATCTTGCAGGGTTGGGTGAGGATCAAATGGGATTATATTTGGAAAGCTCCTACCACAGAGCCTGGCACACAGTAAGCACTATGCAAATATTAGATATTATTGTTATTATGTGTTGTGTGTTATCCTTATGTGCTAAATGAGAAGAGGGTTGGACCAGGTGATTCCTAAAGCCTTGGTTTTTAAACTATGCTAGAGAGCACCATGCCACAAAGTCAAAGCAAGATATTTTAAGTGTTCAAGGAAAACACAGAGCTATGTGACATCTGTCAGAGACCACTCAAACCACTATCCCTTTTGATAATATTCTCAAATGTTTTAGATATGTCTTGTTTGCTTGTACTTTTGGCTACATCAGAATTTGTGGAACTTCCTCATTTTGTACCTATCTTTGCAATGAGGGAGGTAGAGTACAAATCTGATTCCAAGTTCCGTGTCAGAATTCAAACTCAGATCCCGTGATTCCAAATTCAAGGCTCCTTCCATTGCGCCATGCTAAACACGTCAGTTTCCACCACAGAAAGAATCTGATTCCAGAGAAGTGGGAGCCAACAAGCACACCCACCCCATTAGTAACTAATTCTGGTTAAGAATGAAATAAAAATATTATTTTTTTCTTTCAATTTATGTGTATTATTATTTTTTAAATGGCTCCTAAGTTGTAAGGTCAGAATCACTTATAAAGTTGTTTGGATCTACCTACCTAATCAATAGAATGGTTAGGTATTTCTTTTGGCCTAGAGATACCAAGGTCATCTTGAGTGGAGAGCTTGAGAACCTCTGTTCTAACTTAATTTCTAGCTCTAAATCTATGATCAGAAGTCTTCCTTATCTGGGGGGAAAGGAATGGGGCAGTGCTACCACCAGGAAACTCCTGTGTAGGTAAGGGGCCAGAAGGTTCAAGGGCAACATCATTGATTGGGACACAGGTTGTAGAACTGAAGATCTGGAAGTGGAAAAGAAGCATCTGGAGTGGATTGTGGGTCAAAGCTCATGATAAAAATCACAGAATCACAGGATTTGAGAACTGGAAGGAACTATCTAGTCCAATTCATACATGAAAGGAATTTCCATTATAACATAACTCAACAAGGTCTGTGTGAAAACCTCTAAGGAAGGAGCACTTATCACTTCTCAAGGCAAAGCTCTAATTGTTAGGGAGTTTTTCCTGATATCAAGCCTAAATTTATGCCTCTTTCTTTCCATAGGATTTTAGGGCTAGATGCTGTTTCATTCTGGGGCAAAGAAGGGGGGGGGTGTTGTTTGACAAATTTCTCCATTTGCAGCACTCAGTATTCTGTAGACATATAAGTGGCTTTTCTTTTTCATTTTTCCTTTTCCTTCCTTCTTTCTTCTCTCTTTCTTCCTTTTTTCTCTCTCTCACTTTCTCTCCTTTCCTTCCTCTTTCTTTCTCCCTTTGTTTCTTTTACCCTTCTTTCATTCCTCTTTCTCTTCCTTTCTTTTTCTCCCTTTGTTTCTTTCTTTTACCCTTCCTTCCCTCTCTCCTTCTTTCCTGCCCTTCTTTCCTTCCTTCCTTCCTTCTTTCCTCCCTCCTTCTGTCTGTCTGACTGCCTCTCTTTTAGTGGCCTAGTGGCAAACAGCCCCACCCTTTAGCTTCCTCTGTTGGAGAGCTCCCAAAGCTGATGCCTTCATTGCTCTCCATGGCAACAGTCTTCCCTAAGCTAGGGTGGACGTAAAGCACTCCACAATCATCAGTAATCAACCATTAGTAATGAAAACTCCCAGGATCTCTGTAAGAAGTTAAATGATCTGTCATGGTGGAGGAATGAGTCAGTGGCAGTGCTGAAGAACAGAACTCAGATGTTTGCTCTCCCCAACTCTCAGTCTCATATATTAACCTCAAGTTATGCTCTTACAATGTAATACAAACTAACACCTGGATTAAAAGGATAACTAGTATCAGACAACTCCAGTATCAATGTAAATGAAGCCAGCTCGCACTGATTAATGAAAACACCATTGCTTACTATGGAGGTAACATTAACCTTAAAAAAAAAAAAAGTGAGGAGGTGCCCAGAACAAACCTCGTTAGAACAAGCAGAAGGGAAATAAGTTCAAATGCTGCTGTTGTTTATCTCTCCACAGCTTTCCACTTTGCTTCAGCCCCTTGTCCTGTTACTAGGAGGAGTAGCAGCAGCTGTCAAAACAAAAGCCATAGCAAACCTCAAAAACTTCCAAAACACCCAGCAGGGTCACCAAATAATAAAGGACCCTCCTGCTTCTAATGCAAGAGTGAAACAATCCAAATCCTCCCACTTCAGTGGGAGGGAGGGTCCTACAATACTGTCACCCGGAGTAGGTAAGTAGCAGAGAAGGCAGACCACCAGATTTGGAGTCAGGAAGATCTGAGTTCAAATTCTGCCTCAGACACTTAATAGTCGTGTACCCTTGGGCAGGTCACTTAACCTCTCTCAGCCTCTGTTTTCTCATCTGTAAAAGGGGAATAATAATAGTAACATAAAAATAACATAATAACATGGTAACATATAAAGAAGTTTGTGAACCTTCAAATGCTATATAAATAATAGCTAAGATTTACAAAGTCCTTCACAGTTTGGAATGTACGTTTCATGTTCCCTCATTTGATCCTCATAACAACACTGGGAGGAAAATGCTATTATTATCCCATTAGATGAATGAGGAAACCGAGGCACAGAAAAGTGAAGTGAGTTGCCCAAGGTGAACTCGGGTCCTCCTGACTCCAAAGCAAGTACTGTAGGCAACATGTCAACTAATTTCCCATATATAGCTACGTATGCAGGGTGCTCCAAAAGTGTTACAACGCTCTGTGTGTGTGTGTGAAAGACAGACAGACAGACGGAGACAGAGACAGAGACACACACACACACACAGAGACAGAGAGAGAAACAAAGAGAAAGGTATATAGGTATATATGCTGGCCATTGTTATTATTCAAGTTCTTGACAGAAATAATTTGTATAGTTCTCTTGTTACTTTGGCATATAATTTAAAGATTATGTTTAAATTAAAGAAAATGTTTAAATGCCTAGAGATCCACTCCTTACCCCCCAAATGCTAACACAATCAGGGAGGCAGGGCAATTGAGTTGTGCGGGAAGACAGGCAGGCAGGCAGGCAACTGCTGCTAATAGTACTAATGAGGGCACCACTTTCACGAAGGCTTCCTTCTGGGAGTAGATCAAAGCAGAGAGCTATAATTTGGGGGCAGGAGTAGCTAAACTGGTCCTTTATATTATGATGGCAGAGTTGATTGTTTTGACAAGAGGGAGAGAAAGAAAGCAAATTCTTTGTGGCAGAACACCGTACTGAGTCTCTGGGGCTCTGGTGTTCATGGGTAGATTTCCTATGTGCCTGTATTTGTGTTCCCTTATAATGTATGTGTTGCTGGGGATGCCTCCTGTACCAGGCTGGGCTGTAAAATACTCAAGGTCTTGGGTGCAAAAAATCCCTGAAAGGTTGGGCAACAATAACTAGCATTATAAGGTCAATGACTCCTGTGTCCTTGGCAACACCTTCTGAGCCCTTTCCTATTTTCCCAGGAATACTACATCAGAGGCTGTAGGAATGGAAGTCAAGAAATGCCAACAGGAACACCAACACTATGGAAGTGTGCCCTACCTCTCTCGAACTCTAGAAAGTCTGATGGAGGTTATCTGTGAGCTAGGATAGTTTCAGAAATTTTATGGGACACCCTATTTGTCATCTTGCACAGCAGGCACACCCCACCTAAAAGACTATACGTGGTGGCTTCGTTGGTAGTCCCCACCAGGGAAGCAATGCTGTTACTTCACCCTGCCATAGTTTTCTCACCACATTCAAGAAGTGGATGGAGTAGACAGCAGCCTTCCTTGGCCAGTGTGAGCTGGTTTTTAAGCACTAGTCCCTAATTTTTATAATAGAGGGTATGCTCTTGGGAAGTTGGGAAAAGGTTGCATTGGAAGGAGAAATTCTTCTGATGGAGGAGGAAAGCTCTCTGCTATGAGAACTTAAAAGATGAGTTCTTGGTAATTTGGGGGGTACCTGCACAAGACACAAGCTGCTGCCGTATTGATTTTTAGATACAGCAGAAGAATAGATCATTGCTCAGAAAGAAATTTCACCAGCTGAGTCTAGAGGCCCCAGAAGGATATGGTGTTAATCGAAATCTCCAAAAAGGGGTTAAATGAGCAGTTTCAGGAAAAGTTGACTGGGTGCCTGATAACCTGGCAGGTCTTCTAATGGACATGTTTGTGTAGCTAAATGACAAGTTGGAAGGGGGATACAATTGGGCTGAGAGGAGGGGAGAGGTGTCTGCCAATAGATGGGCAAGAGATCACTGAGCTTGTGCAGCTGGGGCACAGTCATCAAAGGCAGGCTTTCCAGGCTTGGCAACACTAGACATGCCATGGTTTGCGATTATGGCAGCTGGTTGGTACAGTAAATAGAGCACTGGACTTGGAGTCAAGAATATAGAGGTCCAGTTCCTACTTTAGCTGCCTACTAGCTGGGTAACCGTGAGCAAGTCACTTAACCACACTCAGCCTCAGCTTCTTCATCTCTAAAGTGGGGTTAATAATAGCACCTACCTCTCAAGACTGTTATGATGATCAAATGAGATTACATAGGTAAAGTGTTTTGCAGATCTTAAAATGACACATAAATGCAAGTGATTATTATTATTATTGATGATGGTAATAACAAGAATAATAAAGTATGGTTCCATGATCATCTGGCCTGGGACTTGTAAGGAACCCTGGGGTGAAACAATGGAAAGAGACCTTTGGCAAGAGAGGAGAGAATCATAGAATCTCAGAGTTGGAAGCTTTCAGCCTCGGCACTTATCAGATATGATATAGGTATATCCACAACAACCAATGATAATAGCTCACTTCTATATAGTGCCTTAAGGTGCACAAAGTATTTTCTATACTTTAGAGTGCTAGAGTATGTGTCAGGAAGTCCTAGCTGTATGACTCTGGGCAAGTCATTTAAAAATAACAACAACAACAACACTACCCTATGCCTCAGTTTCCCCATCTATAAAATGAGGGACTAGATGGCTTCTAAAGCCCCTTCCAGATCTAGCTTCACAACAAAGGGTTGTGGGATAGAGAAAAGGAGAAAAAGGATGGGTTAAAAACTAGGGAGCTTCTTTCTCCATAGTCTTCTTCTCCCATTGACTGCCCACTGCTGAATTTTTTGACAGGTGCATTCAACAGGCAACCATATAATGAGTCAACAGGTGAAACACCATTTTATTTTTGAAGGCCCATAATGTATGTTTTCCTGCATGGACTTGGGACAGATCCAGCTTCTTCATACTGCATCATAATGAAGGCAAAGCTCTGGGCTATCAGGCTGCCATAGTTCTTCAGCAAGTGTTTGTTCAGGGGAATTTAAAGGGCCCTTGTGACGACTATAAAGCTTCTTCATCTTACCATCTTTGTCTTTTTTTTTTAACTGAAAAATCTACTTCTTCTATCACAGAATTTCTGAGTTAGAAAGGACCTTAGTGTCTATCCAGTCCAAGTGACAGCTTTAAAGGATTCTCACCAAATGGTCATCCTGGTTTTTCTTGAAGACCTCTCTCCACTGAAGGAGATCCTATTACCTTCCAATGGAGTCCTTCCATTTTTTGTTTTTGGATAGCTCTAATTGTTGGGAAATTTTCCTTACCATCAGTCTAAATATGTCTCTTTGCAAATTCCATCCAACACTCCTAGTTCTTCCCTTTGGGGCCAAATAGAGCAACTTCAATCCCTCTTCCAGGTGACAGTTCTTCAAATACTTGAAAGCAATATTTCATGTCCCCTCTGAGTCTTCTTACCTTCTCCAAGCCAAGCATTTCTATTTCCTTTAACTGATTCCTACATGGCATGAATTCAAGAAACCTTCAACATCTTGGTTACCTTCATCTGAATACTCTCTAGCTTACCAATGTTCTTCCTAAAATGTGGTTCCCAGAATATAGCATAATATCCCGTATGTGGCATGACCAGGGCAGAGTTCAGAAGGTGTTTTTCTCAATATAGCTAAAAAATCACATTAATTTGTTTTTGGTGGTCAAATCACTCTGTTGATTTATATTAAGCGTGTGGTGCACTAAAAACTAAAAACCTTTTTCAAACAAATATGCCTCCCTCATCTTGCACTGATAAAATCAATTTTTTAAACTTAAGGCTTTGTATTTAATCCTATACAATTTTATCTTCAGGTCAATATTCTGAGTAAAGATGTTTTTGAATCCTGACCGTTAATCATCTTGTTAGCTATCTCTCAAAGTTTTGTGTCAGCTTCAAATCTGAGAAGCATAACATTTATTTCTTTATCCAAGTCACTGATAAAAATGTTAAATAGCATAGTGTCAAACTCAGATTCTTGGGTGCATTCTGCTGGAGCCCTTCTGCCGAGGTAAAATCAAAATATTAATAACTATTCTTTGGGTCTGGTCATTCAACCTACTCCAAATACACGCTATCATATTTTCATCAAGCCTGCATTTATGCTTCTTTTCCAACAGGGTGACTATGAGAGATTTTATAAAATGCTGCTCTTAAATCTAGGTAAATTATATTGAGAACATTCTCCCCATCTTTCAGTTTAGTAAGGCTTTCAAAAAAGGAAACGAGGCTAGTCTTATTATATATATATATATATATATATATATATATATATATATAATATATGTATATAATATATAATATTATGTATAATATATATAATATTATGTATTATATGTAATATTATATATTATATATATTTATATTATATATATTATATAGTGAAGCCATAATGGCTCCTAATGATCACTAGTACTTTATAAATATCATCTCATTTGACCCTCACAATAACCCTGGGATGCAGGTGTTATTATCACCATTTTGCAATTGAGGAAACTGAAGGAGAAAGAGATTAAGTGACTTGCCTAGTATCACATAGCTAATAAGTGCCTGAGGCAGGATTTGAACTCAGGTCCTCCTAGCTCCAGGTCTAGCACTCTCTCTGCTGAGCCACCTAGCTGCCTCTGTCAAGAGAATTAAGGTAGGGGCAGCTAGGTGGTGCAGTGGATAGAGTACCGGCCCTGGAGTTGGGAGCACCTGAGTTCAAATGCGGCCTCAGACACATAGCATGTATTAGCTGTGTGACCCTAGGCAAGTCACTTAACCCTATTGCCTAGCCAAAAAAAAGAGAGAGAGAGACAGAGAGAGAGAGAAAGGGAAAAGTAAGGTAATCCGGTGGAAAGGTACACTGGAACCAAAGTGTGAAGAACTTTAAATGCCCAGCAGAGCCGCCTGTGTTGATCCTAGAAGTAACAGGGAGCCACTGGAACTTTTTGAGCAGGGGAGTGTGGCATGGTCAGACCTGTGCTTTAGGAATAGGAGCTCCCTAGTAGTCATTTTTGTTAGGGCTGTTTTCCTTGGCAGAGAAAGAGAAGTCAACCAAGAAGTAAGCAGCTTTGCTTTCTCTCTGTCACCAGTCATCATCTCATCCCCTCTAAGCTGTCATCCTTTTCCTCCTTTGAACCACATCTTTTCCTCGTTATAGCCAAAAACAAGATGACAAAAGCCCGAGCCAAACCAGGCTTCTTTTTTTGTGAGGCTGCTGCTGTTTGGCTTAGCAATACAACACGCTGGAAAGACTAATGGTAGAAACAGCTTTAATTAGAGAATCACTTTTCCCCAAGGAACGTCAGGTTCTCTATGAACCTCATTTTGCCTGTCTTTTTGATGACATCCCTGAAAGGAAGAGAGGGAAAATGAATTATCTTTCTACTGATGGGGAAATTAAGGATCAAGTCAGTGATGGAAGAGGAAGCAGAATTCAATTTTATGTCAAATGGACCACACACAGGGGAAGGCTTATTCTGTAGGTCATCTAATCTGACCTCATTATACAGCAAAAATGAGGCCAAGAGAGATTAAGAGACTTGTACCAGGCCACAGAGGTTCTAAGTGGCAAAGCTGGGATGTGAACCCCCATCCTTTGACATATTTTGTCTTGCCATACCATGGCTCCTCTCCTGCTGCTCCTTCTCCTTATAGAGTGCAACACAACATTGTGGATAAAGCTGATCTCAGGGTCTAGGTCCTGTCTCTGACATATACTGTGTGTCTCTAGGCAAAATATTTTACTCTCGGTGCTTCAGGCAACTCTAGAAGAACACAAATGGGGGAGGAAGTACCTGTTTATATTAGCAGAGGGAGCGTCTTCTCCTGTTACTAGTGCAATTACATCTAGGGATGGGGCTAGCCACGTAGTTGGTGAAATTCTTCATAAGAGAAGTGTTAGACTCTAAGCATGAGAAAAGAAGGATGCCTATTATAAGGCAAAGTAGGTTTTCTGCACCCACTATTACTCTTATCACCTCCAGGCACCCAGGGCACAGCTCTGGGTTCCTCTCCCCCACCAATCATCACCTCCCAGTGTGGGTAAACAGAACTCCACAGAAACAGCGACAGCCATACCTCCCTCCCAATAGCATAGGGGTCTGTCAGTGCAGAAGGAAAATTCTGCAGGTATGGAACAGGCCTGGTTTTGGGGCCTTTAATTATGGCCTCAGGGAAGTGATTGAAAGCAGACTATAAAAGAAAGCACTAGAGTGAAGTTTCATGGGTAGAAGTGATTCTCTAAGACTGGCCACATTTCTCTAGGAGAAACAGAGCATACCTCAGCATCCCTTTGGTGCTGCAAGCTGACAAGGTCCGGGACCCAAGAAGCTCCTGTACCCAGAATCATCTAAGGGGTTCCTTTCCTTCATGGCCTCTTCTGTTTCTTTGTGTGATTCCCATGAGATTCCAGCCTGTATTTTTATGAGCGAATATCTAAACTCTGGAGAGTAATCTTCTGTGGGCAGTTTGGTGGTTCAGGGGTTCGGAGTACTAGGCCTAGAGTCAGGAAGACCTGAGTTCAACCTCAGACGCTGACTCTATGGAGGCAAGCTGCAGAAGCCCTGTTTGCCTCAGTTTCCTCAGTTGTAAAATGGAGATAATAATAGCACCTACCACCCAGGGTTGCTGTGAGGATCAAATGAATTAATAATTGTAAAATGCCTACCACAGTGCCTGGCAAGTAATAAGTGTTATATAAATGTTAGCTATTGTTAGTGGGAGTAAGCTGGGAATACAAACTGGGAGTCATATAAATCCAACAGGAATTTGTCTTACATAAGATCTAAGCCCAAGTCTGAAAGTAATATTTTTGGGAGAAACTTCCCCTCTGTACAACCAGAATGCAGTACTGGAGGCTGGAGGGGGGAGTTCCTCCTTAAACTTCCGTTTAAAAAGGGTGCCCAGGCCAGCCATCTCTTCCTTTCACTTTTCAAAGTCTCTTTGGGACTTCTCCATTATGCTCCAGGGCTGGGTACTTTCCCTTCCCCTCTCCCCCCTCCCCCACTTTCAGCTTTCCTTTATGGGTTGGCTACCTTTCCCCCATTAGATTAATTATAGCTCCTTGAGGGCAGAGACTATCTTTCTTTTGACTATTTGTATCCCCAGGCCTTAGCACAGTGCCTGGCACATAGTAGGCACTTCATAAATGTTTAACTGCCTAACTAGTAGTGAAAAGAGGAAGTTAGCTGACGGTAACACTCTATTCATTCTCAGACCAATTTAAAGCTTAGCTGTCAACAACACATATATGAGTCCCATTTCTTTAGAGGAGTCATCGACCTGAGATCCATGAACTTGTTTTAAAAAATGTAATAGTAATAATAGCTAGCATGTATATAGTGTTTTAAGGTTTGCCAAGCTCTTTACAAATATCTCATTTTATCCTCCTAACAACCTTGGGAGGTAGGTGCTATTATTATTCCTATTTTATAAATGAGGAAACTGAGGCAGATAGAGGTTAAGTGGCTTGCTCAAAGTCACAGAAAGTATCTGAAGTAGGATTTGATAGTATGGTAACTGTATTTTGAGGTAATTGGTTTCCTTTATAACCCAATGTATTTGTATTATGCATTTGAAAACATTATTCTAGGAAAGGATCTATGGACTTCACCTGACTGCCAAAGTGGTCCATAACATACAAGAAAGATTAAGAATAATCTGCTTTAGAGCCCCACTTTTTGCTTAAGGGCAGTGGTTGGTAATGGGTTAATCAGACAAACTTCAACCTCCTGACTCATAAAACCCAGCCGGACAACTTAATACCTTATTTAGTTTCTCCTTTACTTCGTGGAAGTACATAATGCTTCAGGGATCGGTACTAGACCAGAAATTTCACTTATTCTTTTAATTCTTTTAGACTGCATGTTGATTTAGAAAACCATACAGTAACCTTACCTATTTTCTATTGTATTTGCATTCATTTTCTTAAATATTCCCAATTACATTTTTTTTTGAGACAATGGGGTTAAGTGATTTGCCCAGGGTCACACAGCTAGGAAGTGTCTGAGGCCAAATTCGAATTCAGGTCCTCCCCACTTCAGAGCTGGTGCTCTATCCACTGTGCCACCTAGCTGTCCCCCAATTACATTTTAATCTGGTTTGGCTGCATTTGGGGGTGTTGAGGTCCCCAAATATTTATGTTTGAGACTTCTGTTCTAGATATCTCTCTAAGACTAGAAGGTGAAGGCCTGCCTTTGTACAGGAAGTTCCCTGCCTAGAGCAATGAAAAGATTAAGTGAGTTACCCAAGGTCACACTGCCAGTATGTGAGTCAGAACTTGAAACAAGTCACCATGACTTGACTAGTCACCATGACCTGCTGTCTCTCAAGTAATACCTTATGCTAGTTAAAATGTACTTGTTGGCAGAACTAATCCATGGACTGTGTCTGCTGTGGAGGGGAGAAGCCTGGGTGGAATAGAAAGAGACAGGTAGGGTTGGTGGGTTTTGGGAGACCATCCCCAGTGAGGGCTAAAAGTTCAACAATCAATGGTCAGAATAGGTGAATTGTGGTCTGAACATCATGGACACTGGAAGTCAGAGAGCAAGAGGTATGAAGATGCATAAGGGATACGTGAAACAGGTAAATACACATACACACACACACATATACACATATACATATACATATATGTACATATATACATACAGATATATACATATATACACATATACACATATATTTTTATGTATATATACATACACACACATGGATTTTTAAGGATAGAGTTTACTGAACTTGGAGTCTGGCAATCCTGGATTCAAATTCTACCTTAGTTACTTACGTGGCTATTAATCTCTCTCATTCAATTTCCTCATCTGTAAAATGGACTCTAAGACACCTTTCAGATCTAAATTTATGATCTCAGGGATGCAAGTTCCTTCTTCATGTAGGTGTCACCCCACACACTTGTGTTTCTTAAAGACAGAGATGATGTAATTCAAATTTGGCACCTGTCTCTAGAAGGTCTTTAAGGAGTGAATGTCATGGTAGCATTTTCAGACAAGCTGCTGGGGGATGTTTTGGGTTCTTTTTTTTTTGGTGGAATTTTAAATTTAGACTCCTTAAATAGCCACTGATTCCACCTACAGAATCAGCAAACCCTGAAGGAGCAATGCAGAAGACATTAACAGGTTTAGGAAGCATCCATTTGGGGAAATGTCTGTGGCTCCACTTTCAGCATGAGACTGCTAACGTTTGTTTGCTTCTTGGGGGGGAGGGCAGGGAGGGAAACAGGGTTGGAGAGTAGAGATTCATTGTTTCCAGGGCCATAGAAAACAGTTCCACAGATTTTTTCCTCAAAAAAAAATGCTTTTTGTTTTTGAATGCTCCTTGTCTCACATTGCACCAACATTGTTCACAACAAAGGCCGCAGAATAAGGAACTGAGTAAAAGACAGAAGGAAATGAAACTCATTACAATAAAACCCATAAACTAATAAATAAGAGTCCAAGCCATGAATCCGACTAGAAATATGCCATTGGCAAGAAGAAATGCCCCAAAGCTTTCCCAAGCCAAACAGGATAAGGATAGATGGCTCCCAAGGGTCTCTGGGAAAAGGTAACACAAGGAGGAGACAGCAAATGGAGAACTTTGTCTAGGGCTGTAGCAGGAGAACCAGAAAGAACTCTCACAGCATTCAAGGTGAAAGAAGGGAGGCTTTCCAGATCCAGGGACAGATAAGGTTTCACAGTATAATGCAGGATCATTTCGGTAGATTTCAGCAGACTGTGGAGCAATCCCCACTAAAGAAATTATCTAGGGAATTCATCCAGCAATGCTTCAGGGAACCTGATTGCCTCCTAACTACCCAACTGGAGAATTAACTTAGCTCCAGAGATGTTGGCAATGAGGATAATTTCACTCTGAAAGATTCCCCTCTCCAACCCTCCCACTCCCACCCCAGTATGGCATGGACATTACAGAGAAGTAACTTTATCAAGTGGTTAGGACACAGGATGTGGACTCAGGAATCCCTGGGGACCATTCTAATATTTTCCTAGGAGCTGTTGAGTGCCTCTGAATATGCCTCCATACCTCAGCTGCCTGACACAGCCCAACCAATATATCAACCACATTAATTACCTTTCTAATCATCACCAGCATCATCCAAAGTCATTGTTTTTCTTATAATAGAAAAAAAAACAAAGGGCAACACTAAAGCCGAGTCTGTTATTTGGGGAAATATCAGGGCAATTTTGTTGTGATTGTGTTAAACAGAATACATTCTTGGTGTTAAGTCTATAACAAAAAAACCCCAAACAAACAAACAAACAAAAAACAACAGAAAAAGAGACTCTAACTTCCCCTCACCCCCCCCCAAACACAAAGAAAAGCAAGGTAGCCTCAGTATAGTAGGATTGTACTAACTAGTTCCGAAACCAGAAAACCTGAGTTCAAGTCCCATCTCTGACGCTAGGTAAATGACCTTGGACAAAGCCCTTCACTTCTTGATTTCCTCATCTAGGAAACAAAGAGACTATCACCTAGTCTGCACCTCTCCTTAGGTGTTGTGAGACCTGAGACAATGTTGCTGAAGGTGTTTAATAGGTTATAAAAATTGCTATAAAGATACAAGCTATTCTTATTAGAATGGGTTATAGGGATCTGAACAGAAATAATAATTAACATTTATATAGCACTTGCCTCATAGCAGCCCTGCAAGGTAATTTGTAATAGAATTATGATTATTAGAAAGTAGTAGAACTTCATTATAATTTTTCAGGTAAGGAAACTGAGGCTGTGAGAAGGTAAAGCAATTTGCCCAAAGCTACACAGCTACTAAGTGCAAAGCCAGGATTCAAATTTACATCATGTAACACAGACTTAGAAATCAATTGGCAAGAGACCCTGTGGAGGTCATTACATATTATTAGGTCTAGGGATACGGAACTCCCAAGTGAGTAAATGCCCTCTACCAATGCAGGTCAGCACTTCTCTGTAACTTACGGCCTTAGAGCAGACTTAACCTTTTTCGTGTTATGAATTCCTTTGGGGATATGGTGAAATCTATGGACCTTTTCTCATCATAATGCTTTTAAATGCAAAAAAAAAAATAAAATAAGATACATAGGCTTATAAAGGAAACAAATTATATTAAAATATAGTTATCAAAATATTTTAAAATTCACCCACCCTCTGAAATCTATCCACAGATCCATTGGGGGCACATGGACTGTTTTAAAGAGTTTCCTGGGATGAAGAAAAATTAAGTGACTTGACCCAGCTCTGTCCATGTCAGAGTCAAAACTTGGATGCGAGTCTTCCTGGCCCCAAAGGCAGTTCTCAATCCACTGTCATACAGAAATACCTGAAGCTGATGGAGCCATGATTTTATTTCTGTAGCTACTTCCTTCACTGATGCAAATTACCTCCCACCCCACGCAAACACCTGGTCATGTTGGCATGTTGCCATATTCATGTCCCACCTTTTAATTTTCAATATGTTTTTACATCCGTTTTTTCAGGCATGCCTCATAATATCATTGGGTGGCAAGCAGGGCAGATGCTATTAGTTTTGCTTTATATATGAGGAAACTGAGTTTCAGAGAAACTAAGAGGTCTGCTTAAGGTCATACAGTAAATTTATATATAAGCGTGGACTAGCGTACCATCCGTACTGCCTTCCAGTCCAATGCTGTTTTTGTACTATGTTACTGTCCATTTGGGAGTGACGGAAGGGAACAAATATTTTAAAAGTACCTACTACGTGCCTGTCACTATGCAAATATTATCTTTATTTGATCATCATGATAGTCCTGGAAGGTAGGTATTATTATTATCGTCATCCCTATTTTACAGTTGAGGAAACTGAGGCAGAGGTTAAGTGACTAGCCCAGGGTCACACAGCTAGCAAGTGTCTAAGGCCAGATTTGAATGCAGGTCTTCCTGACTCCAGGCCCAGCACTCTTATCTACTGTGTCATCTAGCTGCCATGCAAATAAGTGTCTCCAGAATAGTGTTAGTAAATAATAATAATAAAGATATGGTAGCAATAGCAGCATTCTGTCATTTATGCAGAATAAGCCAATATTTACCCAGGATGAGTGAGTTATCGTTCATTTAGTCAATAAGCATTTTTAAAGTGCCTATTCTGAGCCAGGTCCTCTGCTAAGCAAATACATAATACATAAATGAAACAGTTCCTGCCCTCAAAAAGCTTACATTCCATGGGGAGAGACTTGTACACATTTTTAAAAAATATATACAAGATAAATAACAAGGTAATTAGCAGGGGATAGAGAAATTTACAGATGGGAACACCAGGAAAGGCTTCCTATAAGAGGTGACATTTGAGCTGAGCTTTGTGGGAAACTTGGTAGCCCAATGGTTAGAGTGCTAGGCCTGGAGTCAGGAAGACCTGAATTCAAATCCAGCCTCAGACACTTACTAGCTGTGTGACCCTGGGCAAGTCATTTAAACCTGTTTGCCTCAGTTTCCTCAATTGTAAAATGAGTTGGAGAGGGAAATGGCAAACCACTCCAGTATCTTTGCCAACAAAACCTCAAATGGGGTCAGGAAGAGTCAGACATGACTGAAACATTTAAACAACAACAAAATTACAGGAAGCTAGGAATTCTAAGAGGTGGAGATGAGGGGGGAGTACATTACAGGCACGAGGGAAAGGACGTACAAAGCCAGAAATAGGTGATACAATGTCATAGATGAAGAATAGTGAGTAGTCCAGTTCGGATGTAGCAAAGAATGTGTTGAAAAGGAGTGATTTATGATAAGTCTGGAAACCAGACTGGGAAGGGCTTTCAATGCCAAACTGAGAAATTTGTATTCATTTGATTCTAGAGGTCAAAGGGGCCCCGATAGTGTATTTAAGGGTAAGCTGTTATCTCCAGGTCTGCAATAGGATACTGAAACTAGCAATGTTCTGATTGCTTGGATAACATCTGCTAAAGAACCTAGGATGAGCTTTAAAATATAACACAACTACCTCACTAATGTGAAAATATGTTTAATAGGAATATATATGTAGAGCCTATATCAGACTGCACACCATCTTGGGGAGGAAGGGGGAGAAAAATTTAAAACTCAAAAGCTTATGGAAGTGATTGTTGATAATTCATAATAAATTAATTAAAAAAATAACACGTAACACAAGTACAGGACAGTGGTATAATGGTAAACATTTAACAGCCAGCTCTCTAGAAAAAAAATCTATATGAATGAAACACTTTTAAGCTTAATTTATATTATTATCATTTCCCTCCATCACGTTCTTCAGTCTAGACAATCAACAGGGGGATGGAGTCAAGATGGCAGAGAAAAGGCAGGGATTTGCTTGAGCTCTCCCAAATTCCCCTCCAAACAACTTTAAATAATGCCTCAAAATGGATTCTAGAGCATCAGAACCCACAAAAGAATGGAGTGAAACAATTTTCTAGCCTAAGACAACTTAGAAAGTCAGCAGGAAAAGTCTGTTGCACCAGGGTGAGAATGGAGCTCAGTCCAGCGCAGGCTGCATCAGCAAACTAGCAGCAGCCTTGGGAGTAATTGAATCAGTGGTGGCAGCAACTCCCAGAGCTCTCAGCCCACAGTGGGTTGGACAACTGGTCAAAAGGAGATTACAGGGGTCTCTTTGCCAGCACTGGGTGCAGAATTTTGTTTGCAGTGCACATACTTAGATCTGGGTTGAAGTCCTGGGTTACAATCCCAGGGCATGAAGGAGTACTAGTGCACAACAGCTTATAGCCACAAGGGAGCAGGGACCCTGGTCACATTTCCAGGGCAGAAAAGAGTACTCATGGTCACTCATAGACCAGAGCACAGGCCAGGAGAACAGTGACCACACCTCTCCTAGATCATACCACTTTGGAAAAACTGAAAACTTACAGACCCCTAGAACTAGCTCTGAAAATGGCTGGATAAAAAAACCCGAAGTTTGAAACAATACCCCCTCCACCCCAGGAGCAGAGCCCAACATTAACATAAACTTAAAAACCAAGAAATAGGCTGGAAAAAGAGCAAACAACAACAACAAAATGAATATGACTATAGTGATAGGGAAGATCAAAACACAAATTCAGAAGACAACAAAGTCAAAACTGCTACATGCAAAGACTCAAAGAAAAATACAAATTGGTCTCGGGATCAAAAAGAATTCCTGGAAGAGTTCCAAGATGTTTTTTAAAAAATCAAATAAGAAAGGTAGAAGAAAAACTGGGAAAAGAAATGAGAATGATAGACAATCAACAAAATAGTAGGTAAAGTCCTGATTTGTAGCATTTGCTAATTTTTCCAAGGTGTAAATGATCACAATGAAAATTTAACATTGGGCTTGCAAGTACAAGCTTGCTCTAAGATAACATCTCTAAACAGTCCACTTCTATGTCTAGAGTTCTTCCATTTCTCAAATAGTACAGGTAATAGAGGAGAGCAGGCTGATTTGATCATATTGGCCATCTGTCCAAGACTCAGCGCACCAGCTGCTCAGTGGGCACTCAGTAAATCCTTATTGACTGAATGAATGAATAGCCCTTTTTAAGTATATTCAGAAAATCTTCAGGACTTTCTTATTTGATGCTCCTAATTTCTGTGGGGCTGGCTCTTTCAGATTATAGGGGAAATGATATGCCCCCCATTCAGAGAATATATCTAAATAGACCACCTGAATATGCCTATAAAGTACACACCTTACATTTTTATAGTACTTTATACTTTTCAAAGTGTTCTTACACATCTATTATCTCATTTGATTTTGTCTCATATGCCCAATTAGGCTGACTCTGCTATAATATACGGAGGCTTTTTTATGCATCAAAAAGCTATATTTCAAAATTAGCTAGTAAAAAATGCGTCCATATAATTTGAAAGGAAAAAAAGGGAGTAGATCCATTAGGCGTTCAGAGCACTTAGCTCCTACATCAGCCATATGGCATTCTGTACTTGTACGACTTCAAAATCCTTACCTATCATCTCTTTCCATCCCCATCCCTTATCTCTTCCCCACCCCAAAAAAAAATCCCAGAAAGTTTGAATTTCCAGACTGCTTAAAAAAACCAGCACAACGCTTTTCCTCTGACCACGTGGGAAGGAATGTTTTCTAGTGGTCAGAAAACCACCTTGGGTATGAAAAGGTCTGCCCAATCGCTATATGCCTCAGTTTCTCCACCAGTGAAATAAATAGGCATAGTTGCTCAATTCCCAGAGGCATTGTAGAGATTAATGAGTTACTTTTTGAAAAACAGCTGAGAACCCTTAGACAGAACGTTCTGTGTGAGAAAGTATGTGGTATCATTATTATTCAAATTCACTATTTTAGAAATTGAACTAACTATACTCAATTCCCTTTATAATACGTCTGGTTTTTCCCTCCCTTGACTCTCAGTGAATTACACAGACTTTACTGAAAGGCAGAAACTGAAATACTGATGTCAATAAAATGCAGTTGTACTTCAAAACAACATTTATTCACTGAAGTAACAATTTATAAAACCCCTAATAATACCCACACTGTGCTTTTCTTTGCCCTTAGATCAAAAAATGGGACATCCATTTTGCCATTGGATAACACCTCTGAGGCCTCTGTTACTGCCATTCAAAGCTGGTACCATAACTCACTACAGCAGAGGGTGTGCCAGAGAGGAAGCTCCCCCAGGCAGCGTTGCTCATATGGAGAACTAAGGGGCCAGTGGGGAAGCCAGGCCATAAGGGTTTGTTGGGGAGTGAGATGCGGGAAGATTCAACAAGTGTTAGTCTTCAAAAGCTGCCCGTAGCTAAATCTAGCTCATGGGAAATGACCTCCCCCTCATCCCCCACTAACCCACCTCTCCCCCACTCCTACCTTTTGGAGGAAGAAAGCAGAAGAAAGACTGGGTGGAAACAAAGAAAGAGCTAGGAAATAAATGTCAATTCTCTCTCTTTTCTGAACATCATAGACCAGAGCGGGTCCAGCGAAGACTTGCAAAGGCACTGTGCTACAGAAGGTACAACTCACTGATGCAGACACTCACTTTTGGCACCACTGGGTTACAGGGGAAAGATTCAGTAGGACATAGAAGAGAATGGATGGGGGTCAATGTGGCATAGTTATAGACGAGACTTGAAGTCAGGAAGACAAGGATGGGTTGAAAACCCATCTCAGACACTTCCTGGCTGTGGACTCTAGGCCAAATCACAAAATCTCTCTTAGCCTCAGTTTCTTTCAGCTGTACAATGAGGATCACAGTATCTGTAGCACTTACCTCACAGGGCTGTGCCTTCTCTCTCACAATTTCCTTGTATTTAATTTGTGTTCATATATTACAATACACACACACACACACACACCCCTCATATTCACAGAAATGACTTAAAATTTTTCCATTCAATCACACTGACCTCTTCTTGAGATAGTTAAATGGTGGGGGCGGAGCCAAGATGGCAGAGTGAAAGCAGCAACTTGCTTGAGCTCTCCCCCAAGCTCCCCAAATACCTATAAAAAATGTCTCTAAACAAATTCTAAGGGAGCAGAACCCACAAAAAGACAGAGTGAAGCAAATTTCCAGCCGAAGACAACCTGGATGATTGATCAGAAAGGTATATTGCGGCCTGGGCATGCAGGCCGCAGGGAACCTGGAGCAGGCCTCAGAGGACTGAATCGGGGGCAGCTGTGGCAGTGTCCAGACTCCTCAATCCAGGAATGCCAAAGACAACTTAGAAGGTCAGTGGGAGACAGTTAAATGGTGTAGTGGACACTGGCCCTGAAGTCACAGATTTAAGTTGGCTTAGGTCAACATCAAGAAGACCTGAGTTCAAATGTGACCTCAGACACTTTACTAGGTGGCTGACCCTGGCCAAGTCACTTCAGTTTCTCTGACTATAAAATGGAAATAATGGTGTTTAGCCCATGCTTGATATATAGTAGGTGCTTTCATAAATGCTTGCTTCCTTTAAATATACCCATAGCCAGGTTATGTGCATGTGATCTCTCTTTATAAAATGTAAACACTGTAGGGCAGAGGTTGTCTCTGTAGCCCGGCCTAGCGCACAGTAGGCTCTTAATTCTGGTTGATTGAGAAATATGTAAAGGGTTTGCCAAACCTTACAGTCTACATGTCAGCTGCAGGTATCATTACATTACCTTGTCAAATTGCTACTGGTCCTTCCAGGCTACTGAGGTTTATAGAGGTTATACACAGGGGCAACAGGGAGATAGGGTTGGGTGGAAAAAGTTTTGTGAAGTCAACAAGTATTTATTAAGTACCTTCTACGGGCTAGGTGTTCGGATAAGTGCTGGGACTATAAAGAAAGCCTTTTCGCTCCCCATGCACCCCCAAACAAAACAAAACAAAAATGTCAAAGCCTAACAAAAAAACAGCCTCTGCTCTCAAGGACTTCATAGTCTAGGGGACACAACATGTAAGCAACTATAATAATAATTATTATTATTGCTGTTCAGTTATGTCTGACTCTTTGTGATCCTATTCTGGGATTTTCTTGCCAAAGATACTAGAGTGGTTTGCCATTTACTTCTCCAACTCATTTTACAGATAAGGAAACTGAGGCAAACAAGGTTAAGTGACTTGCCCAGGGTTATACAGCTATTAAGTGTCTGAGGCCAGATTTGAACTCAGGAAGATCAGACCTTCTGACTCCAGGCCTGGCCTTCTATCCATTGCACCACCTAGCTGCCCATCCTTGGAATGGAAATTCCATAGAGAACTGAACACCTTTTTTAGGTAGGATATCTTATATGAGACTCCAAGAAACCATTTTTTTCCCTCTTGCTGAGCCCCTCCAAATAAATGCCTAGATAGAAGTAATTCACTAACCAAACTGAGATCAGAGGAGGACCTAGGTAACCTTTCCCAGGGAAACTACAGTATAATAGACTGGTAGTAGGTTCATTCTTTGTCAGTGAGGGGCAAGAGTAATCGGGGATGGGAGATGGTGGAGGAGGGGAGGGAGGGAAGGGGAGAGGAATGACTGAGGAAGCTGAAACAGAAAAGCTTTTATTACTCACTGGATCTGTGCCACAGACACCAATTACATAAATTTGACAGTGCCATTATAATCCCTGAGCCCTTGAACAAATCACAACCCAAAAGGCTACCCTCCCGAAAATGTTCACCCCATTAAAACCACTGACCCAGAAAGGAGGAGTACCTCAAGGGCGTAGGCAGAATCTTTGAGGAGAATGTTAGGGGAGGGTTTGTTGGCAGCCATACCTGCGCTGGAATGTGTACACCTGTGAGATGCCTGGAACCCAGAGAGAAACTTGGCTTAATTCTTCTCTTTTCTTGAAACAGCATTAGTAGGAGGGAAGGGGTTTTAAGGTAGCACTGTAATCACTTTAAATTTCTGCACACCCCTAGTTTAAATTCACCCAGATATTTCTCTTTATAGATCTGATGGCACAGCCAGGTGAGGGGAAGGTACCTCTCACAGCAAATATCCAGGAACAAGGGAAAGGTCCCTTCATTTCAGTAGATGGACTTTGATTGGTTGACTCTCCCTTGATCAGGTTTTCAGAATAGAGGGCAGATTTAGGTTTGTAAAAGAAAAAGAAATATTTGGTTTCCTGTGTTGAAGTGGTCACCCCAGGCATGTCTTGACTCATCAGACCAAGACAGTCACTTCTATTTCAAGAAAGAATTGGCTTAAACCTACAGGTATATGTAAGGGGAAAAGACCATTGAAAGGTATTTTAAATGCTGGCCCATTGGCCCTTGGATTTGAGGAGATTTGGCATTTCATGGTTCTTTTCAGCATAATCATCTAAAAACCCTGATTTGATTTAGTCTTTGAGGTATGAAGAGGGATAATTTGTACTTCTGAGGCCTCTTTGGTCTCCATGAGTCATTCCTTCTCCCTCTCTCCTTCCAATCCCTAAACTTCCTCTAAGTATCCCTTTAAGCAGACCTTTTTGAAAAGGGTGGTAGATAGCCTGATGAAGCACAGATTTACAAAAATGAAACTGGAGTGAGCTACACATACATCAATAGCCTGAAATGCCCCGCCCCCTACTCCTCTCCACCTATCCAAATTCTACCTACCTTTCAAGTCCAAACTCAAGTCCCATCAATGCCAAGAATCCTTCTACTGCTATTCCAGAGTATAATGATGTCTCCCAATTCTGCACTAAAGCACTTAATTAATTATCATATTACAGGTTCAGTGAATTTAGAATTGGAACAATCTTTGGAGATCATCTAATCCAACCTCCTCACTTTACGAGAGAGTTCAGTGAGGCCTAGAGGGGCAACCTGTATGACCTTGGGCAGATCACATACCAAGCAGCAGAACACTTGACCTAAACTCCCTTATGACCATAAGGTCATAGGATAATAATAGCTCTGGAGCTGAAGTTGGAAGGGCCCTCAGAAGGGCCAATCAGACCAACATTTCCTTTCCCCATTTTACAGATGAGGAAACTGAAATACAGAGAAGTCACACAGCTAGTAAGCAGAAAGGGAGCCCAAGTCCTCTGACTTTCGTAAGAGCCAGTTGTCCTCTGATTCTAGACCTAAGTAGAATGGGGCGATGGAAAGAAAATTGGACTTTGAAGGCCGAGGACCCAGTTTGAATCCTAGCTCTGCCATATACTATCTGCATGACCTTGACCAAGTCACAAGCTATTTGAACCTCAGTTTTCTCATTTTCAGAATGAGGGTATTAGATTAGAAGACCTCTGAGAGCCATTCCAGATTTAAACCTATGGTATTGTAAACCAATTGTCTGTTCTACTGCACCACGCATATCCTGCTCCTGTGGGGCAGATGTTGTCATCTAGGCATTAATATTAGTTCTGGGCATCATGACTCTTCCCTCTTACATCCACCATAGTTCCTAGTACAGGTGCAGGCAGACAAAGCTCCAAAATGCTTTATTGATTCAAATAAGTATCATTCCTGGGAAAAACAGGACTAAGTCTTTCAAGGACTGTGTAGGTTATGAATCAGGAAACTCTCTCTGTCCCCTAAAATTAAATATTCTTATTTAGCTACAAATGATGGGGAGAACCTAGAATCACATGGAGACTTGGGGTTGGGAGGCAGTCCAACAAATACTTGAGGAAGAATCTGTTCCTGACAAGTGGTCATCATCCAGTCTCCATTTAAAGACCACTGTGTCAGGGAACTCATCACACCAGAGGCAGCCCATTCCACTTCTGGATAGTTCTAATTGTCAAGACATTTTTCCCTAGATCAAGTCAAAATCTCCCTAACTGCAATTTCCGTCAATGGCTCCTTGTTCGGTCCTCTGAGACCAAGCGGGACAATCTAATTCCTCTTCCCTATGATGAGCCTTCAAATACCTAAAGACAGCTATCATGTCTTTCCTGAGTCTTCCCTTCTTTATGCTGAATGTCTCCAGTTCCTTTGATTTATCCTTGTATGTCATGGTTTCCAAACACTTCACTGGTCTGGTCACTGTCCTCCCAAGATGTGCTGGCAAATGTTTAGCAACTAGGTCTCCCCCCCAAAATTGTACCTGACAGATGATTGATTTGCATTATTAATTTTTTTTCTGTCACTTTCTTCAGCCTAGCCATCAACAAACAGTCAATCAAACCCTGATTTGTAGCATCCAAATTCTGAGCTCAGTGACCTGACCAGGTGAACAAGGATTTCTGTTCATGCAGATCTGAGTCCAAGACCATATTGTTGTGCCATACTGAGTTTGCACTGCACTGAAACCTTCACGTCTTTTCCATACAAACTGTGGTGTAGCCATACCTTGCCTACTCCGTACTCATTTGGGTCAAAACAACAACAACAACTTAGGTGTAAAACTACTTTTATCCCTATACTTGCAGCATACCTACCTCTTTTCCACTGCCCTATGGCTCCAATACTATCCCTGTCATTTCTTAGACCAAAACATAGCATCATTGGCTTAGAGCTAAAATTTGAAGGTCATTAAGTCTAACACCAGGGCAGCTAGTAGAATACCAGGCCTGGAGTCTGGAAGACTGAGTTCAAATCTAGCCTCAGACACTAGCTGTGTGACAAAGGACAAGTCACTTCACCCTGTTTGCCTCAGTTTCCTCATCTGTAAAATGAGCTGGAGAAGGAAATTGCAAACCACTCAAGTATCTCTTTCAAGAAAACCCCAAATGGGGTCATGAAGAGTTGGGCACAACTGAAATAACTGAACGAGAAGTCCAACCCCTCATCTTTACAGATGAGGAAACTGAGGTCTAGAGAGGTTAAGTTACCTGCCCAGCCCCTCACAGCTAGAGTTTGAGGCAGGTTTTGAATTCATCACTCATTAACTCTAACTCTTCCTCTTTCCCTGTCATACTGCTAACTCCCTCTAGCCAGCTTTCTTCTACATGGATTGTCTTCCTGTCATACTGGATCAGGAGTTAATAAGACCTGAGTCTAAATCAGGCCTCAGACACTTACTTACACTGGTGCGATCCTGGGCAAATTGCTTAAACTTTTTGCCTCAGTTTCCTCAACTGAAAAATGGGGATAATAATTGCACATATCTCCTAGAATTGTGAGAATAAAATGAGAATCTTGGTAAAGCGAATTGCAAACATTAAAGCCCTGCATAAATGCCAGCTATCATTAGAATGTAGGTAGGCTCCTAGAGCCCAGGAGCTGTCCTGATTTTTTTGTTTCCCCAGCCTGATGCCTAATAAGTGCTTAGTAGATGCTTTTCATTTATTCATTCTGGAGTCTTGTTCTCATCTGCTAAGAAATAGTATCTATCTATAGTGCTCCTAGGTTGATGCCATTGACAAATCTGAGGAATGAGGGTGCTCTACTTTCTTCTTAATCTGCCCAAACCCTCCCAATGTTCAACCAAGGTTTTTCAAGACTGTTACGATATACTTTTGTTTGACAATTTATCCCTATTTCGAGGTCTGTGCTATCATTTCCTTACACCTGCTTTGAGGGTAAGAAGAGTTGGAGATTAGGGTAAAGCTAGGAGAGGATTCCAGCTAAACTCCCAATAGCTTGATTAGTACATAGCCCAAGGGAGTTTGGTCACAGGCCTCCACACTTGGTGAATGTTAAGTGACAAGCCAACTCGCTTCTTTCGGGTGGGTTAATCCATATCCGCCTTCAATACAGGGGACAAATGTCAGCAGAAAGAAAAATAACAGTATTAAAGACCCACACATATAGCCTATGCGATATTAAATCGTAGCGTTAAGTTCTCGTCATTGAAGGCTCTGGGAGGCGGAAGGACCTGTACTTTTGAATGAGACAGAAGCTAACTGCTCCCAAATTTAGATATGAAGATTTGAAGCATCGCCCCCAGCCCCAAGTCTGGTTTCCTACACGCCCTCAATCTTTCCCAGAGGCAGGGGCGGAGGCTGTAATTCATCTTTACCCTCCCCCGCAGCAGGTCAGAGGCCCGCTCCAGTCAAGTCCAGAGCTTTCCCGGTTTCTCCAGGTTTTGGATCGCGTCCCCATCTCCCTTGCCCCCCACCTCCCGGGTCTGGTCTGCCCCTGAGTCCTCAAAAGTTTCAGGCTTCCGGGATTTCTGGGAACTTTGCTTTCTCTCGCGGGCAGATGCACGGAGGACGTTCCTCTCACCCGGTAGTTTCTTCACCCCACACTCCAGTCTCCTCTTCCCTTCAGTGTAACTTGACCCTCTCTTCTTATAGAAGGGGAGGAAGAAGAGAATGGGGAAGAGGCAGAGAGGATGACAGAGACAGACAGACACAGAGACCGAGACCAAAATAAAGAGACAAACTCAGAAATAACTTCCTAGATCCTGGGGGTTGCGAGGAGGGATTCTGGGGCTCGATCCAGACTTTCCACCCTCCGAGCCACTGCCTGGGGGAACTACCACCAAGCCCCGGTGCCCCCAGTCGGGTCTCGGGGTTTCCTACCTCGAGCACTCATGCTTCGCGCTTCACAGGAGGTGCAGGTCCTGGTCAGTTGCGCTCCTCCTACATGCCCGAGCGCTGGCTGCTCCGTCAGGCCCAGACCTCCTAGAAGACCCCCCTCTCCCTCCTACTGTCGGAGACGGGGGAGGCGAGAGGGCTAGGCTGGGCCACCTAGTGAAATTCAGTGGTGATGGGAGAGGCTGGGGTGGGGTGGGGGGGTTTCTGGGACTAAGCGCTGCTCCCAGGGCTCCGGGGAGAGAGATGGGGGATGGAGAAGGAAAGAGGTAGGGGGCTTACGCGAAGGCCCTGAGGAATGAGCTTGGAGCAAATAAAGGAGGGGGGGGAAGATTAAAAAAGAAGAGAGAAAGTGTGTCATAGGCTGGGAGGGGCGGGGGAGGGAAATGCAAAACCCAGACAGGAAATGAGACTAAAAAAAATGCAAAAGGTTAGAAAAAAAAAGATTAAGAAAGGGGAGAAAAAAGTTGTTAAGGTCTGAAGGAGAGTTTGTGAGGGACTTAGATTGAACCAGAATTACTCTGGAAAAAGAGGGAAGTGAGACGTGAGGAAAGAGAAAGATGGTGGTGGGGGGATGGAGGTTGGGGAGGGAGGAGGAGGAGAAGGACTTGGCTCCTTGGGACCTCTCTGGAAGCTTTAGGCTGTCTGTTTGTCTTGGTTTAAGAAAGTTGGGCTGTCCTACCTGCTGCTGTAGGCCTGCGAATGGACATGGATTTGAGTTGTGCAGAGCCCCAAAGAAAGAGTACATTTCTATCCTCTTCGTCTCTTCAGAAGCAGAACTTGGTAGCCCCAAAATAAGGACTATCGTTTCCTCCAGGAGTTTAAGTCACTTCTGAAGAAGTTTGTCGTGCACTTTTCCGTCAAAGTCATTTGAGAAAATAAAACACAAGACTTTCCCAAGGAAAGATGAGAAACAAATAGGGCTACATTTTTGAACGTCCAATATCTTCTATCTTCCTTTTCTCCATCAGCCTCTTTAGATATGACTTGCAATCACTTTCAATATTTTTTGCCTTCAGCACTTTTAATTCTGACAGAAGAGGCCTGTATCCGCTGACCTGCTAACCACTGCCCAAAGTATTCTCTCTGTTGGAGCTCTCTTCCTTCAAAATTCAGCTCAAGCACCGCATTCTGCAGGAAGCCTTTCATGACTCGCCCCTCAACTATTAGCTCCCTCCTTCTAAAATCAGCTTGCATTTAACTAGTTTGTATTTATTTTTGTTTTTTTATCTTTAAGACATTCTCTAAATACTTGTATACTTGTTGTCTACTCCATTAAAATGTTAACTCCTTGAGAGAAGGAATTTTTTTCATTCTTTGCATTTATATCTATCCATTTATCATCTATCTGCCTTTCTGTTGATCAATATGTCTATTCATCCGTCCATCTATCTATCCATCCACTTATCAATCTATCTACCTAATTCCCCAGCACTTAGCACAGTGGTTGGCATTTAGTAGTTGCTTAATAAATTCTTAATTGATGAAAAAACTTGTTGGTTGCATACAATTTTTGCATATATTTATATGTCTGTACAATATATAGTTTTCATAATTTCTCTTGAAATAAGCTTGCTTAGATTCCCATTTTTCTTCCTTCCTTCCTTTCTTTTTCTTTCTTTCTTTCTTTCCTTCCTTCTTTCCTTCCTTCCTTCCTTCTTTCTTTCTTTCTTTCTTTCTTTCTTTCCTTCCTTCTTTCCTTCTTTCTTTCTTTCTTTCTTTCTTTCTTTCTTTCTTTCTTTCTTTCTTTCTTTCTTTCTTTCTTTCTTTCCTTCTTTCTTTCCTTCCTTTCCTTCCTTCCTTCCTTCCTTCCTTCCTTCCTTCCTTCCTTCCTTCCTTCCTTCCTTCTTCCTTCCTTCCTTCCTTCCTTCCTTCTTTCTTTCTTTCTTTCTTTCTTTCTTTCTTTCTTTCTTTCTTTCTTTCTTTCTGTTTCTGGAAAGGACTGATGGGTTTACCCAAATGTGACCTTAAGCCTCATGTCCCTCCACTCAGAAAATCAACCAGCTCTATATTCAGAGGTGTATTATGACTTGCCTGATAGGAAACATCCTAGGATTTTTACAGATTTCTTCCTGAAGACTTGATTTTTCCACTGCAAGCCCTTTCTATTCAACAACTTACCCCTCTCATTTGTACTCAGTTTTGTTATTTTCCAACCCAACTTTTCTCCCCATTCCTGTTTACAACTTCATAATATTCAGTTCTTCTACTTTATAATTCTCTAAAAAATAATTCAGTAGATTCTTCTAGGGGAAAGGCACTACACAAATAAAATAACTAAGAAAGAAGATAAATAAAATAGGAGAAGTATGGTCCAAGTATACAAGATCATGAAATCTTAGCAACTTGGAGGAGCAGACCTCTTACTTCTTACTCCACCCCCTCAGCAGAGGACTTCACCTCTTGTTTTACTGAGAAATTAGGTGCCATATGTCTTGAGTTTCCTCTTTTCCCCCAGTCTACAACTCAAAACCTTTCTTCATCCTTCATTTAATTATATTCTGCTCCAGTTTTTGGTGAAAAGGTGGACTTTCTAGCCAAGGCTAATCCCTCCACTTGTGCTATTAATCCCATCCTCTCCCACTTCCTCTGAGAGTTTGCCCTCTTCCATCATTTGCTTTTTCTAATATTCATTCTCATCTTATTTACTGGATTCTTCTCAACTGCCTTCAAAAATGCCCAGGTTTTCTCTATTGAAAATAGATCCTACATTTGAACCTTGCACTTCATCAAGATATGTAATTACATCTCTTCTCTCTTTCATAGCTAAACTCCTAGAAAAGGTTGTTAGACTTGTTGCCTTCACTCCAGTACCTCCCTTTCTAGCCACTTAACCCCTTCCAATCTAGTTTCTTAGCCCATCACTCAACTGAAACGGCTCTCTGCAAGATTACCAGTAAAGTTACACGTTACTGGTAACCTCGAAGAGAATGAAATCCAGTGTTTTTATCTCAGTCTTGCTCTTGAGCTCCTCCTTGTTCTCTTTGAAGCTTCCTCCTCTTCTGAATATTCTCTAGTCCCTTGGCTTCCATGATCCTATTCTCTTTTAGTTCTTGTCCAACATGTTTGACCTTTCATTCTCACTAACTTTTTCTAGATCACGGTTCTTCTCTTGACCACTAAGTCTGGGCATCCCTAAAAGGCTCTCCATCCTACTTCACCTCCCATCCCTTCTCATCCCCTCTCCTCTCCTTTCCTTTCCTTTCCTCTTCTCTCCTCTCCCCTTCCTTCTTTCTTCTCCTTCTTCTCTTCTCCCCTCCTCTACTCTCCCCTTCCTTTCCCCCCTCTCCTCTCCTTTCTCCATCCTCTCTCTTTCCCACCTCCCCTTCTATCCCTCCTCTCCTCTCCTCTTTCTTTCCTATATTCTTTCCTTTGGTGTTGTCATAGCTTACTATGTGTTCAATTATCATCTCTTCAGTTGGCTCTCAAATCTAGCTATATGGAGCCCTAATCTCTGGACTGAACTCCTATACTATGTTACCAACTGCCTACTGGATATTTCTACCAAATGTCCCATAGGCATTTCAATTTAACATGCCTAAAATATAACTCATTATATTTTCAACTAAATCCATCCTACTTCCAAACTTCCCCATTGCTTTTGATGGCACCACCCCCATTTCATTCACCCTTCCATTTTAGGAAATCTGGACATGCTGCAAAGGCCCCTCAAGGGCACCTACATGTTAGAACTGAGCATGCCCAGAGAAGCCTGGGTTACATATGAAAATAGTTTTGATATCAGGGACACCCTAAAACCATCTTTGTGGATCACCCTCATTCATACAACCTTGAAGTCCTTTGTGACTCCTTTTTCCTTCAGCTTCTAAATCCAGTAAGTTGCCATGTCTTGGCTATCCTACCTTTACAATATCTCTAGCATCCACCCCTTCTTTCTACTCACATAACCTTTCCTTACTTCTCCCCAAAGTACCGTGATATTCTCCTAATTGGTCTCCCTGCTTTCAGTTGCTTCTTTATTCCAGCCATCCTTTACACAGCTACTAAAATAAGCTTCCTAAAGTATAGGTCTAACCATGTCACTTTCCTGCTCAGTGGATCCCTATTGCTTCTAGGATAACATTAAAACTCTTCTGTTTGGCATTTAAAGCCCTTCACAATCTGGCTCCATCTTCTCTTTCCAGGGTTATTGGATATTACTTTCCTTCACATCCTCTATGTTCCAGCCAAACTGGCCTGCCAGCTGTTCCCCATATGTGACATTCCATCTTCTACCCCTGTACCTTGGTGGAAGTTATTCTGTATGTGGAATGACTTCCTTCTCACCTCGCTCTCATACACTACCTTCAATGCACAAGTGGTTTCCATGCTACTTCTGGGGCATAAAGCATGTACATAAACACAAATTCAATACAAACTAATTTTGAGACAGAAAGTGTACCATTTCCTAGGGAAATCTAGGCAAGTTTTATGTAGGAGATGGTGGCTGAGCTGTGCATTGTAGAAACTGCTTGAGGGCAGGAAGTATTTTTTTTTGTGTTCCCTTTGCACAAAATAGGTGCTTAATAAATGTTTACTGTTATTGCTGTTGATCGTATCCCCAGCTTTTAAAGGCAGAGTTACTGAATCACTATACTGGAGGTGGAGCAGGAGATTATGGGGGTATGACCTGGAACATAGCATTTAGAGTTAGAAGGGACCATTTAGTGATTCCAATTCCTTCATTTTATGAATGAAAAACATAAAGGGCAGAGAGGGGGAGTGACTTGCCCAAAGAGAAATAGATAATAGGTAATATAGAGCTGGGATCTCAAGATGCAAACTCACAAGGGTCTTCATAGGAAACCATAATTGAGACCCAGAAAGGTTAAATGATTTGCCCTAGAACACACAAGTGACAGATCCAGAATTTAAACCTAGGTCCTCTGAATCCAGATGCAATGTTTTGTTTTGTTTTTCTTCTATATGATCACGATATAGTATAATATAGTGGAAATAGCACTAGATTCTATTGCTGGTTTGGCCACAGAGCTCAGAGAATCTTAGGGTTGGAGGAGGCCTTAGCCATCATACAGTCCCATGGTGTTCAAAGTATGGCCTACAGAGATTCTTTCAGGATGTCCATGAGGTCAGATGTATTTTTTTGGATGTAACCTTGGCTTCTCTGGGAGTGTCCAGTTCCAACAGGGAGCTACCCTTGAGGGACCTTTGGAGCATGTCCAGATTGCTTAAAATGGAAGCCTCTTTCATCCCCTACTACACAGTAGCAAGTTATACTTTGGACAAACTGGGCCTGCTCCAAAAGCCCTCTTAAGGGCACCTCCATGTTAGAAGGCTGGGTTATACATAATAATACTGATGTTTGGATTTCTAGTTCGGTAAATATCAACAGCTAGAAACCACATAAACACAAGCTCTTTGTGGGAGGAAGGGGTTCTCAGTTTTTAAGAGTGCAAAGGGGTCTTGAGACCAAAAAGTTTGAGGCCTGCTGATATAGTTCAACCGTCTTCTTTTGTAGAAGGGGAAACTGAAGTTGATAGATGGATCACACAGCAAGATTTCAGAGCCTTTTTCTACTTGGAGCAGTGTCCTGAATCAGACTATGAGGCTGTGTTTGAGGGTGCTTCTGTATTGCTGAAAAGAGAATGGAATCAGACAGGGAGTCCAGAGGGAAACTGTGATGCTGGCTCCTAAATGACCCTTCCCTCTGCTATTATTTCTTCCTTCTCTCTACCTCCAGAGAGTAATCTCATCATGTGGTGGTTGCCCTTAACTGGAAGAAAATCATTCCTTATCAGGGAAACAGTCACACACTTGGGACAGCAAAAAGGCATTTCACAAACTATTGATCTGAGAATTAATATATTGCTTTTTTCCCAGATGTCATACCTCACCGGGGCTGTGTTTATTAATGCACCCTCCCCTTGCAAATAGCTTTGAGAGCAAAACAGAGCTTTCAAATTCTTTAATTATGTTTTGCATTTATACATATATGCATATATATATACATATACATATGTATATGTATATATACATATATATGTATATGTATATATATGTATATATATATATATATGTGTATATATATATATATATGTTTTTTTTTCTTGCGGCAGTGCTTTCATATTCCCTCCATGCTCATCATTCTTAATTTCAGGTTGCTTACTCTCTGCTTCCCTTTGCAGAGCAGATTCCAAGACTGGTATCCAATTACTTCAGGCTTCCCTCCTTTGAAGGAGCCTCCTTTTACCTTACCCTCAAAAATGACCCCTTGATCTTACAAAAGCTTCATGTAGGTGTGCGGGCGGATGAAAGGGAGCATTTGTTTTTTCTCTTCTTTCATGGATAATGTCTTAAATGCAGAATGACAATATTCTCATCTGTGGGTCCATGATACACATCTAACACTTTGTTTTTTACCAATCACCTGAGCCATGAAATGTGAAGATAGCCTTGTGCATGTCTCATGGGCAACAGATCCCTTGAAATTCTTTCTACTACAATATTGGAGCTAAGGCAAATTTGTGCAAATTCTGCAGTTACTTGAGGCTCTGAGGAGCGTGGACCTTTGGATGGTATGGGACATTCATCTCATCAATCATGCATCCATCATCAATCAATGCACCCTGCCATTCATCAAGCATTTATGAAGCCTCTCCTACGTTCCAGGCACTAGGGGTACCAATAAAAGAATGAGACAGCTCTCAAGAAGCTTACGTTCTGTAAGAGACATAGCACGTACACATCTATGCCCATATATCCCATATTTGCATGAGGACAAGCAACATGGATCCACACCAGAGGATGCCTATGTGCTGTCTTGGAGTAGGGCAGCTTTCTCCCTTTGATCAAAATAGACATCAAATCAATATCCATCTAGCTTGTTTCTGAGGGCTGCCCACTGTCCATTTCTCCCAGCAAGTTGAAGATATTCCCTTTGTAACTTTTTATACTAATGTTTTCATTCTCCCTTAATTAAGTTAGGGTAATTGGCACATTGTATCTATTTTACAGCTCTGGGAGGGGATTTGGGCTTACAACTCTGTACAAATGAATGAATTATGATGAATAATAATCATAATGACTAAGAGTATAAGCGTGAGCTCTTCCAGCAAGCACATAATGGATGCTTTGTTTACAGGCAGAGGAACTGTATTACCAGCATGTAACTGATTAGTCCTGAAAGTGCTCTGCGTTCCCTGGAATAAAAGGTGCCTTGTCAAATAATGCCCCATCCTGCTGTATAGCACAACTCAAGGGGCATGATGATTTTTTGTTCCTAGGCTTTAAATTTGAAAGTTTTTAGCCTGTATCATCATCAATCACCATGAATGTTAAATGGCTTCATCCTTCCCCTTTCTTATTAAAGGAAACAACTGAAGACATCCAAGCAATATAAATGAATGAGTTCATCTTTCTCCTTTCACCCCATCTCATTTTTAATTCACCAAGTTTGGGATGAGTCAGCATGGCATAACAAAGAAAGAGCTGGCCTCAGAACTAGGAAGCCTTGAAGGTGGATTCAAGTTGCACCACTGACACTAGCTGTGTGATCTTGGACTAGTTACTTAACTTCTCTGAGACTCATGCAGCTCTCTTAAGACTCTAAATGCAGTGCAGATGTTGATCTGCATTGGTAGAGGGAGTTTCCTCACTGGGAGTTGCATATAGCGATTACACCCTATGTCTAACGCAAAAATCAAGCATTGTCAAAAAATGTGTAGCCTGCTAGACGTTGGAGCCTACGTCAGCTGTCATTTCCTAGAATATTGTCATGGCTGTGGCTGGTAGGGTGTCAGAATGTGCTTCTCGGTAACCCAGAGTTCTAGGAGGCATATCTCAGGATTCCCTGAAAACCAGTTCAGTCACTTGTAGGCGCTGTTACTGCTTTACCTCTCTGGGACCCTAATGCTATACCATCCCAAGGTTCAGGATCTTAGGATAAGATAATGCTGAAGGCTGATTCTACAACCTTAAAGACTTTGTGAACCCCTCATCTAGGGAGTCAGACTCAGAGTCACATCAGGAGTGTTGAATTCCTTAGTTAAATGTTTGAGTTACCATGCTTTGGGCAGACAGTTTCAGCTCTCCATTTCTTGGTTTCTTTGTCTGTAAAATGGGTATGGTAGTGCAGTTGGCCTTACAAACTTCACCCCTGCCTCTGTGTGCCTCTGCACTCCTCCTCACACCCCCTCCCCCCTTTTCCCTGCACCTTCTTCACTACCTACCTCAGAGTGGAAAGTTTTGTTTTTTGTTGCTTAATTATTAAGCCTTCAGAAGAAACCGAGTACTATGAAAGAGTACAAAAAGCCACACAGTTCCTGTCCTCCGGGAGCTTATCTTCTAGGAGAGAAACACAAGTAGCATCTTGTTTTAAAAAAACACTTTGAAAATGTGTTATTTGTGTTATGGTTTTATTTAAAGACTTTTTAAGACTTAAAGACTATTGAAGACTTAAAGGGAACAGCTGTTTGGTTTGTTTTCTCCTCTCATTTCATTAGCTGGAGTCAGCTTTAAGAAATGAAATAGGAAAGTTGTTTTGAATAATTGGAGGAAAGGGGGAAGCTGTCTGGAAAGAAGAGGTGAAATCAGAACCAAAAAGGTGAGAGGGAGAGAGGACAGATGTCTTTGATAAACCAGAAAATCTATTTCTGGGCAACTCTTGGCTAGAAGGCCATGGGGGTGGTGGGCTACCGTTGTGGGATTCTTTCAAGTTGGCCATTTTTTTCCTCTGTGGATCTCAAGATGAAAGGGCATGTGAAAACATGCCACACTGCTCTGCTGACAAATCTCACATGAGGTTGGGCTCAAAGGGAAGAGAGGTGACAATAATAATGATAAAGAAAGGGGTGGGGAATGAGTACAGAAAAAGCAAAAGAAACCAACTTCTAGGCCCCGCATGTGAAATTTACCAGTCAAACACAGAGGGTGCCGTGACTGGGTAGTGAACAGGGTAGCTGAAGGGATGAAGCAGGACCAAGGGGAGGCATCCTACAGCTCCTCTGTGGCAGTATGGACATGGATCCAAGTAGTCAGATGTGTTGGCTTTGAGAAATGAGATTCTGCTCATTTGGGCACAGCACATTCCGTAAAAGGAATCTCTCTTGTAGTGTGCAGATTACATTTGAAAGAGTAAGGACTCCTCGAAAAAGAAAAAAGAAGTGTGTGTGAGAGTGTGTGTGTGTGTGTGTGTGTGTGTGTGTGTGTGTGAGAGAGAGAGAGAGAGAGAGAGAGAGAGAGAGAGAGAGAGAGATAATAGAATCTGAGGGCTTACCCATTTCTGCTTGGGGAAATTACTTTTTTGGGGGGTATGATTGATTTGTTACTTTGGGACCCAGATTTTCCCCCAGAGTACAATGTTCTGTACTTGTATTTGTTTTCTACTTTTGACTGAAGTTGAGAGTTGTAGTGGAAAATGATTGTCTAGGGAATAAAAAAATAGTTCACCATGGGATAGAAAAACTGAAGTTGAAAAGTGACAGGGGAAAATACAAAGTGGGGGAGAGTGCTGGCTGTAGGGTAATGTGATCTGAGATGATACGAGTTCCTAATATTTTGATAATAATTTTGCCATTTAACAGCTCTCCCTAAATCTCTTAAAATGAATAAATTGGTGGAGAATGATGCCCACAGAAAGCTTGTAAAGAGTGGGGAAAACTGAAGACAAGAACAGATCTGTTGTGGTTAGAGTAATTTACGTGATGCCCGTGTGACCTTGAATAAGTCCCATCCCATCTTGGGGCCTCAGTGTTACTGTACAGTGAAAAGAACAATGGCTCCAGTCAGAGAACTGGATTTCAAATCTCATCTCTGCTACTTCCTATTCATGTGACCTCGGGCGTTGTCATGACCTGCCTTAGCCTTGTTTTCTTCATCTGTAGAGATTAGAGGGTCCCTCAGGTCCCTTTTAGCCCACTAAATCTGTAATCTTCCTTCACCCAAAATGGGAGTTGGCCTGGATGTTCTCTAATGTCTCTTCCAGCTCTAACATTCTACGATCCTATTTGGCACTAGTAAGATTTGGTTTCTTTTGTTTGTTTGTTTCCCGAAATGGATCTTGGTAGATGAGACCATTAAAGGTAAAAGATGCCCCTGTGTACCTGAAAAGTGTTGGAAAACAGGTACAAAAAGTAATAGAAACACAAAGCAAATAGCAGCTGTGGGCTTTTTCTAGTGTTGAGGAAAATGAGATCAGACACAGGGAATATGAAGTGACAGAAGGTTATACTGGATACAGAAACCACAGACTTTTCACCATGGCTCTTTTCTGGCCCTCCATGACTTCCAGGAAGGGTCTACTTCAGGTTAGGATGGCAGACCCTTATTGAGGGACTGGAAAAGTGGGACTTTAATGAACCATAGTTCTTATTCATCTATTCCTATAGTTGGTAATGCCCTCTCCCCCACATCACTTTGTATTTATTATCTTCTCTCTCCGGCTCTCAACCCCATGCCTATGATGCATCCTCTCCTTACCTCTGCCTTTATAGAATCCCTTCTTCCTTCAAAACATAGTTCAATCACCACCTACTACAGAAAGCCTTTTCTGATGGTACAGTGGAAAGAGGCCCAGCTCTGCAGTCAAAGGAACTAGATTCAAATCTCATTTCTAGTACTTGCTACTTGTTTGACATTGGGCCTCAGTTTCCTATTCTGTAAAACTAAGGCATTGTAGTAGATAGAGGGCCTCTCAAGTCCCTTGCCATTCTATAGCACTGATCCAGGTAACTGCTAGTGCTCTCCCTTCCAAACTATCTTATATTTACTTTATGCTTTTGAATGAATTAAAAAAACCATTTATTAAGCCATCATTATGTGCTAAGAACTGTACTAAGCGCTAGGGATACAAATACAAAATAAAGATAGTCTCTGACCTCAGGAAGCTTACATTCTAATAGAAGACCACACACTTAGGAGACAGGTGGCCAAGGAAAGGGAGGTTGTTACTGAACCAGAAAGTTACTGGGATGGTAAATGGGGCCATAGAGAAGGAGACTGATATACAAGGACAATGATAGAATTGATTTAAGCGTGGTTCCAGAACTGGAGAGGCTGGGAAATGGCAGAGGCTGGGCATGGGCAAGGAAGTTGTTGAGGCTGCGGAGAAGATGGCCTGCAGAGTAGGGGGTAAAGTGAACCTTTCCTGAAGTAGTGGTCCAAGAGAGGTAACCATCAATTAGGACAGTAAGGGCCTTAGAGTAGACATTCAGAAGACGAAGGGGTCAAACTTTCTGGTCATAGCCTTTATGTTTATTCTGTATATTCTCTTATTTGTATTCACTTGTCCCCCCTGTTAAAATGTAAGCTCCTTGAAATTAAGAATTATTTCATTCTTTATATTTGCATCCCCAGAGCTTAGCACAAGAGTGCCTGGCACTCGTCAGTGCTTAACACAAATGCTTGTGTGCTTAATTATTTGTATATATCCTATATTTTCTTATTTATGAACATATTCCTGGGACAATAAACTTAATAAATGTTTGTTGATTGACAGAGTGCTTTAGAGTTAAATAGAGCTTTCTACATAATTGGTTTCCAACATAATCTCAGACGACAGAGAAATTTTAGAAATTTTTATATAGTTTTAATTATGCTTTTACAGGTTCAAGCTGGTAGGGGTAAGCTTGGGACACCCACCTCTGTTAAGAGATAGAGGCCAAGAAAGCAGGTTTTTGTCCTGAACCAAATGAATCCCTTTGTTCAGTCACATCTGACTCTCCATGACCCCATTTTTGGGATTTTCTGGGCAAAGATACTGGAGGGGTTTGCCATTTCCTTCTCTAGCTCATTTTATAGAAGAGGAGACTGAGGCAAACAGGGTTTAGTGACTTGCCCAGGCTCACACAGCTAGTAAGTGTCTGAAACCGTATTTGAACTCATCAAGATAATCTTCCTGACTCCAAGCCCAGGGCTCTAAAGTGAACACCTAGACCTAGTGGGGCAGACAGATAAAATCCTAGTCTGGTACTCCTTTTTCAGCCTTGTGGCCTGTTCTGCTCTCCTCAAGGAAGAAATCAGTCTCTTTTGGAGACGAGTGGGCAACACTCTGGAAACATGTGTTAATGTCTTCTCCTAAGCCACCTTTCTCTATGTTTAGCTATCCCATGTGGATGTATATATCTTACATGGGGAACACATACTTTACAGGAATGAAGAAAAAAAAAAGAAAGAAGAGGGGGGAAAAGCAGCAAAATATCAGCAAATTAATAGTAAGTTATTTCATGTGGGAGAGAACTCAAATTACTGAGAAGATCAGAAAACCCTCCACATAGGAAGTTGCAACTGAGCTATCAGGGATCTGGGGATGTTATGGGATGAAAGGAAGGAAGGAGTGTAATCCAGGTATGAGGAAATACCTGTGCAAAAACACAGAGATGGGGGAAGGATTGTTGTGCAATGGAAACAGGCTCGTTTGACTGGTGTGTAAAGCGTAAGTAGGGGGCTAATACACATGACTGAAAGATTAGTGGGAGCCAGATTGTGGCTCCCCAACACTAGGTTGAGGAGTTAATGTTTTATTCTAGAGGCAATAGTGAGTCACTGAAGATTGTTGAGTAAAGGTCACAGATTCATATTTTAGGAGTATCAATTTGGTAGCTGTTGGAGGATGGATTGGAGATGGGGAAGAGGTGGTACAGTGAGTAGATTCATTTATTAAACCACTACTTTATTCAGACACTTTACAAATATCTCATTTGAGTATCACAACTACCCTGGGAGGTAAGTGCTATTATGGTAATCATCTTATAGTTGAGGAAATTGAAGCAGAATGAGGTAACATGACTTGCATAGGGTTATATGGCTTGTAAGTGTCTGAGACTGGATTCGAACTCAGGTCTTCCTGATTCTAAGCCTGATGTTCCATCCACCCGCCCATCTACATTGCCTGTGTGGGGAGAAACTGGAAGCAGGGAGACATGATACCACATAACTCACATCATTGTTGTGGCGGAAACACTGAAAGATTTTTAAGGTACTATACAGATACGAATTTATTATTATCTTCATTTTACACATGAGGAAACTGAGACCCAGTGACTCGTCTAAGATCACAAAGCTAGCAAGCAGAAACAGAATTTGAATTTAGGTTATTGATTTAATGTCTAGTGCTTTTGCCAATAACCTGAACTGTCATCACAATTTCCTGTAAGAAGATGGGCAGTCTTTTCCGAGAGTCTTGAAATATTCCACGATTAGTTGATTCTTCCTTTTTGGATTTTTTACATTAACTGAAGCCCAGTTAAATCATATATTATTTTATTGTTGTTATCGTTGAGTCGTTTCAGTTGTGTCCAGGTCTTCATGAGCCCATATCGGGGTTTCTTGACAAAGATACTGGAGTGGTTTGCCATTTCCTTCTCTAGCTCATTTGACAGATGAGGAAACCGAGGCAAACAGGGTGAAATGACTTGCCCAAGATCACACAGCTAGAAAGTGTCTGAGGCCGCATTTGAACTCAGGTCTTTCTGATTCCAGGCCCAGAACTCTACTCACTGTACCACCTCATATTATTTTAAGAACATTTAAAGTTGCAATTGGAAGCAAGACAACAAATAGATATAAATGGAACAGATTTGCCTATGTTTCTCTAGAGATCTATTCTCATCAATGGTGATAGTGGAGCCGCCAGACCCTCGATCTCCTATGTGCTGTAGGAGAAAGAGAGTGATCCTTAAGAAATTAAAGTCAGGAAGATGGGTTGGACAAATCGAATGCACAAAGAAGAAGCTCGTGCTGGAGGCGATGGTATTCTGAAGGCACTAGGAACAGACTTTCAGGATATCTCATAGAAAGGAAGATTATTAAACAACACTAATAATAAAACATTATATTGCACTAGATTAGTGCTATTAGTTTCAGAGGTAGCTAAATATTGTAATGGAGTGAGTGCTGGGCTTGGTGTTGGAAAATTGTCGTCGTTGACTCATTTCAGTTGTGTCTGTGACCCCATTTGGAGTTTTCTTAGCAAAGATTCTGGAGCGGTTTGCCATTTCCTTCTCCAGATGAGGAAGCCATTTGGTTTGTATAATGGTTTGCCATTTCCAACTCCAACTTTGTACTCAAGTCTTCCTGACTCCAGGCATGATACTCTATTCACAGTGTCACCTAGTGCCCAGGTGTCAAAAAGACCTAAGTTAAAATACTTCCTCAGCCACTTACTACCTATGTGGCCCTGAGTAAATCACATAAACCTCTCTGTGCCTCAGTTTCTTCATCTGTAAAACAAGAGATCAGATTGAATGGCCTCTTCTCATCTCTTCCAGCTCTAAATCATATCATTCTATATGACAAAAAATTGTTATGGTTTAGTGGAAAGAACAACAAATTTGGAATTAAAAATCTTGCATTTGAGCCCTGACTTTGGCTCTTACTAGCTGTGTGACCTTAGGTAATCAATCTACAAGCATTTTATTAAGCACCTACTATGTGCTGGGCATCGTACTAGGTGCTGGAGACACAAAGTGCAAAATTAACCAGTCCCTGACTTCTAGGAGCTTACAATCCAACAAAGAGGATAACATGCACAATATTTACTACTTTCATACATATAAGTGCAAGTGATTTCATATCTCTAAACCTCATTTCCCTCCTTTTTAAAGTGGAGATGATCTGAGAGATTACCCTGTCTACTCTACAGGGTCGTTTTGAGGATTAAATTAGATAATGCACACAAACTGTGAAGCGGATGTAACTAAAGTATGTTCATCTGTTTGATCTGAGACTTTCTCATTACAAAATGTTCCTTTATTGAAGACTGTATTTTTTCCCCCAGCTTTGATTTTCCCCCTTTGGATTTTTTTTTTTGGGGGGGGGTTGGTTCCTTTTTCAGCATCACTTCCCAGAGATTGAGACGAAACCTATGAAGGACGTGTCCATTCCTTTGTAATGCTTGTATGCCCTTGATAACTATAATTACATGGTTTGAACAAGGTCATTAAACTCCATGACTGTTGTTTATTAAATCATAACAGTAATTCTTGCGGGGGTTAGCATGTGACAGTGTTTTTAACAGTGTTATTTGAAACAGCAACCCAATAAAAGAAGGCTGAAGAAACTTGAGGTGTGCAGCTTGAACCATTTAACACTACAGTTGACTTTTGGTGCCAGAATCAGAGAGAGGGTAGCATAGAGGAAATAAGCATGAATGTAGCTAGCATTGGAGTGCCCTAGTGGGAGTTCTCTACTTACCACTTCTGTGGCCTCTGGCAAGATACTGCTCACTCCTTGGAGTCTCATTGTCTTTATCTGTGAAATGACAGGGTTGGGCCAGCTCACCTCCAAGATCCCTAAGTCAATTATGACTTAAAAGTCTATGAGTAGACTCAAAACAGAGTCATAATAGACTCAAACATCTATGAATGTTTGAACTTGAAGGGAACTTAGAGATTACCTAATTGCATGCAATAGAAAACTGAGGTCCTGAAAAGTAGAGTGATTTGCTTTGAGTCAATGGCAGAAGCATAGCTTGAGCTCAGGTCCTTTCACTCCAAGTCCACTATTCTTTCCCTAATCTCTGCTGTCTGGAGTTTGATTTATCCAGGGAAGGAAGGAAGGAAGGAAGGAAGGAAGGAAGGAAGGAAGGAAGGAAGGAAGGAAGGAAGGAAGGAAGGAAGGAAGGAAGGAAGAAGAGAGGAAGGGAGGGAAGGAAGGATAAAGGGAGGGAGGAACTAAGGGAAGGAAAGAGAAGGAAGGAGAGAAAGAGAGAGGAAAAGGGGGAGGGGGAAAGGAAGGGAGGGAGGAAGGATAGATGGAAAGGAGCAAGGGAAGGAAGGAGAGAGGAAGAAAGGAAAGGAAGGAGAGGGGGTGGGAGGAACAAGAGGAGGAAGGAAAGAAAGGAAAGAAGGAGGAAAGAAGGTGGGGGAGAGGAAAGATGGAAGAAAAGGAAAAAAGAGAAAAGAGGGAGGAACAAAGGAAGGGAGAGAGAGGGAAGGAGAGAAGGAGAAAGGAAAGTGAGAGAGGAAAGAATGAACAGAGCAGGGGACCTGGAGTCAGGAAGATGTTAATTCAAATTTGACCTCAGACACTTAATAGCTATGTTACCCTGGGCAAGTCACTTGACCTTTCTCAGTCTCAGTTTTCTCTTCTGAAAAATGGAGATAAATAGCACTTACCTCACAGGGTTGCTGGGAGCATCAAATGAGCTAGCCTGTGTAAAGCACGTTGCAAACCTTAAAGCACTATATAAATTCTATTTTTTTTAATTATTATTATTATTCCTTATGCATTCCATCAAGATATAATCACTCCAGGTTTATCTCCTTCAGCTGTGAGTTGGTGCCAAGATGAAGTTAGAAATCTCAGAAACCACTTTGCATCTGTCTTTCTTCTTTTTTTTCTCACCTCTCTTAATCTGACTAGACCATTCACACAGACTACACTAAAGACATTTTCCTATAAGCTTTGCAGGGCAGTTATCTGTCTCAGTGGATAGAAGGCTGGGCCTGGAATCAGGAAGACTTGAATTCAAATACAGCCTCAGACACTTACTAGCTGTGTGACCCTGGGCAAGTGACTTCCCCCTATTTGCCTCAATTTCCTCATCTATAAAATGAGCTGGAGAAGGAAATGGCAAACCACTCCAGTGTCTTTGCCAAGAAAACCCCAAATGGAGTCCTTCTGCATTTTCTATTTGTTGAAAAACAATGTGCTAAACTGAAAAGCTTATTAGACTTGAGGTCAGGAGTCTAGGGTTCCAACCTTGTCTCTGATTCACACTAGATAGTTGAGTGACCATGGGAAAGCCACTTGGCTAAGTTTTGTCATCTGTAAAAATGGAGACAATAACACTTACACTACTGACCTCAAAGGGCTGTTGTGGGAAAAGCACTTTGTAAAGCCTAAAGCACTATGTAAATATCAACTATTATTTGTTCACCATCCTGGAAAACCACTTTCCAATGGGAAAACTTCACCCTTGAGAGAAATCCTTTCCCTTCTGTTTTCTCTGGTTCATATCCCATTTTCTCTTCCTCTCTCTTTAGATTTATTTCACACAAGCACAAACATTTCAATATGCAAAAACGATCAAAAAAAGAGGATTACATATGAAACCATAAAATTTTGTTATATGTAGTTTTTAAAGTGTATATTAAATTTAGCAAAGCTCACTAATTTTTAAACAAATTTTTTTTTCTTGATGCTTTTTTCCCTTTTGTATATGATGAGGAATGGCCAATGAGGACCTAGTTCTCTACCTGGAAGCTTACAGCAGTCCTTTCCTGGATCACCACCAGCAAATATAGAGATTAAACCTGCCAGTTTGTGTACTTTGTATGTAGACTCAGTTCCAGCTTAGTAGGCAATCAAAAAGCTTCTCTTGACCACTCAATAATTAGACAGAAAATGGTCATAGAACGTTTGTGCAGCCTTTGTCATGGAGACCTGGACCCCTCCATTCTTCATCATCTTGCGTTTCCAGGACAGGCTCAAAAAGACTGCGCCTTCTTTGACAAGTCCTCCATTATACTTACAACACTGACACCTCCCAATGACTGTCCCCCATTCTTAGTAACAAAGAAGTAAGCCAAGAAAAATAAACCAACATCACATATGACAGCATATACCTCATTCTGAAGCTGCAGTGTCCCACCTCTGCTAAGACTAGAGAAGTATCCTTCACCATCAGCCCCCTGGAGCCAAATGGATTGGTCACTGCATTGATCAGAACTCCAAGTGTCTTCCATCATTGTTTTCCTTATGTTATTTTAGTCAATACATACTTTTTCCCCCTGATTCTGATTACTTCACTCTGAATCAGTTCATACAAGTCTTCCCAAGTTTTCCCTTTATTCTGCACGTAAGATGAGACTAGTCAATGAGGCCTGGGCTCTTGAAGCATGCACAAACAATGTCTGTGGACAATCCAACATATAGAATTTTAGAAATTAGTTCCAGCCATGATATCTCAAAAGTTTCCTATTTTGTGATGAAGAAAAGCTTTTTAATTGTCTTCAGAGCTAGAAGGATTGATGACTCAGGAGGCATGTAACTGGAACAGAAGTCACATACAGAAGGATTGATATATCTGTCTTTCAGCCTTTCTGGCTGTGAACAAGATGAGAACTGCTGTTTGTGAGCTGGTGGGCAGAAGAGGTTGGCTGCCCTCTCACCTAGCCGCTATGTGTCCATAAACACAAGGAATCTCTGTTTCTATGTTACTTATCCTTTCCTGATCTTAGGCAAAGGAATATTCCAATAGGGGAATGTCTAGGTGACTGGTGAGACTGCAGTATTCACAGAAAGATCTCACTAGCAACTGGAGTCAATAGCAGTAGCACGCAAGACCCATGAGTCGTCAGCCTAGCAGCAGAGTACCCTGCCTGCCCCACTCCAGTAGTTGATGGATGTGTTATCCAAGACATTGCATGCCCCATGGGGCCAGAGGATTAGGGGGTAATGCCTTGCTTCAAAGTGGACCTGGTAGGGATGCTAAGAAGGGAGAAAAGGACTCCCGGCACCAAGAGTCTCAAGGTACCCCTTGGCTCCCCATGTTCTTTATATGGATTCCTCACTGCCTTTGTGCTCCAGGTTTGAGCCTGCTCTGCTCAGTGACCTTGTGTGTCGGGGAAGATTGTGCCTCCCATTTTAGAGGGATTGGTTTATAACTACAGGTTTACCTCAGGGATTTTGTGGGTTCAGTTCCAGCCTACTGGAATAAATCAAATATCACAATAAAGTGACTCATGAATTTTTTGGTTTCCTAATGCAAATAAAAGTTATGTTTACACTCTACTGTAGTCTATTAGATATGCAATTGTATTACGTCTAAAAAAAATGTAAATACCTTAATTTAAAAATACTTTTTTGTTTGTGTTTGTTTTTTGGGTTTTTTTTTAGTGAGGCAATCGGGGTTAAGTGACTTGCCCAAGGTCACACAGCTAGTACATGTCTAGTGTTTGGTCTGAGGTCAGATTTGAACTCAGGTCTTCCTGACTTCAGGGCCGGTGCTCTATTCACTGTGCCACCTGGCTGCCTAAAAATAGTTTGCTGCTAAAAAATGCTAACCATCATCTGATCATAATTTTTTGCTGGTGGAGGGTCTTGCCTCTATGTTGATGGCTGCTGACTGATAGGATGGTGGTTGGGGTGGCTATGGAAATTTCTTAAAATAAGATAGCAGTGAAGTTTGCCACATCAATTGGACTCTTCCTTTCATGAAATATTTCTCTGTAGCATGCAATGATGTTTGATACCATTTTACCCACAGTAGAAATTCTTTCAAAATTGGAGTAAATCCTCTCAAACCCTGCCATTGCTTTGTCAATTAACTTTATGTAATATTCTTCAATATTGTTGTGTCTCAGGGAATAGGGAAGCATGGGAGGAGGGAGAGAGACAAGGGGACGGCCAGTCAGTGGAGCAGTCAAAACATACATAGCCTTTATTGATTAAGCTCATCATCTTACAGGGGTATGGTTCATGGTGCCCCAAAACAATTAGAGTAGTAATAGTAAAGATCATTGATCACAGATCATGGGAACAGGTACAACAATAATGAAAAAGTTCATTACCAAATGTGACACGGAGACATGACATGAGCACACGCTCTTGGAAAAATGGTGCCAATAGATCTGCTTGATGTAGGATTGCCATAAACCTTAAACTGTAAAAAAAAAATGCAATATCTGTGAAGCCCAATAAAACAAGGTATGCCAGTACTGTTCTTGCTATATACCTTTTCAGTAAATATCCCTTTGTAAAAGTTGATTAATGCAAACTGGTTAATAGATATTGAGGGAAGCACACCAGATGGGGGCTCATGAGCAATCAGTATTAGAAATCAAAATTTCACAGGGTTATCTCTATGACCCTGAAGTGAGTAATAGTCAGCTCCCCTCTGGGAACTCAATCTGCCAGTGAGAGTAGCAGTTAGGAGAGTGAGTCTAGAGGAGCTGCTATATTCATATTTGTCATTTCTTATGGCTCAATAATAATCCATTACATTCATAGAACACAATTTATTCAACCATTCTCCAGCCAGGGATTTTCCTAACCTGCTTTGTTTCTAGTTCTTTGTTACTACAAAAAAAGTACTCCCTGGATTCTCTTGCACAAATAGTCTCCTTTTGTGTCCCACTCATCATTCTGAACTGTTCCTCCTGCTACCCTGAGCCTTTTACACACTTACAGCAATTCCCTGTCTGAATGAATGACATTCTTACATTACAGAGACAGACAAAATTAGCATTTAGCAGTGAAAGGGGCTTCTTTTTTTGCTCATCATATAACTCTAAATTACCTTCAATTTCCTAAATGGAATCTGGCTCGAGATTCACTCTACAATGGAGTAGTCTGTAATGAGATTATATTATATTTTAGGGAAAACATTCAAATGACCAAGATAATTAATTTTGCATAACAACCAACATATAGTGGGGCACACAACTGTATCTCAAAGCCTGAAATCTGCCAAGACCCCTGGGCGTGACAACGTTTTCACAAAATATAGCAACAAAGGCATAGTACCAGGGACCCATGAAACAGAGGTTGAAGCTGGAAATGTCTGCTCTTTTTGAAAACAGCTACAATTTTAATATTTCCAACAGCAGCCATTTACTCTAGGATAACTCCTGGGGCTGAGGGATACAATTACAGGGTGGTAGAAAGAGTGCTGGACTTGGAAACAGAAGATTATAAAATCATAGATCTAGCATTGGAAGGGATCTCAGAGGCCATTGAGTCTAACTGTGTGCTTTTTTTTTTAAAGGAAGATTAAATTTGTTTCTTTATTCAGAATCCTGATAACCACAAATACAATGGTTTTGCCACAAACAGAAATTCTAACCACTGTTAGTGTCATTTCTTTCCTACCATACTCACAGGTCTGTTCCAAGGGAAAAAAATTCTGTCAATTTTAAGTTTCAGAATCATTAAGTGTCATTTTCCCAATACCTTAACATTCTAATGGATCTGTGATCTCATCAATGTGGGTATAGTTCCTTATATATTTCCATTACCAATGGAACATGGGGCCATCTATTAATTGTTATATGAAGGGCTAATATTTATTTCTGGCCATATGTTTCTTCTTTACACTCCTTCCCTGCGTTATTTCTTACTTGAAGCCTGCCTGTGTTCACCATGTAGCTCTCTATTGCCTTTTGGTTGATATTCAATTTGAAATCTCCTGAGACTGTAGAATTCTACAACTTAACGGTCGTGCAACATCCAATTTATTTTATATTATTATTATTATTATTATTTTTGTTTGCATCTGTAATGTCATTGGGATAGGGAACTCTGGATTAGGTAACTCTAACAATGCAAATCTGTAATGTATAGCAAAGGTGTCAAACATGGGACGCAGAACACTCCAGGATATGGCCCAGATTAAAATGTAATTGGGAAATATTTAACAAAATAAATAAAAATACAATAAAATATAGATGATATTAGTATGTGGCTTTCTAAGTCAATAGGCAACCAGTAGGAATCTTTATGCAGGGTTTAATGGCCTCTGTTTCTATTCAAGTTTGATAACACTGATATACAGTCTTAAAGAATTGCCTGGGGGCACTGAGATGTTTAGTGTCTTGTCTGGGATCACATAGCTAGAATGTGCCTTTCCCCATCACTCTTAATTTCAGTGCTTTACCTTTGTTAATTTCCCCCCATTTTTCCTGTATGTAGCTTGCTTTGTATATATTTGCTTGCATGTTGTCTCTCCCGTTAGACTGCAAACTCCTAGAGGGCAGGGACTGTCTTTTGCCCCTTTTTGTATCTTCGGCACTTAGCACACTGCCTGGAACATTGTAGTAGCTTAATAAATGTTTATTGATTGATTGACATGCCAGAGGTGAGACTTGAGCTGAGTCTTTATAACATGGAGACCAGCTTTGTATCTATTCAGCCCCATTGTCTCTAACCAGGAGAATATTGTTGTTTAAAAATGAATTTTTGTTTCAGGGAGAAGTTTACTTGCCATTAAAAGCACTAGGCCATTTCCCAAAGAAAATCATCCAGTGTGTCCTCTTCCTTCTATTCGATGTTGAACATATCTTATCGTCCATTTGCAAAGCTTATTAAAGGTACCTATACGGATGGATGAGCTCTCTAGCTCATCTGTTCAACTAAGACAAAAGGTATTTTTCATCCATTTGCTCTTTCCTGTGTGGATAGTGACCATGAATTATTATTATTATAATATATTCATATGTCTTTAGGAGAATTGGACTTAACAGATATTTAGTTCTGTTTTTATTCTGTTTTAATGATTAAACAAACATTTAATTAATTTCCTACCATGTGTAAGGTACCATATTCGTCAGTGCAGACAGAAAGACTAAAATTAAATGGTCCTGGCCCTTGAGAGAACTTTCAATGTAATAGGAAGTATAGGGAAAATGCACAATATGTATAGTACAAAGAAGAATGTGAGAGGGCCAAAGAAAAGATCCCAAGGACTTGAAGAAAATTTAAGGAGGAAGAGAGAACTTTCAGCTTTGGGTATTAGGATAGGTTTCATGAAGACAGAGGCAACTGACCTGGGCCTTAAAGGAAGAGAAAGTCTTTAGAAGGCAGAAATGTAGAGGGAAATGTGTTCCAGTCATGGAGGAAGACCCCGTAAATGCATGATTATAGGAATGGACAGATAAAGTTCGAGGAACAGTTAATTGTCCATTTTGGTTGGATTATAGAGTATGTGAATAGGAATAAGTGAAATAAGGCTAGAGAGAACCTTATTATGGAGGTACTAAAATGCCAGACTATGGATTTTGTTTTATCCTAAGGACTCCAACAAACTCATATTTGGCCCAAGGGTCAAATATAGCCCACTAGACTGTTTTTTTTTCTTTTTGGTAAGACAATCAGGGTTAAGTGACTTGCCCAGGGTCATATAGCTCATAAGTGTCAAGTGTCTGAAGCTGGATTTGAACTCAGGTCCTCCCAACTCCAAGGCTACAGCTCTATCCACTGTGCCACCTAGCTGCCCCCTAGACTGTTTTGTATAAGTCCTGGTGACCCAAGACTGTTTTTTTTTTTACATTTTAAAATAATGACATTTTAATTAAAACTGTAAAAATCATATTTAGCTGATGGTCCATAAAAAAGGAGGTTGGATTTCCCCATCCACAGGCATAGTTTATTGACCCTTGTGCAAGGCAATTGGAAGTCATTGAAGGTTTTGGAGGTAATGGGTGGGTGTGGCTTGGTCAGGTACACACATTAGGAAGATTCTTTTGGCAATTTTGTAAAAGATGACTAGAGCATATAGTTAGTTAGGAGGCTATGCAATAGTCCGAGCAAGAGGTGATGAGCACCTGAAGTATGGTGGTGACAGTATAATTGGTGTGGAAGGTGAAGATTTAAGAGATCTTGCAGAGGTAGAAGCCACAGGATTTAACTGATTGGAAATGGTGGGGGAGAGGAAGGAGGATTAGGTGGAAAGTCAAAACTGATTCCAAGCATTTGAGCCTAACTGGTTGGGAAGATGGGAGTGCCATCAACAAAAATCGAGAAACTGGAAGGAAGGACAAGCTTTTTGGAGAAGCTGGATTAAGGCACTGAGTTTGGGGTGCCAGTGAGACACGCAGGAGGTATCTCCAACCCAGGAGATAAGGAAGGAACTCGGGGACTGTAGGTCCGTAGAATCTTAGACACAGAGCTGAAAGGGACGTTTGGAGTAATCTAGCTCGGCCCCCTCATTTTACAAATGAGCTATCTGAAGCAAAGGGAGATTAAGTGACTTTCTTAAAATCCAATAGCCAGTGAAGGGCAGACTGAACTCAATTTCTCTGACTCAAGAGACAGTGTTGTTTTTTTTTTTTTTATTCACTGAACCATACAGCCTCCAAGAATCTCTCCAGGGGCAGAGATTCATAATGAAAATGTCACAGGAGTATCAAGGATCTAGTCTCTCTCTGTCTTTTGGTCGCTTTGAATTCTCCCATTCATCCAGACATAGTCCTACATGCTAAAGATGTGTAAGTATCCCCTGCAGGTCTGGGGAACTCCACAGCATGCATAGAAAATTGGATTTCAGTCCTAACTATCAAGGGATGCTCAAAATTCAACTTATGAAAGCTGACCTGGCCTTGATGGGCAGAAGATTGCATGGGATAATGGAGCATCTTTGTGTTGGAATCTTTTTATAGGTGATAGGACTGGTGAAGCCTCTTATGTAAAGCTTAAGGCTGGCCCTCACGTTAGTGAAATTGGAGTCTTCCAGAGGATGGCATATGGCGGGGAAACAGCCTATAATTGATTTGTGGGCATGGTCTATTTTCAGCTACTCCTTCAGTTTCTTGACCTTAAAATCAGAAATAAAATGTGCATTATCTGTAGCTGCCTGCCTAATGTAGCTCTTGTCCTTTATAAAGCACAGCCAAGGAACGACTTGTGTGCTCTTCATACTAATCCTAAGGATTGAATCTCATGCTGACACCTCCCTCTCAGTTTACCCTCTTCCCTCCCCTTGCTTCCTGGGTAATCAGTCTGTGATGCCATCAGTGCATAAATATGCTGGGGTACAGATTGCTGCCCTGGTGGGAGAAGAGCTGTGCTTTCTGATGATCGGGGGTCATGCAGACCTATCCTATGCCACCATGCCGTGCGTGAGAACTGCCTCACTCTATACACACACACACACACACACACACACACACACATACAGACAGAGAGAGAGAGAGAGAGAGAGAGAGAGAGAGAGAGAGAGAGAGAGAGAGAGAGAAAGGTGTGTTTGTGTTAGCTGCCGAATATGGATATTCAATAAAAAGAAAGTTAATTTAAAAAGAAAAGGCTGTTTGCCTGGGGGCAGCAAAATGTAACTGCTTATTGTGAGATTGCCTTTAGGATACAAGGGGATTGTAATTATTATTTTTTTCTTTCTTTCATTGGAAAGAGAATGGGCTGGTTTCAGGGTCTGGGTAGTGCTTATTCCTGGCATGGGGTACCTTGCTTTAAAAGCACCACCACCCACCCCCTCCAGTCAAAAAACTACTGTCAATTCAGTATGAAAGTCTGAACTAGAAAACAGATACATTAGGAAGTGCTTATTCAGATTAGAAAAGAATTACTTACTTTATAGGATTCATTACTGGGTTCCCATGAATAAGTCAGTGCCTCTGCACCCACCATCTCCCTTTCCTGGAATGTACTCTTTCCTTATATGCACCCCTTGGACCTCTTTTTCCTTTAAAACTCAACATAAATATTATCTCCAACATGGAGATAATGGCTCCCACCGAGATACTGGTGTTCCTCCCCCGTCCCAAAATGATCCTGTGTTTTCTTTCATATGTACTTTATATGTACTTATGCAGCATATATTCTGGGGCACTCTGCCAACTTGCACCCCCCCCCCCCCCCCGCTGTGTTAATGTCCCAGAGAGTTGACTGCTACCTCAGGTTTTGAAGGATTTCCTATGGGTACCTAATCCTAACACTATAACTCAAAAGCCCCCACCAGTGTGCTTCTAATGAATCCTATAGGCACAATTAGCTGTTAGCAAAGGCATTTGTTGTTGTTGTTTGTCCTTTTACTAAGATTGCATAGTAAGAATAGTAACTACAAAACATCTTTTAAGAAACCTGGAGATCATGATTTTCCCCACAAATACAAAATGGCATCCATGGAGTACAATGTCTGAGAAAGGAACATATGTCCAAAGCTACTCCCTTCTCCAGTGCTACAGAGTCTCAATTTTTAAAATCTCTCCATAGTGTGCAAGGAAACTTACCTTTGAGTGCATCTGGTGGGGGAGGGGGAAATGGAAGGGATGCCCGCTGGGTGCATCACTCATTTAGGCTCCTGGAGTCTGCTTACTTCAACTATGTATGTGTATTTGTGTGTGTGTGTGTGTGGGGTGTCACAAAATCCCCTCCCCTCCCCCATCCTTATTTGTATAACAGGTTGTTTCCCAACCTCTTTCTGGGCAGGGACTGTTATTTTTTTCTTTACAATCCCAGTGTATAGCATAGCACCTAACACATGGTAGAGGCTTAATAAATGTTTACTGATTGATTAGAATGTGTAAGCAGTCATTTGTAGACCGCATAAACAATCTCTTGCTCTATGGTGCCATGGGGTACAATAGAGGACTCGAGAGGGAGACAGAAAAACTTAAAGATCAACTAGTCAATATTTGCTAAGTCCCTGCTGTGTGCCAGGCACTGTGCTAGACAATGGGCATACAAGGACAAAAAAAGTAACAGCTCCTGCTTTTAAGGAGTTTACATTTCATTGATTAAAACCTTAGTTTTCAAAGCCAATTGAAGATTAATTAAGTATGAAGATGAAAGTCTGAAATTGCTGCTGTATCAATGGCAAAATACAACTCACTTCACTGAGAGTCTACTAATATGCACCTTTTTTTTTTCGGGAACACATTTGAATTTAAGGCAAGGTATGACTGTAAATATTAAATAACTGATTTGATCCTGGAAGTCCAAAATCTGCTTTGTATGTGCACTGTTACCACTCAGACTCTGGTCCCATCAGCCCAGTCACTGCCCCCCTCAAGAGGCTCCTCACCTGAGCACTGACCTCACCCCCTCTCCAGGCAGAGGTCACTAACCTTTGTGAGTGGAATGCTCTTCTCTCCCCAGCCTTGGCAGCTCCATTCCATTTGGGCAAACCCAGGGAGAAGGGAGAGATTTATTTACAAGGAATGAAAAGGTTTGCATTTCTAATGGGCTGGGAAACATCAAGCGGATGCCATCTTCACTCCTGCCTGCCAGGGTTGTGAGTGAGACAGATGGTAAAACTGTGACCAGCTTTTGAAGTTAAAACAAACGACCACCCAAATCCTGTAAAGGCACAGCAGAGGCACTCCCTGGGGGGTCCTAAAGCTAACAGTGCTTTGGTTTATGGCTTTATTTGAACCTGGCTTTGTCCAGCAAGATGTTTCCAAACCGGCCCTGAAATATGTGAGTACATTCCTTGAACACTTGTAATTTAGTTCAAATTGCTACTTGCTGGTGGAACACTGCACATGAAAATAAACAAGATTCATACTTATTTTCAAGCGTGTTGCAATATGAGCGAAATTAACTTTGGTAAATAAGACCCCACTGAAAAGCGAGAGTTTGCAGAAACTACTCTGTAGACTGAAAACTAATTCTAAGACTGAAAGGACCCCAGTAATCAAGACAAGAATAGCAATTTTCAAGATTTTAATACAGCAGGCACAGAAGAATGGGGGCAGGGAATGGAGCGCTCTCCCAGGAGTACAATACAATACAATGTAATTTATTTTAAGTTATAGCATCTTTCACACAGAAGTTTAACAAAATGCTTCACAGCTAATTACAGCCTTTCTGTGCAAATCCAAGAGAGGGGTTAGTTCACCATTCATCATACAGATAGTATCAGCAGACATGGTAGAGCAGGAGCAGGCATAGACTCGGGGACAGTTCCAGGAGGTTCCAGGGGATGTTTGATGATTTCATTAAGCTAGGGTACAGGCTGGAGTGGGGAAAGGGAAGGTAGTCAGAGCGAATCTGGAGATTACTCAGGAATTTCAGCATCAACAGTGATTAGACAGAGGAGAGTTCCCCAGAGAGAATTAGGAAAACATGAATCAAGCATCTAATTAGCATAGGGAATTAATTACAGTCATGCTTGGGGAGGTGTGGGTAGTTGGGGCAATTCCTTTAGGGGAAGATTTTGTATTAAATTTTGAATTAAACAAGAAATGAATGGTTACAGGGATTAATAGATTCCAGACTCTTTGACTGGAGATAAGGAGATAAGCCGCTGAAGAAGTCTTCCTATTGGGCTGCAGAGAAGAATTGGAGGAATTAATTAGAAGGAGAGGAGAAAAAATGATTTGGAAAAGAGGAGAGATCTAACTGGTGTCAGATAGAGACACAGTTTTGAAGGAAAGAGAAGGTAGGGCGACAGAACTGCGTCATGTGGGAGGCAAGAGTCAAATCAAAACACCTATAAGAGGTTCCCGACGATAGGGGAAAATATGAAATTGGAGAAGAGGAGGAGATTGAAGTGGGGGAGTTTCAGTTGACAATATTCTAATTACATCACCGTAGGATTACTGGTGAGGTCAAATAGTCAGGAAAAAGGTGGTTGTGGTATGAGCAACTTCCAAGATGAGTTTAAGAAATGTATCTCAGAGGAACTAATGGCAAATTACTCTTAATATTCATCATATGTAGTAATTTAACAAGGATTTATTAGGCAGCTAGGTGACATGGTAGATAGACCTGAATTTGAATCCTTATTCAGACAATAGCTGGGTCAAGTCCACGTTTATTAAGTGCTTACTGTGAGCCAAGTACTGTGCTAAACGCTGAGTATACAAAGAATGTAAAAAAGTGCCTGCTCTCAAAGAGCTCACGTTCTAAAACTGTGTGACCTGGGCAGGTCACTTAAACTCCTTCAGCCTCGTTTCTCATCTGTAAAATGCTGATAATAGAATTTATTTCTCCGAGGTATTGTGGGGAATCAAATGATATAACTGTTTGTAAAGTGCTTTGCAAACCTCAAAACTCTATATAAATGCTAATTATTCTTAAGAATAGTTCCAGGCCCTCTTTGACTTGGTAATCATATTGGCTCCCTTGGATTCAATGATCACCTCTATGTAGATGACTCTCAGGTCTTCTTGTCTAGCACTGACCTCTCTTCTCACCTCCAGTCTCACATTTCCAACCACTTTTTAGACATCTGGACCTGTGTATCCCACAGACATCTTAAACAACATGTCTAAAATTGAACTCATTACCTTAAATTCTGCTGGTAGCATGCAATATGCATGCAGATAAATATAATATGACATATGGAATGAAGGGAGTAAGAGAGAGATGAGAGTTGTCTGGGAAAATAGGAGGAGAAAGAAAAGCACTAACAAGTAGGGGAGGGAAGGAGAGGGATCTGGGAAGGCTTCACAGAGGAGGTGGAACCTAAGCTAAGCCTTGGAGGAAGAAAAGAAACTTATCAGCACAGGTGAGGAGGGTTCAGATCTACTTATCCAACCTTAACCTCTCTGCTGACCTTCAGTCTCACAACTCCCTCTGCTTACTGGACATCTTGAACTGGATGCACCACCAACATCTTTTACATGTCTAAAAGTGAACTCATCATCTTTCCTCCAACACCTTTCCTTCTTCCTAACATCACTGTTTCTGGCCACCTAGACCATTAACGTAGGTGTTATCCTCAATGCCTTACTCTTTCTCACCTTCTTCCCCAATCCATTCAATCTATTTCGAAAGGCCTATCACCTTCATAATACCCCTTGAATATGCTCCCTTCACTCCTTTGACACTGCCACTGTCCTGATTCACGCCTGGACTATTGCAACAGCCTGCTGGTTGGTCTCTCTGATATAAGCCTCTCCCCACTCCCTTTATCTTCCATTCCTGTATATGTGTTCTTTGTACATAATCGTTTGCAAGTTTTCTCCCCCAGTAGACTGTGAGCTCTTTGAGAGCTGGGACTGTCTTTTGCCTTTCTTTACATCCTCAGTGCTTAGCACAGTGCCTGGCACATAGTAGATGCTTAATAAATGTTTATTGACTGACTAAATGTGTTCCAAGCACTGTGCTAAGCTGTGGTGATAAAACAAAAAGTGAAAAATAATCCCTATCCTCAAGAAGCTTGTATTATACTGGGGCCACATAGGGTTTACTAATATATATATAAATATAAGAAAAATTGAGGAGGGAGTTAGGAAGTTGTTACAATCCTCTAAGTGATGAGGACCTAAACTAGGGTGTGGGGGTTTTAAAATTATATGTGTATACATACACACACATATACATATATACTATATATACATGTATATATATATATATAAAGATATGATATATTCTGTATATATGTACATAATATATACTTGCTTGTATACATATATAAATAGATATACTCATGTGTATGTGCATATATATATATGAAATATACATTGTGTATACACTTAAGTAGACAAGATATTCATTCTGGTAGAATGTTGGCTCTTTATGGATAGGTGTTATTTTTATTTTTTGAATTGGTATCCCTAGTCCTTAGAACAATCCTTTATACATAGCAGTTGATATGTAAATGTTCATTGAACTGAATTATATAAACAAAATTAGAATATTTTGATGGAAAAACCAATAAAACCAGTATTTTCCCCCCATATTGAGCTCACCCATCTAGAAAGAAATTGATTTTGATTAGATAATTTAAAAAAATATTTTTGTAGCAGCATAGTCACAAGGACTTGAGACTATAAAGCTTGACTCAAGATAGCAGAAAATACTATATTCATGTAAAGATTTACAATTATACACAGAATTATGCATATGTTGTGCCAAAGACTAAAGGTGACAGCCAGTAGAATGCAAGCCCCTCAGGGCCAGGAACTGGTTTCTTTTTGTCTTTGTTTCTTCAATATCTGATACATAATAGGTATTTAAGAAAAGTTTATTGAATTCAATTTAATTACCCATCACATGAAGGAAGAAGAAAGTTTTCAGCATTACTAGGTTACTTCTTTACCATCTGAAAACATCTTCTCATGAAATGGCCTGAGAGACTACCCTAAAAAAATTTAAGAGTCAAGGTCAGAAATCAGATCACATCCTAGTGGCAATGCTTTCCATCTTCGTAAAGAAAAGAATTACGATGCCCTTTTCCCTAGTGTGCTCAGATGATGGCCGTAGAGGAGAGACCATTTTTACTATTTTCTTCCTATAGAGGGAAAATAATAAAGCCAAACACATGTTTAAAATAGAAGTACTTTATCTTTTGAGACTATAACTTTGGATGCTGGACTCAGAAAAGAGCTTACGATTTAGTTTTTTTTCCTTTAGGAAAAAAACCTGCAACGACCCATGATAGTTTAACTTTTGGGGGTTATTTGGTGTTGTGACTGCAAAATGCCTAGGCTAGAAAGAAGAACATGGTGAACTCCAAATTAGTTGTGATGTACTAACAAGGCAAGAAAGTGAGAAGTAACAGAAGATAATGACAGAGCTTTCTGCCCTGGCTCCTAGTTTGCTGAGTTGAGTCCAGAATAACAGTGTTGCCTAGAGGCTATGCAGTAAGCACTCAGAGAGAGGTTCAGAAGGGAATCTTGCTTTTATATTTTGCTGAATTGAAGAGTGTCATTTTTCATTTTGCTCTTTCAGAAGCTCATGTCCGCGCCTGATCATTGGCCATAGCTGTCTTTTTTCTTGGTGAAAGGTAATGGAATTTTGGATTGCAGTAGCCAAGAGGTTTAGCAACATGGTACTTGACCTATAGAAATGATTGCAGGTTTATCTGCAGAATATGTGTGTGTGTGTGTGTGTGTGTGTGTGTGTGTGTGCATGCCTTGAATAGTATGGGTTTTTGAACCTAGTACAGGATGGCCATTTTGATAATAAAAGGGAAATTCACTTACCTGTGTGACCGTGGGCAAATCATTCAACCTCTCTGGGTCTCATTTTCCTCATCAGTAAAATGAGGGCATTATATCTGAGGTATCAAGCAACTGCAGGCAAGATGTCTTAGTGCTGCAAAACCAGTTTAAAATGTAATTGGGAAATATTTAACAAAATAAATAAAAATATAATAGAACATATATAGTGTTAATAAGTGGTTCTGAAGAGGTCTAGGGGTTTTGGGGTGCTGGGATCCCAAGATCGTGGTACCGGGCCCTGCCTGAAAGAATTCAACTCAAATCTTCTTCAGCCAGAGGAAAAGTTTATTAGTGGTAAAACATATAGGCCAGGTGACACCTGTAAGGATGAGTGGGCATGAGAGGTTCTCAGCCTTGTGGGCCTGAGATTCTCAGCTGGGTGATGCTTGTAAAGATGAGCGGGCATGAAAGGTTCTCAGCCTTGTAGGCCTGAGATTATCAGCCCCGAATGAGGGCCAGGGTAGATCTTATATACTTTGGGTGACCATGGAAGGGTCTGGGAAAATGGTCTGGGAAAAGGGTCTGGGAAAAAGGTCTGGGTGAGAATTCTCAGAGACTGCAAATGTCTAAGAGATTGAATAGACAATGGGAATAGATAATGAAGGAACTGAAAGGTATCTGAATGAAATTAAAAGGTAGGCTAAGGCTTTCAAAGGGAGATGAGGGGCTGGGGCCTGTAGACAAAAGGGGAGCCAGATTCCCTTTAGGGCAAGGGGCAAAGACCTCGGCTTGGGCCACACCCTATCAGTTCTAAGTTAATATGTGCCCTCAGGAATCCTTATATGCAATTTAATGACCCTCTTTCTATTTGAGACTGACACCAATGCTCTAGATGACCTATAAATCCAGCTCTAACTGTATAACCCTGTGGTCCAGTGTAGTATATCAAACTTTTAAATGGAGGAGATTTGGGTTCTTGTCTCATTTCCAAAATCAATGACATGATTTCAGGTGGACTGCTTTCCTTCTCTAAACTGTCATTTTCTCAGGTACAAAATTAGGGGGAGAAAGGGGGACACACTTTCTAATGCCCTTCTCTGGTTTGGTGGTTTCTCTGCCATGAAGATATCTGCAAGAGATATCTTCTTGAAGGTGGGGAAAAAATAAGAAAGAACTGGAATAATTCTTGTCCAATTCTCCCATCCTCCTCTGTCCTCTACACTAATTTCTTTCCCCTCTTCCAATAACCCTCCAAATTCCCAATTGTCCTCCCATTATCTTTTTTTTTTTTTGCCTAGGCAATGGGGTTCAGTGACTTGCCCAAGGTCACACAGCTAGTGAGTGTTATGTGTCTGAGACCGCATTTGAACTCAGGTCCTCCTGAATCCAGGGCCAGTGCTCTATCTGCTGTGCTACCTAGCTGCCCCCTCCCATTATCTTTTCACAAAGAACAGAAAGAAGCATAAAAAAAGTCTAAGTTCAGAGAGAGGGTGGAAAGATCTTTGGGAGGCATTTTGAAAAATTGATTGATCTATTTTCTTTTTTACACAACAGATACTTCTCAGCAAACATGAAAATGAAGACTGCTCGGTCCATTGGAAACTATGCTGGATTTGAAATCAAGGTAACTGGGTTCAAATCCTGGATCTGCCATTTCCTACCTCGATGACCTTGGACAAATCAATTAGTCTCCTTAGGCCTTAGTTTTCTCAACTGTAAAATGAGACGATTGGACCACCCTGAAGATCCTTTAATTTCTAAATCAGTGATTTATGAAAAGGCATTCTCCCTCCCCCTCCCCCCAACACATGCAATTATTGACTGTTAACAGAAAGGTGAGATGGTCCCTTTAATTGGCAATAAAGTATTGAAACCAATTGTTGTAATTGACCCATTCTGTTGACTCTCCATGTTGACTTTATCTACATTGTGGTAATCACTGTCTGTGCCTTTTGTTCCTGTTCTGCTTTCTTCCTCCTGCATCACTTTGTGTAAGTCTTGTGGAAGATATTATGGAGTAGCCCTTAACCGCTTAGAAGAAATGGGATGAAATTAAAGACCCCCCCCCCCCCGAAAAGGCCTCAGATACCAGTCTTTCTGGGTCTACCTATTGGCTCAGGCCCTGGACCACTGATAACAGCCATCGCTTCCTCTTCACATAGCGGACAAGCGCCCTTCATCCCAGGTGCTCCATCGAGAAATTCTTTTGGAGGACGCCCTGGCAAAACCACCCTGAGGCAGGTGTATCTCTTTGCTCCAAATGTTCTGGCAATGGTACGCAAACCTGCAGGCCCACTTACTGGCAATGATGGATGGTTCTCTCTGCTGGGGGAAAGTACTCTGGTCATGCACTGCTGATGTGTTAGGAAAGAATTTACTGCATAACATTTACTTTTCAGCAGGATGCTGGGAACAGAAGGGCATCTGAGGCGTGGGGTGTTTTGTCTCACTGTCAGATGGGATCTTAGCTTGACCTGCCATTCAGTCCTTGGATGCAGAGAAAACACTTGTGGGGGGAGCAGGGGGGAAGTTCAGGGCCCTTGCTCTTCTTCCCCTTTGATTCAGCAACTGTGATTGAGGCTGGGACGCAGGGAAGAGAAAGGTTTACCTGGCTCAATTATTACTAGAGCAAGTCCCCATCCCTCCCTAAAAGGGCAATTTTTTTTCTTTGTCATGGTGAGCTAGCATCTAAGAATAAAGAAAGAAAAGAAATCGGTAATTGGTATCATGTGCTGTTGAACTCTCCCAGGTTTCTTGCTGAGGCAATGAGACAGATTTCATTCACCAGGAATTCTGAATACCATTCCCAGCACCTTTCAACCTGCTTTACTGAAAAATGAACATTTGTTTCCCTACTCACAGAATGTGGAGAACTTCGTGGCAATTTTGCCACTAATCTGTAAATATGTCCACTTATGATCTTGCTGCCCCTGCCCTTTTCCCACCTCAGACTCTCTATCCGTGCCAGTTGCCCGAGCACAATCATCTTCTCACTCCCTCCCCTCCCCATAAAAACAGTGGCAATAAGACATGAGAAAGATGCAAGTTGAGACGGAGGAGAGAGAGTGTAAAGATGTGTGGGAAATATTTTTTAAAAATTGATAGAGACCTTTTATTTTGACACAACGGTCACCTCCCAATGTCCATAAAAACCTTACAAAGTCTAAAGAATAGAATAGCAATAGAGATGATGGGAGAGAAGAAGAGGAAGAAGGAATGAAAGAAATGAGAATTCTTCTCTTACTATTTGAGTCTTTAGGGAACCCTCAGCAGATGAAAAATATAGAGTCACAGATCATAAAAACTGGAAGAGATCTTAAAGATAGCCAAGTTCACTGCCCTAATTTTACAGATAAGGAAAATGAGGCCCAGAGAAATTGGGTGTTTTGCCTAATTAAGCCATGGAGTTAGTATGGGTTAGTATCTTCTTTAGCAACTTGTTGTTACTGGCAGCTAGGTGGTGTGGTGGATACAGCACTGGGTTTAGCATCAGGAAAACTCATCTTCATGAGTTTAAATCCAGCCTCAGACCCTTACTAGCTGTGTGACCCTTGGCAAGTCACTTAACACTGTTTGCCTCAGTTCCTCATCTGTAAAATGAGCTGGAGGAAAAAATGGCAAACTGCTCTAGTATCTTTGCCAAGGAAAACTCCAAGTGGGGTCATGCAGAATGATACATGACTGAAAAGACTCAACAAGTTTTGATTAGTTTGGGCAGTAGTCTTCCTTGGCAACTTGATCTAGGGCCAAAAGCAGTTGCCAGCAATAAGTAGATGATACTGGGAAAAGATATGAGTGTCTAGCATTTGAGGAAAAGACCCATGGTGATACAGGCAGAGTCACAGACTCTCAAAAGTTGGAAGAGCTTTCTTTTTTTAAAAATTTTATTAGTTTATTTTGATTTATCAATAATCACTTCCACATGCTTTTGAGTTTAAAATTTTTCTCCTCCTTCCTCCCCACCACCCTCCCCAAGACAGCGCACAATCTGATGTAGGCTATACATTTACATTCCTAGTAAACATATTTTCACATTAGTGGTGTTGTAAGTAAAAATTAAAATTAATAGGAGGAACCATCAGAAAGAGGAAACAAAACTCAACAGAAGAGAAAAAAATAGTAATTCAACTTTCATAGTTCTTTCTTTGGATGTGGATAGTATTTTCTATCACGAGGCCTCTGGAAATGTCTTAGATCCTTGTATTGCTGGAAAGGGTTAAGTTTATCAATATTAGTCATCGCACAGTGTGGCTGTTATAGTGTACAACGTTCTCTTGGTTCTGCTCATTTCACTCAGCATCAGACCATACAAGTCTTTCGGAAGAGCTTTCTGTGGTCATCTAGGTAACTACTACCTAAACCTGAAGAGTTTCAGTGATACAGACTTCTTCCCAGTGGGAGACGCCCTGTTCTTCATGCATAGCTCCAAGAGACAGGAAAGTCTTCCTTTGTGTTGAATTGAAATTTGTTTTGCTATAACTTTCACCAAATACTCTTAGTTCTTCCTTCTGGGCCCAAGCAAAATAAGTCTAATCTCTTCCCTATGACCTTCAATACCTAAAAAAAGTTTTTACTTCTCAAGACAAAACATCCTTGGTCCTTTCTTCAATCTTTTTATGGCCAAGTTTCCAGTCTTCCTCATCAACCATCAGTGGCCCATCAGTGGCTCTGTCTGGAGCTGCTGCAGATTTTCTTTGCTATTCTGCCTCTAGTCAGAGCCTATGAGTGAGCAAATTATTCCCTGGATGAAGCTCCAATGCTTGATTACATCAATGATCCACCTTGTGGATTATAGGATCATAGGAATATAGATTTAGAAGGAACCTTCGAGGACATCCAGTCCAACCCATCTTGTTTTAAAGTTGAGGAAACTGAGGCCGAGGGGCGATTAGGTGGCTTGCACAATGGGGTAACACAGATAGCAAGTGACAGATTTGAACCCAAGTCCTCTGATTCAAATATAACTCCATAATGAAGTTTAAATCCCCTGCCACCCTGCCATTGTCTATTGGGTACTTAGAGAATATACACCCTGTTTAAGATTTCCCTAAAATAAAGATAATTCTTTTTCTCCCATTACATTATTGACCCCACATTGGTCATGTCCTAGAAAATGTTTGTTTCTGCATTCTGAGTCCATCATCTCTTTATCAGGCAGTGGGTAGCATGTAAAGCAAAGATAATTGAAGAAGGTGGATCTGCTGAAAAGATTTATCATGTATGCTGAAGACAAATATAAGCTATTAGTGAATTTATTGCTGTTTTTGGTGGTCCCCATCACTGCTCCTTGTTCATAGACTCAGAGAAGAGAGCATTTAATACAATGTAAGCTTCTTGAGGACAGTGACTATTTAATTTTTGTCTTACGACACCAGTGTTAAGTGCAGTGCCTTACACCCAATAGTCACTTAATAAATGTTGAATAAAAGAATGGAGTGACCTTTGCTTTGAGAGACTGATTCTCTTTCACTCCAGTAGGGGGCGATTTAGTGAATCACAGCCTAAAGGCAATAGTTCTGGCTGTGGCATTAAATTAATTCGTGAGACGGACAAATCTTTCATAACCATCTGAAGTCTCTTTTTGTTAGTACATGTAAATAAATCACAGGTTTCCTGTGGAGTCCTCAGTCATGGGGAATCACAGCACTGATCAATGACAGTATTTGTTTAAATGAATTTCATCTTCACTCAGGGCAAGTGTAAAAATAATAAAATATCTGAGTAAAGAGAACAAATGTGATGCTGGAGTTTAAAAATCTGCTGCCGATGAAGGAAGAAGAGGGTGGGGAAGCCTCACCCACAGGGCCCTGAGGAAGTTAGCCCACATGAGACCAACTGTGGGGTGCATTTCCTGCATGAGTTTTTCACTCTGCGCAACCAATGTCTGTGTGTGAACAGCAGCCTGGTAGCCCAAAGATTCTGGAACAGGAGCCTTTAAGACCAACAATCCAGCTGTTGTAAGTGTTGTAAATGCAAGATTGGAACACATACACACACAGATATGCACCCACATCCACACCCATCATCACTCTGGTTCATTTCAGATATGCATGTCACGGGGAAAGGAGGGAGGGAGATGGTTGTTAAGAAGTTAAATCAAAGATTTTTCATGCTGGGTGTCTAACTGGATTTTTTTTTTTAATTCAACAACTCAAAGACACATTTCTAGGGATTTAAAAAATACTATTATAGAGCTTACATTATCTCCCTGTTGGGATAGTCAGAGAACATTCCTATTTTTTAATATTCTCAGGTTTAGCAAAAGAAAACTCACTTTTGGAATGTAATAAGGGTTTTAAAAGAGGTTGAATTAATTGCAAAGGTAGGAGCAGGAACTTAAAAGATGTGAATATTAATTTTAAAACAAATGTGTTTGGGGAAATGTTAATAGATAGCATGATATTAATTTGTATGAAAAATCAATGTATTCAATCGTCAAACATTTTCCTTTCTGCATCCTACTTTTGCCTCCTATTTGAATTTTAGAGGTTGGCCTTCATAGACCAGTTTCTCTTCTTGTTTGGGAATGACAAATTTTTGACATCACAATTATTTTTCCGACAATATGCTGTGATTTCATGCGTATAAGATTACGATTTCAGTGAAGCAAGAGAGCACCCCAATTACAAGTTGGATGCTATTCATTATAATCACAAATTGATCTGTGTTATCTTTCAGGAAAAGCCAAGGTATTATATCCTTTGCAAAAAGAATGTGTCCATTAGTGACAATCATGAAACAGAAACACTTGGTTTTGAATACTGGGCAGAACTCAGGAGATCACATTCTCCAAGGTCCATAACATTTTGAAAGTTAGAAACTGATAGAGAAAGTTGGTGAATTGCCTTTCCCTCTTATTCCCAATTTGGTCCCAATCATTCCCTCAAAGTGAGAAGCATACAATGATTTATAGTCCTATCTAGCCAACTGTGGGCATAATGAGCTATCTGTGTTATTTGAGTGTTTGAAGATAAATTTGGAGAACAGCCTTGGTGTCACTGCTTGAAGACTTGCTAGTTTTCCCTCATTAGAGGTCATTAAGCCAAAGGTGGAGGACCACTTGCGTATGTTGTAGTAGGGATTCTTTTGCAAATATGGACTGCTGAGGTCCTTTCCAACTCTGAAATTCTTTGATTTCATAGCTTTCATAAATACAAACCTTATAGCTTTATTCTGGTTTTGGTGAAATGGATGACTAGCAAAGTTCTTTTAAATAATGTGGTGACACAACTGTAATGAGAGAAGGAATGGAGGTGGGGGGAATCAGACATGAGGTTCCATTCCATTTGGAACCAATTTGAAGCTCTACATGGAAAGAATAAGAAGGGCTGCAATGATACCATTAAAATAATACAGTGTTAGAGAACAGCGATACATCTGCTAGAGTCATCTTCCCATTTTCTAATTTAGGAAATAAGAGTTGATAACGAACCCTTGTTAGAGAACTAATGCAGGATGAAAATGGGACAAGTGAGTGTCAAGAGTAACACCCAGGTTCCTTAGTGAAGGTACAAAGTCCAATCAGAATGAATTAATTTCTAAGAGACTAGTGATGGATTAGTGATGATAACTCCCAATTAGTGAAAGCTCAGCCTGCTTTTCGTTTAATGTCAGAGAGTTAAGAGGTATTCAGGCAGATGGCTGTTAGAGACTCAGAATCACTCTGTCTAACCTCATTAGAAGAATATCAGGGAAACACCAGAGATGCTTTTATGTTTTCAACAAAAAGGTGGTGAAATCTATGTGTCTCAATCAACAGCCCAAGAAGAGAAAGATGTGATGGAAAGCATAAAGGGCCTATGATAATCCCTGGGAACCGCAAATACTTTCAGAACAAGAACAAAAATGTGTTCAATGAAAAAGTGAACAGGACAAGCATATCTTTAACCAAGCAAGTGTCCAACAATGTAAGTGACTAAGGTCACCCAAAGATGATAAGACGTTCTTAGCAGGGCCATTCATAGGACCAACTTTGTAATGGTTAGCCACTTATCAGGTGTGATTTGAGGATACCAGGCCAGCTACCTCACCCTAAACTGTCTGCCATGTCAAGTGCCTGAGATTTCACCATTAAAAATGCATTCTTTTGCACATAAAAGGCTTTTCATTCTCCATGAATCAGTCGATCAATAGATAGTTATTAAGTGCCTTTTATTACCAGGACTTGTGCTAGGTTAATGCAAGTTCAAAGACTAAAACAATCCTTACCCAAAAGGGACTTACATTCTGATGCGGGCATTAGGAAGGACATATGTGCATGAGCATGTACAAAAGTACCTGTTAATGTATTTATGAATACATATGGGATAAATGTAAGGTGAATAAGCACAAATATATTCAAAAGAATTAAAGATCGGATAGAGACCCCTATTCCATTTCAGCTGCACCTGTTAAAGGTAGCACTTTAGTGAGGATTAGTTGACAGTGAGCTGAGAACAAGATACTATGAAAATGAGAAATAGTTTAGATAGGGTTATAGAGAGTGGGATATGAGGAGGAAGAAGAGAAAGAAGGAAAGGATAAGTAGAAAGACTTCAGAAAAAAGTTTTCCTATTTCACATTTTTTTTGCTGAAGTCAAACCAGGACATGGTTCATAGCAGAATATAGTGGATGTAGTGTTGGACTTGGAGTCAAGAAAACTGAATTTGATACTTGCAAGCTGTGTGACCTTGGGCAAGTCACTTTACTATCAGATTCAACTCAGTTCTCTTACCTGTAAAGCAGGGATATTCACATACTTGTTTTGCAGGGCTATTATTAAGAAAGTTTTACAAAACATAGAACTATTATTATTTGTGAGCATTGGGTGACTCTATTTCCAAGTTACTTAAGGATTAGCTCATGACCTATTTCCCAGAGAGTTCATAATAATCTTGTGGAGCTTTTTGAAGGTACTCTGGCTCTGTTACAGTATTCTAGTTTTTCTTATCTTCTGGTGAGTGACTCTCTGGCTACCAATCTATGCATCAATCCATTCATTCAACATCCATTCAAAAAATGTGCTAGGATCAAAAGAAGAGAAGTCACTTGTGATTGTGGTGGAAGTTGGGTCTGAAAGCAGCAATGGGAAAAAGGAATATTCTGATTCTCCCACTACAACTTCTGAGTTGGGGGTATGAGCAAATGTGCAACCACTACTGGAGAGAGTAGCCAGGGATGCCATGTCAACAGGAAGGATCTAAGTCCTCCCTCCCTCCTCTTCCTCTTGCCCCCGTGTATTCCTCTGCCTCTCCCTTTCCACTATTCTTTAACTATTTTCAAAACATAACAGAATCACTCTCAGGCCCTCTATCTAATTAGACTCCCCCTCTCAACCCCTGCTGATGATAGTATTCTGAGGGGATGCATGTATCATCTCCTCATTTTAGAATATAAGCAGTTTGTCCTTGTTTTATCCCTTGTGAATACTAGCTCATGTTTATCTTTTTATGCTGCTCTAGATTTCTGTGTTTGTATTTCAAATTATCTACTCATCTATGCTTTTTTCATCAGGAATGCTTGGAAGTCATCAGTTTCAATCCTTCCCCTAGAAGGATTATAATCAGTTTTGCTGGGTAGGTTATTTTCAGATCTAGATCTTTTGCCTCCTGGCATGTGGCTCTCTGTTCCTTTAAGGTATCAGCTGCTAAGTCTTGCGTGAATTCTTTCTGTCTGGCTGCTTACATATTTTTTTCTTTAACCTGGGAGTTCTGAATTCTGATTGTGATGTTCCTAAGAGTTTTCATTTTGGGGTTTCTTTCAAGAGATAACCAGTGGGTTCTTTCTAGTTTTACTTTCTTCTCTCACTCTCATTTCTTTATCCATTTTTTCCCTCTAGTGCTCTCACCTGATTTTTACAATACTTTTTAACTCTTTTCAAAACTCTTACTTCATCTCTTCCAGGAATACTGGTTGGATTTGTGCCTGAGCTGTGCTTTTCCTTGGGGTTTTGCCTGTAGATATTTTGGAGTCATTCTTTGCGTTTGTGTGTTCAGCATCCCTATCACCATAATAGTTCTTTATGGCGGAATTCTTTTTTTGTTGGCTCATTCTTCCAGCCTACTTCTTGACTTTGGACTTTATGTTAGAGCTGTTCTCAGTGCACTTAGCAGAGTGGGAAGGGGAAGACGGACAGATATCTGGGTTGAGCATTTGTTTTGGGTCCTTCCACTGCTTTGTGTTGTGTTATTCCAGGATTTCAGGGACAGTTCAGTTTGGGGATCTGTAAGCTTTCAGTGCCCCCAAAGTGGTCCAAGGCAGAGTATGATTGCACACCCTTCCTGGTCTGAGCTTAGCAAGTTGCTGACCTCAGTTTGATGAACACTCCTGTGTGCCTGTCTCTGGTTGGAAGTTCCAGTAGATTGCTACTGGACTCAGCCACAATCAGCCATCTGAGAAGTTTTTTTTAGGTTCAGAGGGATAGAACTGCAGACTCCTCTTTTGTCTGGGATTTCTGCCCTGATTATTCTCTGCAGGTGTTAGACTTGACTGGAGGCTGGAACTGAGATACTATTCTGTTCTTGGGGTCAGAGCCACACAGCTGTTACTTACTTCTGAACTTGCTCTTTTCCTGGACACCACTCTGGACCTCCCTACCTGGTAATGCTGCCCCTGGGCACAGGTCCCCTTTTCAATTCTCACTGGATCTGTGACCTGGAGCTGGGTAGTGCTGTTCCTGCACTTTGCACAGGATGCCCCAATATGGGTCTAGGTCAGGACCTCCTCTTATTCTGGTACACAGCCTCTGCCTGAGTGCTAGAGTGCTCTGCACACCATGTGATCCTGGCTAGACTCTGTTCCTAGCATCTACAGATCTCCTTGTCTGCCTCACTATGCTCACCTAGGACGGATAAATGACTCATTGTGACTTTTCCTGTTTTTCTCCATTAGAATTTGGCCTAGAGCATTTTCTAGATCTATTTATAGGAGTTTTTGTTTTGTTTTGTTTTTGAGGGGAGGGAATCTTGTCATGCAGCATCCTGCCACTCAAGAATCTTCCAGGGACTACTTCTCACATTAAAAGTAATCTCTCCCCCTGAAAACTCACTTTTGCTTGTCTAGTCCCTCCCAGAATTTCCAATTTGGGTAATACAAATGCCATTATTTATTTATTTATTTATTTATTTATTCATTTATTTATCTGCCTACCTACCTATCTATTTATTCATTTATTCATTCATTCATTTATTTATTTGTTTGTTTGTTTGTTTGTTTATTATCCTTGATATATTAATACCTCCATGAGAGAAATAAGGCAAACATAATTAGTCCCATCTTATAAATGAGGTAAATAAGGTATAATGAGATTAAGTAATTGGGGGAGGCATGATGGAGCCAGTGGTTTTGTACTTCAGGATTCCACACCCTAGACCCAATGATTTTCAAAGTGTGATCTGTAAACAGTTTGCAGTCATAAGATCATTTAATCATAGTATCAACAAATGACCTTAGTAATCATTTAGTCAAAACTTGTAATTTTACAGACAATGAAATTGAGGTATGGGAGTGTTTTCCAGCTGATCTATGGGCTGATCTTTCTTGGTAGCAAAATTTAGCATAGCGATAGGTACTAGACTTATGATTTCACTGAGATAAGGAACTGCTGGATAAGGATGATTCCTCTACTAATGTATGTTGGAGATTTCTCGTCAACTTATAATCTTAATGAATTATCTATGGAACTGAGAGGGTAAGTGGTTTGCTAAGGGTCATGCCTCCAGTACATATTACAGGTGAAACTTGTGAAACTTGAACCTAGGTCTTCCTGATTTCAAGAATCGCTCTAAAGGAACTTCATGATTAAAGAGGTTGTTATCATTGCTTGGTAGAGGGCTTCCCTGCCCCCCTCCACTACATTTCTACTGCCTTATTTATACTCTAGCCATCCTTTTCTATCCCCTAGAGCAGAGATCATGCCCTGGAAAACCTCATCTCTTTCAACTCTAGAATTCCTACCTTGGGGTCCATGCTGTTCTGATTGATGAGAGACTCATATGGCATACTCTACTTCAATGGCCCATCCATGCTTCACTTTACAGATGGCCTATTCCATGGATTTGTCCCTCTCCTCCACTTTCTTTTCTAGTTCTGGATCCATAATCAAATCAATATTGCCATAACTATTGGGGAAAAGTGTGTGAGTAATTCTCTATGTCTCTACTCTCTTTCCCTGTGACTCTCTAAGCACTAGCACCCCTCTCTGACCACCACTCTACTAAGTAACGTTGTCTCCCCTCTATTAGGAGGGAGCTCCCAGAGGGCAGAACCTATTTGTTTGGTTTTTTTTTTTTGGATTTGTATTCTTATGACTTAGCATAATATGGCATATAGTAAATATAGTAAGTCTAATGAATATATAATAAATATCTAAATATAGTAAATACCCTATACGTGCTTCTAACTCACTCATTCCCTCACCTTGCCTCTTATTTGAAGGGCCTTGCACAGGGCAAGGAAGGGAGATGGTACTTTCTTGAACTGTTCCCTCTTCCCAGTTGGAGAAATGTATATTGGGAGGATCACCTCACTAGACTAGGGCCAGAATAGTTTGGAGGTTTCACCCCCTTCCCCAGGCTCCACTCTACCACCAGCCTATGTCACTGCCTTTTAACCTTAAAAGAATATAATAGCTTTAAACTTTCTTGTCCTATGACAAATTTCTTACCCTTGAACAAACAAACTTTGTCCCATCCACATTGTGGTTCTGTTGGAAAGGTGGGTTGGGGCCAGATAATAAAGGTGTTTGAATGCAAAGCTGAGGGATTTGCACTCTTGTTATAGTCAAGGGTAGATTATAGATAATTTGCCTGCTTCTTTAAAGCGACTTCTAAAAACAAACAAACTGAAAAAAACCTTCTAAAAATTCAAAAAGTGCAAATTATCCCAGAGATCACTGGGCAAATGACTGGTCATCTTCTCCAGTAGTTTGTCTTCTGTTTGCCTTGACTATTAAGAGCACACACTTCCCTTTCGTCAGACAGCTCAAAAAGAATACAGTAAAGGAGAAGTCAAAGATGGAGACTGGAAACTGCTAACCAATAGTAAATATTAATATCAGTTTCATTTTCTTTTCTTTTTTTTTTTTTTGAGACTGATTATTCTATCTCCTTGGAGCTGGAAGTTCAGTGGCTGGCCTTTCACAGGCCTGATCCCATTGCTAATCTGTAGGAAAGCCTTAATCTGTTTAGTTTTCCTGACCTGGGCCAATTTATCCATCTCCATCATCCCGGTGGACCTCCTCTCCTGGCAGCTCACTGTTATTGGTGCCAGACTTAGTTTGTCTTTAGCCCTACTGCAGGTCAGATCTGTTGAACTCAAGCATCTACCAGTCTTAGCTTCCTCCTGTAACAGGAATTATACAAATATGCCTTTGCGCATTACCCAAATCATTTTCTCAAGAGAGAAAAAAAGAAGGAAAGGAAGGAAGGAAGGAGAGAAGGGAGTTAAAGAAGGAAGAAAGGAAGGAAAGAAGGAAGGAAAAAAGGAAGGGAGGGAGAAGAGGGATGGAAGGAGGGATAGAGGAAGGGAGGGAAGAAGAAAGAGAGAGAAAGGAAGGAAGGAAGAAGGAAAGGAAGAAAAGAAGAAAGGAAGAAAGAAAGCAAAATATATAAAGACAAAAACATATATATTTTTTTAGTTGACTCTCACAACAATTCAATAAAAGTGTATCATATTTTAAATTGAGTGAATTTATTCTAACATTTGAACATAGGATCATCAGCCCTTTTTCAATTACTCTCACTTTTCCAAAGAGTACCTGCTGAGAGCCAGAGCTCAGTAATTCAGCCTCCCTTACCTTCAGCCTCTTGAGGATATATAGCAACAATAAAGTTGAAATAAAAGTAGCACAGGATTTTTAAAAATGCGAATTCAAAACTTATTTCTCCCTTAGCGCTGAGACCTAACTGGGGGAACTAGATTATAGATGCTGTTTATGTGTCAGGTGTCCCATAAATATTTCAGCTTCAAGGATCTATGATATCTGAGGAGGAAGCGAATGCTCATGCTCTGAGGAATGGTGATGGAGATCCCCACGTTCCTTCCAGAAAGAGATCATCTATAGGAAGGAGGAATGAGTGGCAGTGGTTGGTGACTCTGGGCTGAGTGGTGTTGATACCTAACATTAATAACTGATAGGTCTTTTGTTTTCCTAAGCTACTTATCTAGTATCTAATGGAGACCCCCTCAAGACTTGTCACACTCAATGACTACTGATTGGTTCTGGTGATAAACACGCATGCAAATGACACTGTCAGAAAGAATCTAGAATGCATTAAGGTCTATCAATATTTGGGAAAAGTGCTGAAGACCTTTGGGGCACAGGTGGTGTTTTCATCACTGACGCTGATCTAAGAAAAGGACTTCAGAAGAGAAAGACTGTTTGGGGAAGTGAACATGCTTTTTTAGAACATGGTATTGTGGCAGCTAAGTGATACAGTGGATAGAGCACCAGCCCTGGAATCAGGAGGACATGAGTTCAAGTCCAGCCTCTGACACTTACTAGCCATCTGACCTGGGCAAATCACTTAACCCTGATTGCCTCCACCAAAAAAAAAAATGAAAGAAAAAGAACATGGTGTCCTAAAACGGGTCCAAACCCATTTCTGGAGCAGATGTTTCTTTAGATTCCTTTGTGTTGCCTGTGACAGATTGTTGTTGTTCATCCATCATTCTTGGAGAGGACCAATGACATCAGCAGGGTGAGGTCTTGGCTTGCAAGCAAATTGGATTGAAGTGAGGCATAGCTGTGCAGAGTCATCAGTCTCACTCTCTCCTCCAGAGTCCAGTGGTAAGATGTAGGTTAAGAAGACTGGAGATGGCCCAGGATGCAGTAGGAGACCTTGGTCTTTTTAAGCTAAGGCCTTTCCCAGCTCTCAGTTTATGTGAGGCAATGCTCATGCAGTAGTTAAATAAGTAAGAATTGAACTAAGTGAGTAACTAAGTAAACTGAAGCAAAAGATGGCCTAGTTTGTCTTTGCAAAAGAATCGACAAAGAAAAAAATGAATGATAGCAAATTCTAGGTTTATAGGCTCAAATCTTTCAGAAACAATTTTATTTAATATATCATCATTCTAATTTCTAAGCATTTCTAGCTTGGAGAGAGAGACGTCCAAAAAAGCATAGTTCCCCATGACCTCCAACATGACTTCCTTCCCTGAGACAATTTGAGGTTACATTTTTTGAAATCCTGAACAAGGGAAATATATGTTAAAATACAGTATGGGTTAATATTCAAGAACAGTTGAATAACCAAGTCACTGACCCATTCCTCCTAGACTATTCCCCTGGAGGATCAATGAATCTTTTCTTAGACACCTAGATGGAGAATATAAATTGAATTAGGGTACTTCCCTTTCAGTGGTTAGACAAGGGTTAAATTTGGTTATCATCCTTAATCATTTCCCTAAGAAAGGTCTTAGCTTTTGTTCCACCTGCTTTTCTAAAGGGAAAAGTTTGGAAAGAGTTTTAAACTGAAGAAATACTATTTTTAATACTTCTAGAAAAATGAGAAAGGAAGTTTTGAATGTATTTTCACAATTGCTTCGTGTCATAGTAAGTTGGTCTTAGATCCCAACGACTCCCTTGGTTTAAACTTTTTTTATACTCTTTAAGAAGCAGTGCATTGAACAGCATGCCATTCAACTTTTGAAGGTCCACAATCGGGTGTCTTGGCCACAGTATGAATTTCCCATTTGCATATGTTACATCTCCTCCCACATCCCATAGGGCAAAGGGAAACCATGTGATTCAGGTCCCACAAACAGCCCTGGATTTTGCATAATTCTTCCTGCTAAATATGTAGCCCAGAGTCATTATTAAAATTAATTTAGCATGTGACTGGGTCACCCAGGGCTGTGACGTCAGTGAGAGAGAAATGGTAGGTTCTTTTCAAATATTTCATTCCAAGGGAGTTCTGCTCTCTACATCATAGATTTAGACCTGGAAGCTCCTTTAGAGATCATATAATCCAGTCTTCTCATTTGTTTTTGATTTTGTTTGGATAGCTCCTGACGCTTGACTGAAGTAGAATCAATGCTCTGAGTTTTAAAGGATAATAATAATAACTAACATTTATATAGAGCTTACTATGTGCCAGGCACTATGCTAAGCACTTTATAATTTTTATTTCATTTGATCTTTGTAACAACCTTGGAAAGTAAGTGCTATTATGATTACTCTCATTTTATAGATGAGTAAACTGAGGCAAACAGATTGAATGACTTTCCCAGGGTCACACAAATAAGAAGTATCTGTGTTTAGATTTGAACTCAGGTCTTCTTGACTCCAGGCCCAGCACTGAATCCACCGTGACATCTCATTTTGTTGCATGTCTTCAGTTTCAGTTTGGATGTCATTCTCTGTAACTCTCTTATATTTGATATAAAGTTTGCTATTGATTTCTTTAAGAGGAATTATTTTAAAAGTTCCTTCCATTGTGAAATTGACAACAAGGTAGAATGTACAAAGTGTGTGTATATGTGAATTTAATTCTTCATCCATAGTTCTGATTCTTGCTAGTATGACCCTAAGTCATGGAAGCTCTATGCCTCAGTTTCTTCATCTGTAAATGACTGAATTAGAATTGATGATGTCTACTGTCCCTTCCAGCTCTCCATCCAAGATCCTGTAACCATGAATGAAAACAGGAAGGACAGACACTTGGCTAGAGATAGAATGTACCAAATAAGGGCTAATAAAAAGGTATGTATCTGGAGTCTTGAAAATCTAATCAAAAAGGCTTTAAACTGAAAAGAGAGAGACAGAAAAGTATCTATCAAGTTAGCTGCCACAGAGAGAAATTACTTTGTAACATCAGTAGAGGAAGAATAGCAGCAGAGACTCAGAAATCTACTGGAGGCAAAATTCAAGAAAAGAGACAGCAGTAAAATCTGTGGTCTCGGAGGTTGTGGAGTCGTTTAAGTCGTGTCTGACTCTTTGTGACTCCATTTGGGTTTTTCTTAGCAAAGCTACTGGAATGGTTTGCCATTTCCTTCTCCAGCTCATTTTACAGATAAGGAACTGAGGCAATCAGGGTTAAGTGACTTGCCCAGGGTCACACAGCTAATGAGTATCTGAGCGCAGATTTGAACTCAGGAAGATGAGTCCTCCTGATTCCAAGCTTAGTGATTTATCCACTGTGCCACCTAGCTGCCCCCATGGTCTCAGATATCTATACACAAATGCACACAGTACGGTGACAAGCAGTTAGAACTAGTCAGATCTAGTGGCTACTTCATATCTGGGGAGGCAAATTTGACTCAGAGGTATCAGTGTGACTTGGTGGGTTGGAACCTATGACTGGAATATTGACCCAGAAATAGACACCTAATTCAAAAAGAATGGGTAAAATGAAATAGGTAGCAGTGTCTATTAAGAAGATAAAGAGAGGGCCTGCTAGGTGGCACACTGGTTAGAGCACTGGCCCTGGAGTCAGAAGGATGTGAATTCAAATGTAGCATCAGACTCTTACTAGCTGTATGACCCTGGGCAAATCACTTTTACTTAAAAAAAAAAACAACAAACAAACCCCAAACCAAAATAAATCTAGTCCAAAAAAAAAAAAGATGACAAAGAAAGTCAATTATAGTGGATGGAGAGCTGGTGTTGGAGCCAGAAGGACCTAAATTCAAGTCCCGCCTCTGTCTCATACTAGCCATATGACCCTGGGCAAGTCACTTAACCCTTCATGCTCTGGCCAGATGTCTAAGATAGTTATATTATTCTCTAAGACTGTCAGTTTCCGAGAAGGTATTGACTGTGCATTTTCACTGGCTGTCTTGGGTGCTGAAAGGTCATCCTCCTCTTCATCTCCACCTCCTGGCTTCCCTGGTGTCCTTCAAGACCCAGCTAAAATTCCACCTTCTACAAGAAGCCTTTCCCGATCTCCCTTAATACTAATGCCTTCCCTCTGTCGATTATTTGTATATAAATTGTCTGTATATAGTTGTTTGCACGTTGTCTCCCCCACTAGACTGAGCTTCTTGAGTCCAGTCATTGTCAGTCATTTCCAACTCTTTGTGGCCCCATTTGGAGTTTTCTTGGCAAAGATATGGCTTGCCATTTCCTTTCATTTTGCCATGCAAAATGGTTTGCCATTTCCTTCTCTAGCTCATTTTACAGATGAGGAAACTGAGGCAGTCAGGGTTAAGTGACTTGCTCAGGGTCATGTATCTAGTAAATGTCTGAGGCTGGACTTGATGAATCTTCCTGATTCCAGACCTGGCACTGCATCCACTGTGCTACCTAGCTGCCCTCTTCTTGAGGGTAGGGATTGTCTTTGGCCTTTCTCTGTGTCCCCAGTGTTTGGCACAGTGCCTGGAACATAGTAGGTGCTCAATAAATACTTATTGATTGACCTGCATTTGTAGAGGAAGCTTCCTCATCTGAGAGTTCTTTAAACTAATTGAAGCACAAGTTAAAAAAGATATGTGAGGAAACCCAAGAACCAGAAGGAAAAAACCTGCTATAGAGCATTTGGGCAAAGATCAAGAAGGCAGAAAGAGGAGTCACATTGGCAGTGAAGTATACTACTGCCTGCATAGAGAGAAGAAGGAAATAGATGAGAAATTCTGGAAATGACATAATCCTGGCATGGAGGCATGATATAGTACTGATGGGAGATTTTCATTATCTGACATCTGCTGCAGCTGTTGCTGATAAAATCAGAGCTCGTGAGTTTTTTGGGGGGTTACCTAAATGATGATTTAATGAATGAATGAAATATTTAATAAGTGCTTACTATGTGCCAGAAACATGATATACAAAAAGAAGAGAAACAAATCTCCATTCTCAAGGGGCTTACGTTCCAATGCAGGGAATCCCACATACAAGAAGTTCAGCTAGAGGGAAGAGGAAAAGGCCCAGTTAGTTCTAAGGTAACAAAAGCAAAGAGGGCAGCAACATCCAGAGGTCAGAGGGTGTAGCAGGAGGAAACATGGCGAGGCTGGCTACAGGCTCATCCCTTTGCCCGCAATTCAGCACCTCATTGTTGAAGAGGAAGTTTAGACGCTCCTTTGTTGTGGACTTCCTTTCCTTCTCTTTGTAATGGACTTACTATATGGTACCAACCCTACTTCTGTCACTCTTTTCTCCCTCCAATGCGCCTTTCTCTGCCATCCCCACAGCTTGAGTGGCAGCTGAGGAGGAAGAAAAGGGTCATGATCACAGCAGAGGACGAAATAGCAGCCGTAATATCCCCATTGACTGAGACTGCCAAGGACCAGCTGTTGGAACTCAGGCCTGGCCTGACCCCTCTACTCCTGCCTTCCCATTTCAGGTGGGAGGGATGACAGGCCTAGGCCACTTCTACCATGGCCATCTTCAAGAGGCCTTCAGTCTTTCCAAATGTGAAGAGAACAATGAAAACTGCTCTTCTGGGTGTCATTCCTCCTCGTCAAAGAGGAACTAGTTATTGAGGTGAAAATAATGAAAGTGTTGGGAGTAAATGACCGCTGTCTTGGAATGAAAGATTAAGAAAGAGAAAATAGCCTAACTCAGACCTCAGAATTCTGAAGAGCAGATTGCAAAGGATTCAGAGAAAGGATAGGTAGAAGTCCATAGACTAAAATTCTACAAGAGAAGTCAGCTTAAGAACGATGGGGAGGCAGACTTCAGAAAAACCTGGAAAGACTTGCATGAACTGATGCTGAGTGAAATGAGCAGAACCAGGAAAACATTGTACACAGTAACAGCCACATTGTGCACTGACTGACTTTGATCGACTCATCTCTTCTCAGCAATGCAAGGATCTTGGACAATTCCCAAAGACTCAGGGTGGAAAATGCTGTCCACATCCAGAAAAAGAACTATGGAATCTGAGTGCAGATCAAAGCATACTATCTGCTCTCTTTTGTTTGTTTGTGTCTTCTTTCTCCTGATTTATCCCATTGGTGCTGATTCTTCTTTCATAACATGACTAATGTGGAAATATGTCTAACAAGAATGTATATGTATAGCCTGTATCAGATTGCACACCGTCTTGGGGAGGGGGGAGAGAAGGGAAGGGGAAAAATTTAGAACTCAAAATCTTATAAAAGTGAATGTTGACAACTAAAAATAAACAAATGAATTTAAAAAAGAGGGATGGGGAAATCTCCAGAATAAAATTCTACAGACACAAAGGGAAGGGGTAGCTAGGTGGTGCAGTGGATAGAGCACTTGACCTGGAATCAGGAAGACCTAAGTTCAAATACAGCCTCAGGAACTTGTTAGCTGAGTGACCCTGGGCAAGTCACTTAATTCTGCTTGCCTCAGTTTCCCCATCTGTAAAATGAACCAGAGAAGGAAATGGCAAATTACTCCAGTATCTTTGCCAAGAAAACCCCAAATGAGGTCATGCAGAGCCCAACATGACTGAAAAGACTGAACAAGAACAGACAAAAAGGGAAACAGTTGTCTCATCTAAAGATCCTAATGAAGATGCCTGGGGAACACAGTGATCAACTTATGTATTTAAAAGACAAGATGGAACCAAAGGTTAGCAATAGAAGATGCATACAAAAGTATGGTATCAGAAGCATGAAAGAAGGGCCTGGAAATCATGCTATATGAAGACTGGGTGAAGGACCTGAGGATGTTTAGCGTGGAAAAGATAAGAATTAAGGGGATATAATAACTATCTTCTTCAGACTTCATCTAGCATGATGTCAAGGTCCTTCACCACCCAGGTTGCTCTCCTCTAAGTACACTCCAGCTTACCAAGGTCCTTCCTCAAATGTTACATACACCCAGAAGATAACATGATTCCCAGATGTGGGCTTGCCAAGATAGAGTACAGTGAGGATATCACCTCTGCATTCCTGGAAGTTATGCCTATCTGAATGCAACCCAAGATAACATTAGTGTTTTTGGCTGTCATGCTGGTAATGACTCAAATTCCACTAAACCCCTCCACATGTTTGGACTATGAGCTGCTGGCTAGCAGGCATTCAATAGAATGGAATATTCTCTTGCAGGGGGAGAAATTGAGTCTCAGAAAGGCTGAATCAGTCACTCTTGGTCTACAAGAGGAGGCTGATTAAGAGCAAAGCTTTGACAATTGTTTGGGTATAAGACCAGATGTGTAAATCTGTTTCCTTTCATCCCAGGGTATTTGTTTCCAGTAGTGCACCTTGCAAGCCAAATTAAGTTTTAGGACTCACTTAGTTGCCAATGCTCCATTTCCTTGTGCTGAGCGGAAAATCAGTAGAATTGTATCAAATTAAAAAAATAATAGAGCTGTGACTGGGAAAAAAAATAAAACAAACTGGAAAAGGGCCAGACACATCTGTTTTGTCAGCTTTAACATTACAAAGGGAATTAATCAAAGTATTTAAGAGGCATCTACCAGCCTTTCTCCTATGGGTTTTTCCCTATGAGTATTCTTCATCTTTAAAGAATCTCATAACTAGAACAATTCAGTACCTTATTGGACATAATTTATCCTTCTCTAATTTATTAGATTATGTCTATAGACTGGTGTTCTTATTTTAACAAAGAGGTTTTTAAACAAATAGAACTAAATGTAGATTTAATTTATTTCACCAGGCAAAGAATTCTCGAGAAAATCAATTTTCATTTACACAGGTATTCTGCCAGTCCGGAACCCCCATTATTACACTCCTGTTCCTTCTACAACCAAGTTTATGTGACATATGGCATCATTTCTCCTTCATGATTCTATTACTTGCAGAAAAATATGTTGAAAGTACATTAAAGGGCTAACTGAAACTGACAAAAGTTAAGAAATTCCAAGAGAAGGGTGACACTGTCTCTAACTCATGCTGGTGAATGGGGGGCAGTTGGAAAAGTGGGAGAGAATAGAGATCTGTCAGTTTTTATTTTCTAGCTCCCAAATCTTGTTAGTTCATAGAAGCTCTTTAATATTACCTAAATGCAAGAATGGTTCTCATGTCAGCATGGAAAGATCTAATAGTGAATTTTTTATCCTCTCCCCCAATCACAGTGAAGAAACCGTATCTGGAATACTCACTAATATGGCCCATAAAGGGAAGTAGGTCTCAGGTCTGGAATTTCTTGTTTAGTTCTCTACATTTTTTTGATGCACAGGAACAGACTCATGAAGTTCTTGAGCTAGGAAAGATCTTAGAGATCATTGAATCCAATCATTCATTTTACAGATGAGGAAAATGAGAGATCTAGAAAAGGAAAATGGATTGCCCAAAGTCGCTGACAGATTTTCAAAGCTAGGACTAGAACCCAGGACCCTTTTTACTCTAATTCCAGCAATCACTTTCAGGAACAAAACAAAGAGATGCATCTCCCTTGGTCTGGAATGAGGTAGATAAAGAAGGGATGGTAACCAATAATAATTGTAAGGGGGGGGGTCATGTCTAAGGTAGATTCTATTTTTTTCTCAGAGCTACATTCTTCAGGGGACTATGAATGAGTTATTAGCTTCAGGAACCTCTAAGCACAAGAAGGTTTTGCAAAGTGCTGGGAGAAATCTGGTGAATGATGAGACTTAAGTTTGGGGAAAAGGAGAGAATTATTGGAAGAGATGGAGAAAAGGGTGGCCGTGACCTGAGCTAGGCCATCCTGTTCAGATCTTAATGATGATGGCAAAAGTCATACCCCAGGGTTTTAGTGATTTAGCTTCTATAAGAAGCCAAGACTGCCTGTTAGTTTCCATGATTATTCAGTTACCAATCATGAGTGACTGGTGTGTTCCCCTCCTGCCTTGTAGAAGAGACAGAGCAATTAATTGCAAATTCAGTCTAGCACTCCCCAGGAGACATATGTAGGGAATGGCAGGCATTTGGGAATAGGTGCCAAGAGGTTTAACATCAGATTTAAATATCTGGTGCTGTTTTTGTTAATGCCTTTGCTTTGAATTCATGGTAATTTGGTTTGGTCAGATGAAAGAAGCAACAAAGGGCACTGGTGAGCTTTGGATTTGAATAGGCAATTATTCCAACAGTTCTAGGAACCTTTGGTGTAATTGGATGGGAGTCACATTGAGTGAGTCCTGAGTGGTACATAATAATAAAAATTAACTCACATTTATATAGTAATTTAATGTTTGCAACAGGGGCAGCTAGGTGGGCACCATGGATAAGAGTGCTTGGTCTGGAGTCAGGAAGACCTATGTTCAAATCTAGCCTCAGATGCTCACTAGCTGTGTGACTCTGGGCAAGTTACTTCACCCTGTTTTCCTCAGTTTCCTCATTTGTAAAAGGAGCTGGAGAAGGAAATGTCAAACCAGTCAAGTATCCTTGCCTAGAAAATCCTAAACAGGGTCTTGAAGAGTCAGATATGACTGAAATAATTCAATAACATTTGCAAAGCTCTTTCCTTACAGTAGCCCTGTGACAATGGCATTGTAGAGAGCTTTACAAGAAGATTGCTAAAATGCAAATGTTACTATCTCAATTTTGTATATAAGGAAAATAATGTGTATATAGGAAAAGTAACTTGCCCAGGGTTATAGAGTCAGTAAGCATAAGGACCAGGACTTGAACCCAAGTATCCTGATTTCCAGCCCAGTAATTCTTCTACTATACGAGACTAATTTAACTAATTAAACCTTATTCTTTCTTTACCTCATTTTATGTCTTTTTATCATTCTGCTTGACTTGGATAGAAAAGAGATCAAATCAGTCAACACTTAAAGAAATTAATTCAGGCTATTCACTGGAAGGTCAAATACTGAAGCTGAAGCTTAAATACGTTGGCTATATAGTGGGAAGACAGGACTCATTGGAAAAGACCCTGATGCTGGGAAAGATTGAAGGCAAAAGGAGAAGGGGATGGCAGAAGATGAGATGGATAGACAGTGTCATGGAAGTGATGAACATGAGCTTGGACAGACTGACTTGAATGACTGAACCATAACAATCATTGTGCACTATTTTTTTCCTGTGTTATTGTTGTTGTGCATGTCACCTCCCTGCTGCTGCTGTTCTCCACCTCCCCCCCGACCCAGCCCCAGTAAGCTGCAGAAGCTCTCCAATACCTTCAGGGTAAAATATTGAATCCTCTGATTTTCAAAAACCCACCCCTACCTTCCCAGTCTTCTTACAACTTATGCCATTTCATGTACTCTTTGGTTCAGTGACATCGGCCTCCCTGCTTTTCTTGACACAAGACACTCCGCCTCTCAGTTCTGGGCATTTTCACCAATTGTGCCCTCCATACCTGGAACAGTCTCCTTCCTCATCTCTACCTCATGGTTTCCTTCAAGTCCCATATAAAAATCCTACATTCCATGGAAAGTCATTTCTGATCTCCTTTTATGCAAGTGCCTTCCTTCTGTTGATTATTTCTAATTTGTCTAGTACATAGTTTACTTAGATATGTTTGTTCACATGTTGAAAATTTCTCCCCATTAGATTGGGAGCTCCTTGTGAACAGGGACTTTATTTTGCCTTTCTTTGTAACCCTGGTTCTTAGCATAGTGGCACATAGTAGGTGTTTAATAAATGTTTATTGATTGACTGACTAGGGTAAGATGACCAGAGCTTTTCTTAAGGGGACTGACATCACTTCCAGTCTTTCAGAAGCATAGAAGCAACAGAGTTTAGCACCTAAGAATGGTTCTTTAAGCTAAGAAACTATCAGGTGAGGAATGGGATGAGTCTATCTCCTAACCCACCCTGTACCTACCTTTGACTTCCCCAGCAGCAGCCTTATGCCAGGATACTTATCAAGGAGTAGTATCCTGGCCTCCATATATGTATGAATACACACAAACATGTGTATATATACACATATGTGCATATTTATACATGCATATATACATACACACGTTTACTAAGAGACCAGATATATCGGCTTCTACCCAGTTCTTCACCATAGTCTGCACAACAGGCATAGTTTCATCCGCTTGACTTTCTTCATGCACAGTTTGGTTGAATTTTTTGAGTTCTTGAGGATCTCATTTGGAAGCCTGGCAATGTTCTAGGGCTTGATATCATGATGTCCTCTACAAATAAGGGTAACTGGAGGACCAATACTAATTCAGATAAATGTTCCATGCTCTGCAATAATGAATAATAATGCTTCATTCAATGTATCAGTAAACTCCTCCACTTAATGTACTTAATGATCTCTTTTATGTCATTTCTCACATATGAAGTATTATTGGTAATTGAGAAAAATAGACTATTATTGCTAGGTCCTAGTCGATAGAAATTACTCCAAATCTGACCACTGATTAACCTGCTTATATACTGGGAAGCTTCTATGTACCCAACAACTGACTCGGTCAGCTACATTTGGGGTTAAGAATGCAAGGTTAGCAAGCTATCATCTTAGCAAACTTCATCTAATTTAGGTGTGTAAGCTTAGTAAGCTTTATTAATCACAGTGTCCTTGTGGTTGGTAAGGAGGTATCTTTGTCCAAATCACCTGCTGATTGACTCCCCCCCCACCAAGGTCTTCTTCCCAATGAGTCCCTTTAAATCTGCCCAGTAACAACAACCAAACATACAGGCAAAGACCCATGAGATCAGGGCTCTTGATCAAGGTACCAGCCTTCCATATTCCTGAGTTCCCATTGTGTGTGCCCATGAGTCTGAAAGGCAAGGGATCCACACACATTTACGTGTCAGTGAGTAATAAACTGCCTTCTTCATGAACCTTTGAGTGCTTATGTTCCTTTTTGGTATCTACTCACTGTAATTTCCTCATGGTATAGCTTGCTTGAACTCACCATTCATCTCGCCGTTGTACTTTGGGTCATTTACAATTGAGATTCTTCAAGGAGTTATGTGCCATAATTTGTAATTTTAGAACATCATCCAGATAAGATTTGTTTTAGAAAGATGGAATTTATAGCAACATGGAATAAGTAGCTTAGGAATCATTGAAAATGCTGGACAATCTCCCCAAATGTAGTCCGAAACAATCCCTTTCTCTTCAATTCTAGACCTACCTTGTTTTCTGACTATCGTGCCTCTCCAAGACACACCAAGAGACTAACTCAATGGGTAGCCTATTCAACTCCATGTTGCAGTCCTGGCAATATGTGCTCTTCATCCACTTTGTTTTTCTTCTGTGGATGGCTTAGGCTATCTTACTCATAAGGCCCAGGGTTTAACCAATGCAATACCATAGGCAAACAGCAGTATCTGTAGAACTACTCTGTCATTAAAGAATTTCCTCAATATAGACTTCACATAGGATGTGAAGTGACTTCCTTATAACTATCACATGAGGAAGGTAGTCAAAGTATTATTAGCACCATTTTACAGATGAGGAAATAAAGGGGTAGAAAAGTGAAATAACTAGCCTAAGGTCACACAGGTAGAAACGTGAACTTGAAATTAGGTTCTCTGACTACAGGTCAACTGTTCTCCACATTTATTATTTGTATACTCCTAATGCAGAAATCAGCCCTTTAATTTTTCTTTTCCATATGAAGAAATTCTTTGAAAATTTATTCAAAGTCATGATTCACTGATTCTATTCACACATAAAACTTATTCAACTTTGGATTTTGACTTAAATTGTGTACTCAGCCTTATTTTCTTTTATTGTACCAGCTATTTAGCAGAACATATTATTCCTTAAGACTAGAAGGCAATGATTGGGGCAGCTAGGTAGTGCAGTGGATAGAGCACCGGCCCTGGATTCAGGAGAACCTGAGTTCAAATTTGGCCTCAGACACATAATGCTCATTAGCTGTGTGACCCCATTGCCTAGCCAAAAAAAAAAAAAAAGAAAGAAAAGACTAGAAGGCAATGAGCAGTTGTAGCAAAAATCCGAATCAGGAACCTGTCTAATTCATGCTGTAATTCACTTTCCATGTCATCTGAAGCAAACTGTATTTTTTTGTGCCTCAGTTTCTCTCTTTAAAAAAATGAAGGCAGTAGCATTGCTTTGCAAAAGTACTTCGCATTCTTGGATGGAAGGTAAATGTGAAGTGTGATTGTAATTATGAGATATCGATCTCTCTAGATAAGGCAGCCAAGCAGGATACTGCACAATCTATACACACACCCAAGGTTGGTTTTTTTTTTTTATTAAGTTTCTATTGAAAACCCTATTCACAAAGGTAAAATAACTATGAGTCCTAAGGCTTCATAAAAGATAACAAGAAGCCGACAGAGCAAGGAACACGAGAAAGGCAACATAAATAAAATCGGTTAATAAATCCATCTATAGCCTTTCACCAAATGCTGAAGTCAAATTTCATTTCAGGATGCTTTGCATAACAAGCATTGCCAGGAAAGGTTGCCTCAAAAGCTGATGAATTTGAAATTACCACCAAATATTTCTGCTTTCAGCGGCTTGTGAGGAATGACTTTTTGAACTCCAGTTGGAGAGCAAAGCAACTTTTACCAGCTTCAAATAGATTTTAACTAATTATTTGCTTTTGCAAGTTCCCCCATTTCATTTTAATGTGGCTGTAAAGTACCTGGAGATTGCCTGGTATGATAAAATGCTATAAAAGTTTAAGTTGGTAGCTACGATATTGAGTTGACTGATGAATAAACCAAAGCTTGATGTGTGGGATTAGCCTGGCTCCCTCCTTCCCATAATCCTCTGTTGAGAATGCCCATGTATAACAAGTGGTCTGTTGTATCCTACTGAATCTGAAAGGGGGAAAAAAAAAGTTTTGTGCAAATAATAAATAACAAATGATGGTAAATTATGGCATTCTGATTTTATTGAGGCATTTTTGATAATAGGAACCCCAAGGGAGCAGTTGAAGTGTTCTGTGTAATCAGCGGACCTCAAATAGGAGTTGGAAGCCTTAGAATGCCCACAATCAGCTCCCTTTTACTGCACAGAATACCTGGGGCCAAAGTATCTGTCACCTCCTACCTCTTGCTTCCTTCTCTCTCCCACCTGTGGTCAGAACCAGTATGGGCAGGATGCTCTAGGATATTGTGCTTTCCCTTCACGGTGCACTCCCTTCCCCTCCAGCCATGGGTCCAGGAAGAGGGACATTGGGCTTCACCCCTACCTCTTCTAACCAGGGATGCTGATGAAGATAATTGCTTTCCATAATCACCCATTGCTTCCTGTGAGTCATACTCTTAACATCAACTTGGAGTGTGATTGCTGTGGGTTATATTAATTTACTTTATTTTATTGTGTATACCAAGAGCTGAAGCATCTTGAACTTAATATATATATTTATGCAAAACAGCATGCTAATTAATTCATATTCTGGGCCAAGATCCCTAACAGGTTTTAAAAGCAAGGTTATGGGTGCAGATCATCCTGAACATTACTGTGTTCCAAAGCTGCCTCCTTGTTTCCTTCCCCTGAAATTCTATCCACTTCATCCTCAGCAACTCTCTATAGAGATTCTAAGATTATCGGACAGTATTGACTCTTCTTATTCATATCTCCTTCAAAGCACTCCAATGGATTTCTCGGCACTTCAGTATCTATCAGACTTTGTTATCACAGCAAGTCTAGTGACCAGACCCCATTTACTTAGGCTCAAGCACATTCTTCATGTTTGTTCCTCTGATATGTGATGTAGAAACAAGAATTTTTGACCTAGAACAAGTCTTTCCTCTCATTGAGGTGAGGCCTCAAGGGATGACAGTTCTAGTAGAATTCGGTCAAAGGGAATTTGGTCAAAGTCCTGAGTCAAAGTAGAATGCAGGGAAGATGATGGAACCAAAGTCAGATGTAGGGAAGATGATGGAGCCAAAGTGGGATTGAGGAAGATGATAGAGCCCAAGTAGGATGTGGAGGAGATGATCAGGCAGCTAAGTAGTGAAGCTCATAGAGTATTGGACTTGGAATCATGTGCACCTGAGATCTAACTCTGCCTCAATCATTACCCAGCTGTGTGACATTGGGTTAAGCACTCAACCTTTTTCAGACCTGGTTTCCTCATCTGTAAAATGGGGATAACAATAGTACATATCTCACAGTGTTGTTGTAAGGGTAAAATGAGATAACACATATAAAATGCTTTCCAAATTTTAAAGCATTATACAAATACTTGCTGTTATGATGATGACACTACTGTGGCCTTGTGCATGGCATTTCCAGCTTCCTTATCTGTAAAAATGGAGGCGTTGGACTGGAGAGACAACGGGGTTCCTTCCAGATTTAAAAGTGTATATGATATGGATAGCAATAATGCAGAGGATAATGAAAGATGAGGATGAATAATGAAGGTTAAAAGTGCAACATGGTATGGTAGATAGTGACTAGAGTTGACTTCAGAGTCAGGAAAGCCTAGACCCAATCCAGGATGTGTGACCCTGGGCAAGCACTTAATTTCTCAGTACCCATAGTCAATTCTCTAAAATTATAAGTTACAGAGATCACCAGCAGAAATAGGAATTTCCTCAGTGAGAGCTCCCTACACCGATGAAATCTAGACTAATAATGATGACAACAATAATAATAGTAGCATGGTTTAGAGAATAAAGCTGGCCTTGGAGGCAAGAAGACCTGGGTTTGAGTCCTGCCTCTGACACACACTGGGCAAGCATGTGTCATCCTGGGCAAGTCATCTACCTTTTTAATGTACAAGGCTATTTTTAAGGTGATAAACTACAGTGAAGGGGTTGGAGGAAATTTCCACTTTATAAAATCCCCCCCTGATGAAATCATAGGTCTAACAAAAAGTAAAATAAAAATAATAATAATGATGATAGTAGCTGATATATTGTGCCTTAATGTTTGCAAAGCATTTTACGTGCTTCATGTTATTTAATCCTTGCAATAATCCTGTAAAAGAGTTCTTATAGTAATTAATCTATCCATTTTACAGAGAAGAAAATTGAGATCCAGGAAGATTAAGTTGACCTATACATGGTCCCACAGTACTAGAAGCAGGATTTGAACCCCAAATATTTTCAGAATCAAAGTCCAGAATTTTATCCACTGTCTCTCCTAGATGTTAGAACTGTCTCTCTGGAGAGTAGAAGCTAATTTTCATTATCTCCCACCTTACAATTCAGAGAAGGGCCAACATGCACTGAGAGATTAAGAGAGATTAAGGTTCACTGCTTTAGAAATGGGAAACATTAAAAGAGTTATCCCCAGGCAATAGGTGTCCCCAAATGGTTTTATTTTTGTTTTCTTCTTGTTTTCTTCTTGCCTGACTAATGAGAAGTCTTCTCTATCTACTGGGTGGGGCAGGTAGGTGGTACAGTGGATAGAGTGCTAGGCCTGGAATCAGGAACTCATCTTTCTGAGTTCAAATCTGGCTTCAGACACTTACTAGCTGTATGATCTTGGACATGTCACTTAACCCTGTTTGCCTTAGTTTCCTCATCTGTAAAATGAGCTGGAGAAGGAAATGGGAAACCATTCCAGCATCTCTGCCAAGGAAACCCCAAATGGGGTCATGAATAGTTGGATGCGACTGAAACAACTGAACAACAATTCTATCCACTATTCATTACACCATGTTGCTTCTCTATCATCCTCCTCCTTCTCCTCATTCATTATTCTCATCATCACTGCTGTCCATATGATATATGTATATATTTTTAAAGCTAGAAGGAGCCACAGTCTCTCCAGTCCAATGCCCTCATTTTTACAGATGACGAAGCTGAGGCCTATGCAAGTTAAATGACTTGCATAAGGTCATGGAAGTAGGCATAGTGGAAAGTGGTAGCTGGGTATAGTAGAAAGAGAACTGGAGTCAGAGGACCCAAGTTCAAATCTCAGTTCTGCCACTTACTACCCATGTAATTTTCTTCCTGAGTTCAAATCTGGCCTCAGACACTTACTAGTTGTGTGATCCTGGACAATTCACTTCACCCTGTTTGCCTCAGTTTACTCATCTGTAAAATCACTTGGAGAAGGAAATGGCAAACCGTTTCAGGATCTTTGCCAAGAAAACCCCAAATGGAGTCACAAAGTTGGACATGAATGAACAACATTTCCTCCTTGGTCCTTGTTTCCTCCTTTATGAAAGGAGGGAGTTAAACGAGCTTCTTTCCAGCTGTAAATCCCATAAACACCATTTTCAAGTTGATATGGTTCCCTTCCTCAGACTTCAAATAGTACTTTGGGGTTTGGTTGGGGCGCAAATAGAGAACACTGCTTATTGCTAGCCTTGTCTTATTGTTCCCCTGAGCCAGCTCGGGAGCCTGCCCAGAAGTATAACTCTGCCCCCTTAATTTTCCTGGCCTCCAGTTTGCTCTTTGCTCTTCTCAGTTCAAATAGCCACCCCCCAAATTGTGCCTCCCCAGTTGGCTCTTGAGACTGAATGTGCAGTAGGGCCCATACAAGACTGCTTCATAGTTCAGAGGCAAGAATTTACATTGTATTCCCATTGGCTGGGGCTGAAAAAGAGGAGCCAAGGCTGCCCTCTTAGTGTCATCAGTTTTATGAAGGGGGCACAAATATGGAGTGAGAAGAACACTAGATTTGGAGGCAGAAGGTCTGGGTTTGAGTCTTACTTAATGATTACTCCCTGTGTGAACTAGGACAACTCACTTAACTTTTCTGGGCCTCAGTTTCATCATCTATTCCGCAGTAGGAGAAGAGTGGAATAGATGGTTCTAGCTCTGAATCTATGATACCAAGTACATCATCCATAAAATAGAATTACAAATTTTTGGTGATGGAAGAGATCTTTAAAATTCTATCTTTCATAAATGGAATTCTCTCACTTATCCTTTGACCAGATCCTTCAGCATCCCAGATGTCATGTTATCATTCAGTCTTTTCTGACTCTTCATGACCCCATATGGGGCAGAGACACTAGAGTGATTGGCCACTTGCTTTTCCAGCTCATTTTACAGATGAGGAAACTGAGGCAAACAGGGTTAAGTGACTTGACCAGAGTCACATAGCTATTAAGTGTCTAAAGCCAGATTGTAACTCATGAAGATGAGTCTTCCTGACTCCAGGCCCAGCATTCTATCCACTATACCACCTTGCTGCCCCAGATGTCATACTGTACTTCATATCTTGTTCTCCTTTGTAGCAATATTGAAATGACTGAAGGTACAAACATTGGCTGCTATTGAGCTCATTCTCTGATGATGTTGTCTGTCAAATGTGACAGATGAAGGCAGGAGAAAGGCATTATTGTTCTCATCTACAGTTATTAGATTAATTGTAAGCTCCAGCAATGCCATTAACTGGGCAAGAATCAATGGAAATAGCAGGGGCTAGGGCAGTCTCCAGTGAAGATCACAATTTCTCAAGCATGGGTACTAGTTATAGTTCACATACGTTCATTCTAGCCCTTTTCCCTCCTCCCTTAAGGCTCTCCACCCTATCAGGCAGCTGTCAGCCATCTAGCTATATAAGCAACATAACTCACAATTACCACCTTGATTTATCTTTACCCCTATCTTCCTCCTTCTGCTGTGCACCAGAAAAATTAAACAGAACTCTGCAGCTTGGTAGGGCAGCTAGGTGGCACAGTGGATAGAGAACCTGTCTTGGAGTTAAGAAGACCTGATTTCCAATCCTCAGACATTTATTAGCTGTGTGACCCTGGGCAAGTCACTTAATCTCATTTGCCTCACTTTCCTCATCTGTAAAATGAGTCGGAGAAGGAACTGGCATACCACTCCAGTATCTCTACCAAGAAAACCCCAAATGGGGTCATGAAGAGTTGGACATGACTGAAAAGACTGAACAAAAACAACAATTGTTGCTTGGTGCCACATTTTTTATGACTCTTACAAAAGTAGTAAATCCTACCACAATAGATTATTTCTATCTTTCCTTTAATCTGGAGGAAATAAACTGCCTCTCTTTCTCTCTCTGTTTGTATATTTACACACACACACACACACACATATACACACACATACATATATACACATACATATATACATATACACATATATACTATACATATAGTTTATATGCACGTGTGTATATATACATACATACACACATACATATAGAGACACAGAGAGAGAGAGAGAGAGAGAGAAACTAGAACTGATTCCAAAAGATTTATTTTCTCTTTATCCAGTTATACTTCAGTCCCTAGCTTCCTATAACACAATTCCATGTCAAATGGGTATATTTTGATGTTTTTAATTAGGGCTTCTAGGCCTGTAAGTTGGAATGGCTGGAGTGGGCAGGGGGTGGAATCTGGCAGGAAGGAAATGCTTTCTGAATCCAAGGAAAGGGTTTTCTGAAGTTCTGAGTTAGAAAGAGCTGGAAGAGGGCTGGGGGTGGCAGTGTTAGGAAAGTGGGAGGCCCGTTTGCTGGCAAGTAGTTTAAGAACTAAGTGCGGCATGAAATTGGGAATGGATGAAGAGAGGAGCCTGACTGATGAAATGCCCAGATTGTAAATGGAGTATGAAAAGTATATGTAGGTGAGAGCTGAGACCCATGCTGGGTCAGACTAGATCAGAGGGAGACTCAAAGGAAATTATAGGAGAACAGAAGGCTAAACAACTGTATATTGTTGGTCTATTTAGACTTCTCTCTCTTATTTTTCCTTCTAGGATGATATGTCTGTTGTTACTATCATATTGTCGTTCATTCTTTTTCAGTTGCATCCAACTCTTCATGATCCCATTTGGGGTTTTCTTGGCAAAGATGCTAGAGTGGTTTGCCATTTCCTTCTCCAACTCATTTTAAGATGAGGAAACTGAGTCAAACAGGATTAAGTGACTTGCCCAGGGTCACACAGCTCATAAATGGCTGAGGCTAAATTTGAACTTAGAAAGAGAAGTCTTCCTAACTTCCTAACTCTGTGCACTATACCGCCACCTAGCTACCCCTGTTACTATCATAATTATAGGATAATAGATCTAGAAAAAACCTTAGAGGTCTAGTCCAACCCCTTCATTTTACAAATGAGGAAACTGAGGCCTGGAGAGGTAAAGTGATTTGCTCAAAGTCACCAAGATAGCAATTGACAGATCTAGGAAGATCTTTGAATTGTAAGACCTCTGACTCCCACCCAATACTGTTTCCCTCCTGTGGTGTGATTAGTCAGCAAATATTTACTAAGCATATACAATGCTCCATTTACTACGATAAGCATGGGGCTTGTCATCTTAGTCCTGATCTTGTGATTTCAGTGGTGAGGAAACAATCAACAGCCATACTATAATGTATATTTTAGAGATTTCTTGTGATATTGAGAAGTTATGTGACTTTCCCAGGTCATACACCTAGGGTACGTCATAGTCATGACTTGAACCCAGTTCTTCCTCACTCGGGGGCAGTTAGGTGGTACAGTGGTAGAGTGCCAGACGTGGAGTCAGGTGTGAGTTCAATCCAGTCTCAGATACTTACTGGTTGTGTGACCCTGGGCAAGTCACTTAACCATGTTTGCCTCAGTTTCCTCATCTGTAAAATGACCTGGAGAGGAAATGGCAAATCACTCCAGAATCTTTGCCAAGAAAACCCAAATGGGGTCATGAAGAGTTGGACACAACTGGAAAATGACTGAATAACAACAACTTCTTCCCTATATTCACTATATCATTCTGCTGCTCTGTCTCTAGAGATAGCATAGAGCTATCTCTAGGTGTTCAATAAATGAATATTAATTGATTGATAACAGTCCCTGACCTTGAGAAATTTACATTTTAATGGGGGAAACAGCATGTACAAACATTAGAAAAGAACAAAGTATAAAATAAATGAAAAGTAATGGGCAGGAGGCAATCCCAGATGAAGGGATCAGGGTGGATCTTAGTGGAAGTTGGTGTTCTAAGAAGTAGAGAAGAGGACAGAGTGCATTCCAGGCATGGCGATGGGCAAAGGTGCCAAGGCAGGAGATGGGTTGCTGTACGTGAGGCAAACCAAACAGGCTAGTTTGGCTGGAAAATAGAGTGTGTGTGAAATGGAATATCATGTATTAAGCCTAGAAAGCTAGGCTGGAGCCAGATAATGAAAGGCTTTAAATACTAAATAGAAGACTTCATAGCTAATTTTCAATGTAATAGTGAGCCACTGGAGTTTCCTGAATAGGGAAATGATGTCATCATCACTTTGGTAATTATGTGGACTTGTGTGGAGACTGGAGGCAAGAACTTGACTGTAATAGTCAAGGTACAAGATGATAAGGGTCTCAACTAGGGTGGTAGGTGTTTGAGTGGTTAAAAGGAGGCAGATGTGAGAGGTATGAGAGAGGGACAATTGACAAAACTTGGCAAGTGATTGGATCCGGGGAGAAGGGACGGGGAAGGGGAAAGGGTTGAGGTTAGCTTTGATATCCTCAACAGAAGCAGGGGAGTTCTGAAGGGGATGAGTTTTTGGGAGAAGATAGAATTCTGTTTTAAACATGTTGAATTTGATACACATATGAAACATCCAGTTTGAAATATCCATTTGGTAGTTGGTGATATGGGACTGGAGTTCCAGGGAAAAGGACTGGAATATAGATCTATGAGTCTTTTTCATAGGGATGATAAGTGAACCCATGGGAATTGATGAGATCAGTGAGAAAGAGGTTATACTGAGAGAAGAGAAGAGGGCCCAGGACAGACACTTGAATCCCATGCATAGTTAAGAAATAGGACATGGATGATGATACAGCTAAGGAATCTGAGGACTGGCCAAATAGAGAGTATCAAGAGAAGGCAGTGTTTTAGAAGCCTAGAGAGGAAGGATATCTATGACTATGGTCAAAGTCTACAAAGTCTACAAAGATAAGGAAGCACAAGGGATGAGAAAAAGCTATTGGATTTGGCAGTAATGAGATCACTGGTAATTTTGAAGAGAACTATTTCAGCTGAGTAATGAAATCGGAGGCTGGTTTACCAGGGGGTTAGAATTAAGTATGAACAGAGGAGGAAGTATATTTAGATTTTTCTAAGAGACTGATTATGAAAGGAAGAAGAGGGATAGGGTGACATCTTGAGGGGATGGTAAGGTCAAGTAAAGATTTTAAAGAAAAGAGACAGGGAGACGTGAACATTTTACCAGGCATCAGAGAAGGCTACAATAAAAAGAGATTGAAGATCATGGAGATGATTAAAAGGGTATCAGAGTTATGGGGCAGCTAGGTGGCGCAGAGTGGATAGAGAACTGGGCCTAGAATCAGGAAGACTTGTCTTTGTGAGTTCAAATCTGGCCTCAGATACTTACTAGCTGTGTGACTCTGGGCAAGTCACTTAACACTGTTTGCCTCAGTTTTCTCATCTGTGAAATGGTCTGGAGGAGGAAATGACAAAGCCACTGCAGTATCTTTGTCAAGAAAACCCCAAATGGATTCCCGAAGAGTCTGATGCTACTGAATAACAAAGTCAAAGGTTGACTTTGATAAAGAGAAGAGCTAGCTCTTCTGAAAGAATGGAATAAAGGAGATTAGGTCAAGGGGTTTCAAGATGGGGAAGAAGAGAGAAGAAAGAATAGGGGGAAACTAATCATCTCTGGCTTCTCAATACAATGTGAGGCAAAGGTCTCTGCTGAAATGGATGGAGGTGGAGGTGGAATAACAGAAGTTTGAGAAGAGAAGGGAAGGTTTGGGACAGTTGGTGTGGGAACATGATGCAGAGCTACTTGAGGAAGAATAAAAGGGCTGCCTTACATCAATGAGTGTCTAGCTGAGAGCAGATAACATATTTTTAATGGACTGTCAGAATGCTTGACTTTCTCCAGCACCATGTAAATAGGAGCAGAAGATGTGAGCAATCCAAATTTGGGGTTTGGCAAGGCATGAGTAAGATACACTGGGGCTGGGGGTAAGGGATTCAAGAGAAGAGGATGACATCAAGTTGAATTGATTACTTTCAGTGGCCAGAGTGGGAAGGGAAGAAACTGAAAGGAAGGAAAGAAACAAGCATTTATTAAACACCTACTATGTACCAGGTGTTGTATTGAGCGCTTCACAAATACTTTCTCCCTTCATCTTCACCACAACCCTGGGAGGTAAGACCTATTTTTATCACCATTTTACTGAGGAAAATAAGGCAGACATAGGTCAAGTGACTCGTCTGTGGCCACACAGCTAGTAAATGTCTGAGGCTTGGTCTGAGCTTAGTTCTTTCTGACTCCAGGCCCAGCACTGCACCAGCAGCTGCCAGAGCAAGGTTGATGGCTTGGGAAAGTATTGAGGAAATGAAGGGCTGTAGATCACAGTGAGAATTAAAAGAATGTGGAGGGTGGAATGAGGCACAAGAAGAGAGGAACAGTGAAAGATTGTGGTCTGGTAGAGGGATGGTATAGTGTTCTTGACCATGGAACTCGACCACTAGTGGACTATGCCCAAAGGCGCATGGTTGGATTTTAGAGCTAGAAGGAAACTTAGACATCTTTTTTGCCTATGCTTCAAGATTAGGGAAATAGGAGGCAGTCTTTTAACTTCTGTTCCAGGCCTCTTTTGATTATACTTTTCTGTTTTGCTTGGTCATTTTAAGATTTGCTGAGTCAGCACTCAAGAGACTTCCTTCCCCTTTTCTCTTTTAGGTACTTCTTTCTTTCCTGCAAGAAAGGCCTTGTAACATTGGCTAGCAATGGTACTCATCCAGGTAGTCTATGGTCCAAATTACAAAGTACATATTTTTAGCGGAGATCCAAATGAAAGTCATGAATTTTCTACTCATTTTCCATAAAAATATAACTCTTTATTCAAACTACATTTAATATAATCAGACAATAGCCCTAAAGATGACGTGGAGGCAATTTTTAAAAAATGTAGTCTAAGGTACAATTTGGCATCTATTTAATTCATTCACAATTATTAGGATTCCTATTCCTTTTCCTCTATGGCTTTCAACTGCCTGCTTCAGTGTAGAGATTTTTTTCTGGCCGCATAACTGATTTCATGTGATCTTAGAGCCATTTTCTCCTTGCTCATTTCTACAGCTGGGCAGCTTTGCTTTCTCCGGAGAGAATCTGCTCCTGTCCTCTATTTCCTATTCCCTCCCTGTTTACTAGAAGCTTTAGTTTCCTTTTCCTACAAGTAGTTAGTGCTTCCTTCTTCATGGGGGATGGGCAGAAGGGAAGAAACAAGCATGTATTAAATGCCTACTGTATTCGAGGAACTGCGCTAAGCACTTTTCAAATATTATCTCATTTGATTGTCACAGCAACCCTGGCAGGGAAGTGCTATTATTGCCTATTATTGTCATTCTCATTTTATAATAGAGGAAGCTGAGACAGACAAAGTGACTCAGCCAGGGTCACATAACTAGTAAGTGTCTGAGGCCACATTTGAACACAGGTCTTCTTAACTCCAGGTCCAGTGCTCTATCTACTACACTGCTTAGCCAGCTATCCAGAGAGAGAGAGAGAGAGAGAGAGAGAGAGAGAGAGAGAGAGAGAGACAGACAGACAGACAGACAGACAGACAGACACAGAGAGACAGAGAGAGAAACAGAGACAGAGACAGAGACAAAGACAGACAGAGACAGAGAGAGAGAAACAGAGATAGAGAGAGAGAAACAGAGGAACAGAGACAGAGAGAAACAGAGAAAAAGAGATATTACTTGCTACCTAAGAAGGCAGTGTTTACATTGGCCTTTCCCCAATCAGAAGGTTTCTCTGCCAGCTTGCTTTTATAACTTTCTTCATTTTGTTTATTTTTTTCTGTTTCAGAAAACTCACTCTAACTTCCTCTCATTGACTTAAATCTATCATCTATCTATCTATCTATCTATCTATCTATCTATCTATCTATCTATCTATCTATCTGTCCATCATCTATATCTATATATCCTTAGCATCTTCCTAGCAATGGTAACATTCTACCTGCAACTTTTACAAACCATGACATCTCAAACTGAATGTCCCAGAGATATTCAGTATGTCCAGCACTGAGCTCATTATTCCTGCCTCCAAAACATTCCCCTCTCCCTAACATCCCTGCTACTGTCAAGGGTACCACCATCCTCCAGGACACAACTTAAGTGTCATCCCCTATCTCACCCTCTCCCCACCCCCATGTCCAATCTGTTATCCTGTAGTTTCTGCCTTTGTAATAGGACATACACCCCCTTCTCTCCTCTGACATTGCTACTAGCCTGGCACAAGGCCCATATCCCCTCATGCCTGGACTATTACAATAGCCAGTTCGATGGTCTCCCTGCCACAAACATCTCCCTATTTCAACCCATCTACCACTCAGGATGTCAAACTGATCCTCCTAAGGTGCAGGTCTGACCATATCACCCCTCTATCCAATAAACTCCAGTGGTTCCCTATCACTTCCAGGGTTAAATATAAAATTCTTTGTTTGACTTTTAAGCTCTTCAGAAACTAACCTCTTCCTAAACTTTCAGTCTTTTTCTACCTTACTCCTCTCCACATACACTGGGACATAGTAATACTGGCTTCCTTGTTCCTTGCATGAGATACTCCATCTCATGGACTCTGCAACAGCATTTTCATTGGCTGTCTTCTATGCCTAGAACTCTCTCCATCCCCATTTCCATCTTCTACCCTCCCCGGCTTCCTTCAAGTCTCCGCCTCTCTGCAAGAAGCCTTTCCTGGCCCTTCTTAATCTTAATGCTTTCCCTTTGACAGGATCCCCACCTATTAGTGCTTGTTTGTATATATTTGCTTGCATGCTACTCTTCTGCTAAATTGTGAGCTACTTGTCAGCTTTTTATTTTATTTATTTATTTTTTTTGCTTTTTATTTTTCTTGGTATCTCTACTGCTTAGCACAGTGCCTGGCACATAGTAGGTGCTTAATAAATGCATGACTAACACAAACCCTTCCAGACACTTTCTAAACCTCTCCCTACATAACATTTTCTAACAATGGTTTAAGCAACAACATTGAAACCCATTTAATCAGGAATTAATTTTTCTTTCATTTTGGGAAGAAAAATAGCCTCATGTTTAAATTGCATGAAATGCAAGGAATGCTTTTTACTCTGTTCCGCCCTTCTTGAGAAGATTAGGAATGAGGAAAATTTCCAGTTCTCTTCATTTAACCATATAGGCCTACTGCTAGAGAGAATTTAGGACATTTGGGAAATATGAATCTTGTATTTAAGAATAGGAGAGATTTCAGCAGAGACTAAAGAAATAGGACAGTTACTTCCCCTCTCCAGGCTTCAGTTACCTCATCTATAAAAGGCAGGAAGTTGGTCTGGATGATGCCCAAGGTTTTATCCATCTCTAATGATCTATGAGCTTTTCTGACTGAGAATATGATATAACCAATGATTATATCAATCAATCAATCAATCAATCAATAAACACCCACTGAAAAAGATACTACAAGTGAAGAGCATTGTGCTCTCACATCCAAGACAATCAAGGAAAAGGGGTGGGGTTGGGACCTCATGGTAAAAGCATATGTATTTAGAGAACCAGAAAGCATTCTTTCTGGGAATGAAATGCAAGGAGTTGCGGAAGAAGGTTATGTGGTTTACCTTGGATTTGATTGGATGCTTAAGTGGAAGAAAAGATCCAGAAATGCAAGACTGTAATGAGTCAGAATAGATAGTGACAAAAAGGAAGACACTGTGAAAGAAAGCAGAAGAAATAAAATCAGGACAGGTAGGCCACTATACCTACTGCAGAATCATAAAATCAAGTAAAGGCATGATAAAATTCCAGAATGTCAGAGCTGGAAGAGGTCATAGAAAGCATCTAGCAATAAGATCATAGCTTTAGATGTAAGAGGGACCTTAGAGGCTTCATTTTATGGATGAGGAAACTGAGCCCCAGAGACACTAGGTGACTTGCCTAAGGTCACATAACTAGTATACAGCCAGGAGAGAAAGAGAGACACATTTCCTCTCTGGGACAGCCTGGTGGCTCACTGCTTCTCTGCAGTAACGGTCTGACTTCTCAGGTCTTTCCATAAGCAATATTCTTCCCCAAACTCTATGGAAGTACACCACTTCTCCCAGTAGGACTTAACCCACTGATAGTCTTTCCTACCCTGTCTCTCCAACCTACCCTAAGTGGTCCTCTGCGCTTTTGCTATTTTGTCACCAGTAAAAGAATTCCAAGTTTTACTTCGGGAGCTGACAATCCACCCCAGGTGCTCTGACTTCAAGTCCAGGATGGGCATTGGGTGAGACATGGAAGGAGGGGATGGGAGCTCAGAGCACAAATAGTGCAGTGTGCAAAGGGAAAATAATACTAAAGAGTCCAAATCGAATCAAAAAGCGTCATGACATCCAAAGTAGGCACAATAACATTGCCTAGACACGTGTCATTCCATTACCGCACATCTGAAATAGGCTGCTCCAGCTGCTTTGGGAAATGCTTTATCCAACTGAAGAGAATCGTTGTGGCCATAGTCTTTCCTACCAAACAAACCTCTCTGCACCAAGGGGCTCTGAGCTCCAGCTCTGCTTTTCTTTCCCACCTTCTTCTCATAGATTCCACCTTACATCACTGCTTATTGTGGACACTTCTTTTGAAGTTTACACCTGTTGCTGAAACAGCTGCCACCTCTCTGCACTCACTACAGGGGATGAGTGAGTGACACAGGACTCACAGGACTTGGGATGCTGCTTGACTCCTGGTCCTTGAATTAAAGCCTGAACTTTTAAATGGCACAGGAGTTAGAGCCACAGCGCCAGAGATGGAATAGCAGTAATGGAGGAAAGTGAAAACCCCTAAACAGAGAGAGAAAGGGGTTGCATCTCCCCGGGACTGAAATGTTTCCTGATTGCATACATTAACATTCAAGAATTCCTTAAAATATTCAGTGTCATAAAGGTCCTGATTTTTGGACGTGCACTTCTTTTTCCTAAAGTGAAAATGTCAGTGCGGGTCTCTCTGGCTACCTTCAGAGCTCACAACTTCCCTGCCCTGAGGTAACTAAGATATCTCAATTAGGTGAAAGGGCTTACATATCTTCCTAACTTCTAATCATCACAGGTCCTATTGTGGTGCGACAGGCTGCAAGTCATTGGGTGAGACATTTATTGCGTTGTTTTTAAAGTCTCAAGAGAAGGGTGAACAAAAAAAGTTTCCTGACCAATTGGGGGTAGGCAGAGGAGGGAAGAGGGCCAGGTTGGTGCTCAGAAGACCTGGGTTTGAATCTTGGCTCTGCCACTCATGATTTGTGTGATCTAGAGCAAATGACTTTACCTTTCTAGGCCTCTGTTTCCTGATCTATAAAGTGAGGAAGTACAATTGGGTAAGCTCAAAGATCCTTTCTAGCCTGTGATCAATGATGCTATCATCCAGTGAGGGAAAGACAAAGAGAAGACAAAGAAAGAGAGCAGAAGAAGAATAAGAAAGGAGGGGAATTGTGGACAAAGAAAAGAGAGAAGAGAGAAGAAAGAGAGAAAAGAAAAAAAAAGCAGCATGTCCTGGGGATCTAGTGTTTAAGAGGGTTCTGGGTGGTGTAATAGAGGGAGAGCTGAGCCTGAAGTCAGGAAGATCTGAGTTCAGATTTGGCTTCAGATACTCACTAATTGTGTGGCTGTGGGAAAGTCCTAATCACTGTCTGCCTCAGTTTCCTTAACAGTAAAATGGGGATAATAATAACACCTACCTCTCAGGGTTGTTGCAAGTATCAAATGAAGCAAATATTTGTAAAGTACTTGGTACAATACTTGGCACGTGGTAGGTGCTCAATAAATGGTATTCCTTCCCTCCCTCCTCAGCTACTTCATATTCAGTGGTGTTCATAATTCTGGTTGCCTCAAAAGAAAAACTCACTCAAAGAGAGATCACCACTACTCTTTTTAAAACGTTTATGAAACTCTGAAAACCATGATGACAGAGCTAAAGAAGAAGGGCAAGGTGAAGGTCAATGTCATAACTCCACTGAAATGGACGGACCTCTGAGATCTTTTTGAAGACATATATCTGTGACAAATGGGTAGTATTGAGGCTAACTGGAGTGCTTGCTGTTTCTGTTGACCTTATCCCAACTTATACTTTCTCTAGTAACATCTTTACCTTTCCAACATTTGAGTCTTCCATATTTTGTCTTTTTCTAAGGAAGGGACTTAGTGTTTAATCCTATGCAACCTCATTGGACACAATCTCTGAGGCTGCCTCTGTACGTCCTTTTGACACCCAGACCAGTTGTGTTCCATTTCTGATCGTCCCTTTTTCTAGAAACCCATCTATGTCGGGCTGGTGCTCTCTGAATTTTTTATTCTATGTGTGCTCATGATCTGGTTTCTAATTAGACTTCGATGCTGGCCACCTGCTGGAAGTTACACCCATGAGGAAAGATCTGAAGTAAGTGTTGAAGGTTATAGAAGCATTTACACAGTGAGTGAAGACTTGCCTAACAATTGGTTAAAAAAGAGGGAGAGAGGAGGGGAGAAGAAGCATGTGCCTCAGGCTGCCATTCTCAGCAATACCGGTGGTATGAAGTGGCGTGTTAGTTTCTGTTTTCTGTAAGGAAGATAAGTTGTAGCTGATGAGCAAGAGGTCACAATCCATCTCTGTTTGCATACAAATTAACCACTCTCTTTAATCTTCTTTCTAATGGGGAGGAAAAAGTTGATGCCGTGCTCTCCGAAAACTTTACCAATTCCATACTGCATGAGAGTAACTCCCACCCCCAGATGTCTCCATACTATGAGTTTAACTTTACTACCATATCTTGAGTCTCCATCTGAAGTGCCTTTTCCTAATGTCCTCCCTCTCTTGATCCCATACTTGTTCTGATGTCCCTTAATCCTGAATTCTGAGGCTGCTCTTCCTTAGGGTTTGTCTGAACTCACTATTCCATACCTATCAGATTGGCTAATATGATGGAAAAGGAAAATGACAAATCTTGGAAGGGATGTAGGAAAACTGAGATGAGAAATCGTATACTAATTCAACCATCTTGTAGAGCAATGTGGAAAGGGCTATAAAAATGTGCATACCCTTTGACCATGCAATACCACTACTAGTTCTGTATCCCAAAGAGATAAAAAACAAAAAAAGGAAAGGACCAATGTGTAGAAAAATATTCATAATAGCTCTTTTAGTGGTGGCAAAGAATTGGAAATTGAGAGGATGTCCATCAATTGGGTAATGGCTGAACGAGTTGTATATGATTATGATGGAATACTATTGTGTGATAAGAAATGATGAGCAGGATACTCTTGGAAAAACCTGGAAAGACTTACATGAACTGATACAAAATGAAATGAGCAGAACCATGAGGACATTGTACACAGTAACAGCAATATTACATGATGATTAACTGTAAATGACTTAGTTAATTCTCAGCAATACAATGATCCAAGAGAATTCTGAAGGACTTATGATGTAAAAATGCTATCTACCTCCAGAGAAAAGACTGTTGGAGTCTGAATGTAGATCAAAGCATGCTGTTTCTTTGTTTTCTTTATTTTTCTTGTTTTTTGGTCTGTGTTTTCTTTAACAACATGACTAATATGGAAATATGTTTTGCATATCTGCAAATGTGTAACCTATATCAAAATTGCTTTCTTTCTCAATGAGATTGGGAGGGGAGGGACAGGGAATTTGGAACTCAAAAAATTTTAAAAAACAAATCTTAAATCTTGAACCAAATCATAATCAATTCATAGAACAATTAGCCTAAAACTCAGATCTCCTGACTTCTCCTTTCCTGCCATAACACCAAGGGTTCAACTTTTGTTGCCATTAACAACCTGTCTCTCAGTGCCCAAGTCTGTTTGCATATGATGGCATAATTTTTTTTAATTATATGATTTTATTCTAAACTTAATAACCACTAAATAAAATGAGCATTTCCATATAAGTAGTAGAATATAAAAGAGGATTGTACATGAAACTGCAGGTCCCTATTATGTACATCTTGCATTTCTTTTAAATTATATAATAAATTCAACGTGTACATGAAATTGCAGATGTCTATTAAGCACATTTTGCCTTTTTGGAAACATATAATAAATTCAATATATAACTTCCAAAGCTGTCTTGCCTGTCTATAATTCTATTCTTCCTTCTGCTTTCTTCAATGCATTTTTAAAGACTTGACTCAACCGCCCTCTTTTCTTCTTCTTCTTCTTCTTCTTCTTCTTCTTCTTCTTCTTCTTCTTCTTCTTCTTCTTCTTCTTCTTCTTCATTCTGAGCCCTGCCCCTTTCCATCTTATCTCTTCCAATTGAAAAAAAGAAAAGAACAGAAAAAGAAAAACAAAGCTCTTGTAATAAATATGAACATTCAAGACAAAAAAACACCCTACATTGACTGTTTCTGAAAATATTTCTCATTTTGTATTTTAAGTACATACCTTTTCTTTTAAGAGGTGAGTAGCATGATGGTTCATCATCAGTCATGATAGGTCATTGCATTGATTAGAGGTCTTGTCTTGCATAATTGTTTTTCTTAATAATATTGCTGTTACTGTATAAATTATTTTCCTGGTTCTGTTTACTACATCAGTTCATACTCTGCATCAATTCATACATGTCTTCCTAAGTTACTCTGAGACTGACATTTTTGTAATTTCTTTAAGTGCAATAATATCTCATTACATTCATATAATACAATTTGTTTTGCCATTCCCCAATTGATGGGGATCTCATCAATTACTAGTTCTTTGTTATAACAAAAAAATGCTACAAATATTGTTTTTACATGTGGCTCTTTTTTTTTATTTTGTCTTTTGGGGGTATAGGCCTGGTAGTGGTATTTCCGGGTCAAGCAGTATAGGCAGTTTAGTGACTTTCTGGCACAGTTTCAAATTGCTTTCCAGAATGACTAGAGCTAGACCAAATCTCACCTTCTCCAGCAGCGCATTTGTATTAGTGTTTTTCCACAGTCTCTCCAACAATTATTATTTTCATTTTCTAAATCATCTTTGTTCATCTCATGGGTGTAAGGTGGAGTTGCTTTAATTTGATTTCTCTATTTTTTGGTGTTTGGGACCTTTTTTTTCCCATTCAGTTGTTGATAGCTTGGATTTCTTTCTTCGAAAAGTTCCTGTTCATATTTTTTGACCATTTGTCATTTGGGGAGTGACCTTATTCTTTTAAATTTAAATAAGTTCTTTATATGCTTTGGATATGTATTTTATTACATTATATTATTATATATAATATATTATATTACAATGTATTTTATTGGAGAAATTTGCTGCAAACTCCCTCCCCTCCCAGTTAACTGTTTCCCTTTTTAAATTGAACTGCATTGGTTTTATTAAACTGGCATCCTTTTTGCTCAGGGTAGAAAATCACATCCATCCAACCCTATTCTCTCACAAAGAGTATGGTATAAGATCTTTGAAGACAGAAATAGTTTCATTTCTATTTTCTTTTTATCCTTAGTGCCTAGTACAGTAGCTTGAGTATGGAAGATATTTAATAAATGTCTGAATTGAAGGAATGCAAAAGGAATAATTTCATAGGATCATAGGATTTAGAAATAGAAGGGATTTTAGAGATCCTACTGTCACAGGTTTTGAACCTGGATCTGTAAAGTAAAAAAAAAAATTGATAGCTGTGTAGAATGTCCTAAAAGGCTCAAGGCAGCTTAAAACTGCTCTGAGTCTTTGGTGACACCCGATTATTCAATACAATTGGCTTCCTTTGTAATTGTGTGTATTTTCTTTTATGCATTTAAAGCACTATTTTGAAAGGAGGCCCATTGGCTTCAGCAGACTGCCAAAAGGACACCAAAAAGGTTAATGACCCCTGACCTAGTCCAAACTCCTTATCTGAGAGTTGAAGACACAAAGAGGTGAATAAGGAATTTGCCCAAGATCAAAAACTCTGGATATCAACCCCTATTGTGATGCCTTTCCTTAAAGGAGAATACTCATTGCTGCTTTTTGCTTTCAAGTTGAAGGAGAGAGAAAGAAAGGTAATCATGGCACACCTAGTGACAGTTCTTTCATGTTTATTGATCCCTTCCTTTGTTCAGCCTGTAGTCCTTTCTGCAATTCACCAGCCAGACCGCTATCATTGAGGGGCGCACTGCCAACAGCTTTTATGTAGCTTGCAACTATAAAAGTGTCTTTGGATGTTATCAGATAAAAGCCCTATTTCCTACACAGGATTCTTTAAAAATGAATTTTAATGTTTCAAATACTTTTTCACATTTTGAAAAAATCCATAGGTTTTGGAAAAATAAAAAGAACATTTTTGGGGGGAGGAGGGGGAAGCCAAACCCCCACCAATGAGAAGCAAAGCCAAGTCATTTATATGTTTATCATTTATTTCCATTCCCCACCTGGGTTCCCCACTAGCCTCTGGAGATGTGGACTCTCATTTTACAGAAAATCTAAAGACAGAAAACAAGACTCATGTTAAATAATCTTCACACGACACCTGCTCAAACTACCTGCAAGACACTAGTCATTTGTTCCTGTGCACAAACATCAATCCAGGGAACATGAAATTTTAAATATCAATAAATATTCCAGCATCCGCACATGCAGAGCATCTAATTCCAGCATCAAAAAGCAGATACGCATGAATATATATTTGGATTTATGGCCAAAAAAGAATCTCCTTTGGATGCATCTAAAGGAAGGAGCTAAAGGGGGTGGGGTATGAGGTTTTCCAAGCATTGTCTGCCTCCTGATACATATCCCAGATAAGCTGGTCCTATAACCTGAGACCAATATTTTTTTAATTAATAAAAAAGCTCACAAGTGTTTTTAAGGTATTTTGCATCATGCATTAAGACAAGGTGGCAGGAGTGGGCGGGTGGGAGTGGGTGGTATTACCTGCTTCTCATAAAAATGCTTTGAAAAATAAACCAAGTCAGAAAAGAGTGATTTATTACTATTCAACATGTCTAGAAGGGAAAAACCTCAGAAGATGAGAAAATTGATGTTGGTTGATGCCGATATCTGTAACAGATTTGGTACTGCAGCCAAACTCAATTTGCTGTCTTATTTCTCTCATCCTCTCAACCATCATAGAAGTTTCTTTCCCTTAATCACTTTCCCTCCCACATCTATTCTCACATGGGTGGGCACTCAATAAATATTTGTGGAATTGAATCAAGACTGCTTCCACCTTTGGAGCTCAGAACCACGAGAACTCATCAGCAGTGTGGCCAACTGTGCCTCCCAGCTGCTGGCATAAGAACTCAGCATGCTGTCCACCTCCTATATCATGGACAAAGTGAGGTTGTCTCGAGAATGAGATACTTCAGAGGAAGCATTGGAGATATTTCCAAGGGATTCTGTCTATGACACTTTTCTTCTCATGCCAATGTTTCAGAAACCGAGTTTCCTAAATAGGGTTCCTTAGCTCACAGAATGGCCCTTTTCTCAAGTATCCAGTGGATTGATGAGACAAAAATTGATTTCATAGGATCATGGAATTAGAACTGGAAGGAACTTTAGAGGTAAACTGGTTCAACCCCCCCCTTTACAGATGAGGAAACTGAGGCCCAAAGATGTGAGGTGACTTACTTGAGACCTCATAGCTAATGAATGGCATGACCAGGATTCCAATTCATACCTTTTTATTCCAAATTCAGCAGTCTTTCTGGAGGTCCCATATATAACCTTTAGACATAACAAACTATTGTTGTGATCCAGACTTTATTGTTCCCTCCTCTTTATCCTTCAGTGATGCTGAGAAGTGACATGATGGTGGCTAGAACACTAATCTTGGAATCAGAAGACCTGGGTTTGAATCCCAGCTTGGACACTCAGTAGCTGTGGGACCTTGGGTCATATCACTTTGTTATGCCTCAGTTTCTTAAAAAATATTTTAAGTTTCAAAAATTATCTCTCCCTCCCACTGCTTAGCCTGCAATTGAACAACAATAATGATAATAATAATAGTAAATACAGTAATAATAATAATAATGATAATAGCCTCACAGCAACAACATGTAGTCCAGAGAAACAAATCCCGACATTGGCCATGTCTGAAAATTTATTTCTCATTCTTCATTTTAAGTCCATTGCCTTCCTGGCAGGAGATAAGTGGTATGATTCATCTTCAATTGTCTACATTTGTTGAGTTTTAAAATCTTTTAAAGTTATTTTTCTCTATAATGTTTTCATGAAAATTGTTCTTATGGTTCTACTCACTTCATTCTTCATCAGTTGATTTTTATGGTACAATAATATTCCATTACACCAAAATACTACAATTTGATTAGCAATTCCCCAATAGATGGACACCTCTTTGATTTCTAGTTTGGGGCTATTACAAAAAGTCCTGTTACAAATATCTTTGTACATGGGGTCCTTTTCCTTTTTCTTAGATCTCTTTGAAGATCTAAATGCCTCAATTTCTTCATCTGCAAAATGAGAATTACAAAAAACTTTCCACTGCCAGTGATTAAGGGGAAAGTACCATATGAATACGGGTTGCTCATCTTTCCTTGGCCAATTTTTAGGTTTTTCATTGCTCCTTGGAACTTCCAGATAGTACAGAATCTCACAGCAGGAAGGAATCTCCAAGACCACCAAGCCAACCCATACCAGAGCAACAATTCCCTCTACTGTTTCCCTAACAAGGGATCATCAAGCAGGGAAAAGGAAAAGAATACAAATTGATTTAATCACACATTGGCTTATGTAGCATAGTTAGCTAGAGGGCAGTGTGGTACAGAGCAAAATGGATTTAAAGTCAGATAGGCTGGGTTTGAATCCTGACTTTACCATTTATTTTTAAAAATTATATTAAATTTTTTTTCAGTTAACAAAGATCAATTTTCTCTCCCTTTCATCTCCTTCCCCCTCCATTAAAAGTCTTATAACAAATATTCACAGTCAAGCCAAACAAATTCCAGAATTTTCTGTGTCTCAAAATATATGTCTCATTCTGCACCATCCTCTCTCTGCCAGGGGTGAGTAGCATTGCTCGTAATTGGACCTCTGGAATAATGATTGCTTATAATGTTGATCAGAGTTCCTGAGTATTTTTAAATTGTTAGTTTTTTCCTGTGTTGTTGTTATTGTAAAAATTGTTCGCCTGGCTCTGTTCCCTTTGCTTTTAATCAATTCGTACCAGCTTTCTCAGGTTTCACTGAACCTGTAACTTTCATAATTTTTATTGTATAATAGTATTCCATTACATTCATATGCCATCATTTCCTACTCCATTCCCCAGTTGATGGATATCCTCTTAATTTCCAATTTTTTACTACTACCAAACAAGAGGTGCTATAAATATGTTTTGCACATATGGCTGACTCTACCACTTGTGACCTTGGGTGGTTATTTAACCTCTCTGGGTCTCAGCTCTTCAGCTGTAAAAGGAGGTGGGGTCGGACCATATGGTCTCTGAGGTGTCTTTGAGTTCTAAATCTATGATCTTATGAATTCTAACCAGTTAATTCAGTTAATAGTGAACAGGTCTTGTGACAGGCTTGGTGGGAAAAGAAATGGAAACTTGGCTAAAATCAGAGCCTGGATTGCTAGTGGATTTAATGTACATTCTATTCATATGCCCTGTTAGCATGGATAATTAAGAATTGACTGCAGACATGGCGGTATTCAGGAATTTTTTTCTTTTGTCCATTGTGGGCAATATTGATTAACATGTGCAGAGACACTAATGGGGATGAGAAGAAAAAGAAAATCAATAAATAAATGCATTTTCTCCCTTCCTGACCTTAGATGATTGTCTGCTCCTTAAGGATGCTGTCAACCATTTCTAAAAATTGGTCTTAATATGAATCCTTATTCCTTCGGCTTTGCTACAAGAGCAGTGGAACTATTTCTTGCCCATAGGTGCCTCTTTCAGATTCGGTTTGATTTTCTCAGCCCCTCTCCCCTCCCATCCTGTGTTTCTAATGAAACTGAAATGAACATAGCAGGTCCCTTTGCTTTACCATTTAGTACTGCCACAGACAGGACAATTATGAAAGCAGAATTCATTGCAGGAGGAGGCAGAGCTCATAATGGTGTTGTGGATTTTAAGCATCATTTATTGGCAAGAAATTAAAAATAGCTCCCCTGCTTGCTTACTTTCTTCTCTTTTTCAAACTTAGATCTAAAATCTAGAGAACTTTAATGGATTATTTACTATTACTGAATATTCCGATAGCCCTGAAAATTTGCAACATGCCTGAGAATATTTTTTTTCTTTCAAAAAGCCATTCTTCACAATATCCTGGTGAGGTGGGTTTATGTCATTAGTACAATTTTAAACGCAAGGTGACAAAGGTAGAGAGTAAATGAATGATTCATTCATGGACACATGGTGATTTCATGACATCAAGAAACCTATGAGCCTTTCCTCCCATCAGAATGTAAGAATTATAAAGGGAAAAGAATTTCAGCTTAAGTCTCCTTAACAATGTCCTTTCCATGAAGCCTCTGACTTCAATTAGTTCTCCCATATCTAAAAATTATAGTCTTTTAGAGATAGGAAGAACCATAGAGCTCATAGTCCAAGACTTAAATCTGTCTCTCTAATGTCTCTGGAACCCATCCCCTCCCTCCCGCTCTCCTGCTCCCATTGCCAGGAGAATAATTCCCAGAATCTTATCGCCTCTCACCTAGATCTAGGACTGAAATGGACCTTAAGAGTCACTTAGCAGCACACCCTCCCCCATTTTATAGATAAGGAAAGTAAGGCTCCAAAAAATCATAGGATCACAGATTTAGAGCTGGATGGGACTTTGGAGGCCATCTAGTCTAACAAACCTATTTTACAGATAAGGAAAGTGAGGACCAAAGAGATGAGATGACTTACCCAACGTCAAATAAGAAGTAAGTGGCAGAACTAGGATTTGAACCCAGTTTCTCTAAATCCAGCCCCTTTTGAACTGCTCCATTGCCTCCAAAGTTTGCTTTTCCTGTTGAAGTTTCTCCACCATCCATCTTTCATATTTCTCCCAAAGAAATCTTCCTGATGTACCTCTCTGATCTCTTCTGCTCCAAAGCCTTCAGTGGTTCCCCTTTGCCTTCCAAATTAAACACAAACTCATTAGTTTGGCATTTAAGGTTCCACATACTTTTTTACTCCCTTTCTAGTCTTATCTTACAGTACTCCTCTGTGCACACCCTATATCCTACCCAATTAGAGGCAGCTGGTGGCAGAATGGATAGAATGCTGGGCCTGGAGTCAGGAAAACCTGTGTTCACTTTGTCTTCAGACACTTATTAGCCATGTAACTCTAAGTGAGTCATTTAACGTCTATTTGCCTCAGTTTCCTCAATTGTAAAATGGGGGTAATAGCATCACCTCCCTCTCAGGGTTGTTGTGAGGCTCAAATGAGATAATAATTATAAAGCACTTAGCCCAGTGGCTGGCACAAAGTAGGCAATATTGGTTGTTAATAATGACATTTTTTCCCCCTAAGGTTCCTGTGATTTTGCAGCTTGGAGTCAGGAAGACTTGAGTTCGTTTCTTGGTGCCTCAGTTTCTTCATCTGTAAAACGAGAGAGTTGGACTCAATGGCCTCTAAGGTCCCTTCCTGTTCTAAATATATGGCCCTATGATCTCTGTGAGCTAAAAAGGGTATAATCTATCACCTGTTGTCTTGGCCCCACAAATTATTTCATGGCTCACCTGTGCACAAGCAATAGCTCAATAACGCCACCTTATGGTCTGAAAGCAAAGTACACATTTCTGACACCTAGCAAAGTAAGAGAAGCCTCCACTCCCTCAAGGGAAGGAGAGCGAAGTTCCTATTTCTCCTTTTTATGAAGTGTTCAATCTCACTAATGATATTAAAGGAAGTACTTGTACAAAGAATTCCCTGGTGGCTCCTTCTCCCATTTGATACACAAATATTTTGAATGTGACAACAAGGTTACTACCATTAAAAAATTGTGTGATAATTAGAGTTGATGGGAGCCACTCTAAACTCTGGTGTTCAAGTTTCCTTTGTGAATGCACTTTCCGATGTACCGTATTTATCTTGCGAGGTGATGCTTGACCTGCTTAGTTAACTGGCTACATATTTGTTTCTTTGCTATAAACTCTCTGGATGGGCTGGCTCTCTTGCCCTGCAGCATGATGGCGAAGATTAAAAGGTATGATGGAAATCCATATATTAAGGGTCTGGGGGAATGACATTAGAAACTACGATATAACTCAGAAACTACAAGAGAAAATAATAATTACAATAGAGGAGACATATCACGGTAGCCTGCACTAACGCACTTAACTGTCAAACAAAAGGGATCTTTAAGATGGTAGAACATCTAAAATGCTGGAGAGAAATGAGAAGGGTAAATAGTGTTACAATTTCTTTTATGTAACATCTTTTATACAGGGGATCACAATCTACTTTGTAATCATTTGCCAAAGGAGCCTTTGCAAACTGGAGTTGGGGGAGGAGAGATGAGCTTCAGTTATGAAAATCAATTTGCGATTTGTGTGGAATCAGAGTCTGAAGCTATTTGTATGAGGAGGAGGTGGAAGGGATAGGTTTGCAGACACTAAAAAGGAATATCAATTTCAAACCCACTCTGGAGTGGGTAATACAATTTATAATTAAAAGAATAAGGTTTAAAAGGAGAGTCGCACATGGAGAAGATCTGAGCCTTAATGTAGCAAACTGTCAGAAATTGTTACCCTAAGAGGTTGTGTAGGCCAGAAATATAAATTAATTCAAGAAGGCTTTTGATAAATTCATGGAAAATTGATCCATTATGGCTATGAGAGTAATATTGGAGGTGTTCAAAATACTTTTAATTTGATGTCAACAAGGGGGAATTCACTATCCAGAGATTAAGTAGCCTGCCTGTGTTCACATAGCTACTGTGTGATCTAGCCAAGATTCTAATACAAGGCATCTGATTCCGAATCAAGCATTATTTCCACTATATCATTTATGCCACTTCCCTTCAAGTGTTGATAACATTTAAAAATGAATTTCTGTAGATTTTATTTTTACATTGCCTGCATTTCCCATTATGTCCATCTTCCCTCCTAGATATCCCTCCTAACAAGGAACAAAAAGAGTGGGGGATGGGGAAATCTAGTTCTATAAATCTAACATATTGAAAGATTTCATGTAGTGTTCCTCACCCAAAGTACCCCACATCTACAAAGAGGGGGGAACAATCTGTTCTCATATCTCTTCTTTGGAGTCAATCTTGCTTATTGCAATTTCGGAGCATTCAGTTTTAATTGTTTTGTTGTTTTTTCTAGCTGCATTGTTGCAGTAATTGTGTATATTCTTTTTCTGGTTCTGCTTAATGAAATGCGTCAGTTCTTATGTCTTCTCAGGCTTCTCTGTACTCATCGTAGTCATAATTTTCTCTCTTAAATATTCATTTATTTCTTAGTAGACTTTTTTATTTAAATTTTGATGTCTAAATTCTCTCCTGCTCCTACCCACCCATTGAGAAGATAAGCCATGTGATATCAATTATACATATGAAGTCATAAAAACATAGTGAAAAGGCATGCTTCAATCTGCACTCAGAGCTTATTGGCTCTCTCTCTGGAGACGGATAGCATTTTTTCATTATGAGTCCTTTGGAAATGTATCTATTCTGATCATGTATTGATCCGAATAGCTAAATCTTTTATAGTTGATTATCATTCAAATATAGCTGTTAACTGTGTATAATGTTTTTTCTGGTTCTGCTCATTACACTTTGCATCACTTCATATAAATCTTCCCAGGTTTTTCTGAAACCATCCTGTTCATCATTTCTCATATCACAATAGTATTCTTCCACAACCATACAATACAACTTGTTCAGTCATTCCTCAGTTGATGGGCATCCCCTCAATTTCCAATTCTTTACCACCACCAAAAGACCTACTTTAAATATTTTTGTACAAATAAGTTCTTTTCCCTTTTCTTTGATCTCTTTGGGTTACAGAGCTAGTAGTGGTATTGTTGGGTCAAAGAGTATGCAAGTTTCATAGTCCTCTGAGCATAGTTCCAAATTGCTCTCCAGAATGGTTGGATCAGTTCACAACTCCACAAACAGTGCATTAGTGTATCTATTTTCCCAAATGTCCTCCAGCGTTTATCATTTAACTTTTCTTTCACGTTAACCAATATGATAAGAGTGAGGTGGTACCTCAGAGTTCTTTTAGTGATTTGGAACCTTTTTTCATGTGACTAGTGATGGGTTTGATTTTTTTCTTCTGAAAACGGCTTGTTTATATCCTTTGATGACTTTTAAATTGGGGAATGATTCCTACTTTTATGAATTTGGCTCAGTTCCCCATATATTTGAGAAATAAGACCTTTATTAGAGAGACTTTCTATAAAAAAATATTTTTCCCTCCCCCTCCCAGTTTCCTGCTTTCCTTGTAATTTTGGCTTCATTGGGTTTGTTTGTAGAAGACTTTTTAAATTTCATGCAAAGTTATCTACTTTACATCCTGTGATGCTGTCTATCTCTTGTTTGGTCATAAACTCTTCCCTTCTCCATAGATCTGACAGGTGCATTTTTTTTCAAGTTTCCCCAATTTACTTATGATATCAACTTCTACGTCTAAACCATTTACCCATTTTGACCTTATCTTGGTATTTGATGTGAGTTGTTCATCTGTGCCTCATTTCTGTTAAACTACTTTGCAGTTTTCCCAGCAATTTTTGTCAAATGTTGAGTTCCTATCCCCAAAACTTGGATCTTTGGGTTTATCAAACATTAGATTACTGTAGTAATTTACCACTGTATATTGTGTATCTAATCTATTCCAATGATCTATTTTGACTCTATTTCTTAGCCCATACCAAATTGCTTTGATGATTAGCACTTTGTAATATATTTTGAAATCTGGTACTGCTAGGCCACTTTCCTTTACATTTTTTTTCATTGATTCACTTGATATTCTTGATCTTTTGTTCTTCCAGATGAATTTTATTATTTTTTCTAGTTTTATAAAATAATTCTTTGATAGTTTCATTGGTATGACACTCAATAAGTAAATTAATTTAAGTAGAATTGCCAATTTTATTATGTTGGCTCAGCTTAATCATAATCAATGAATATTTCTCCAATTGTTTAAATCTGCTTTTATTTGTGTGAGAAGTATTTTGTAACTGTGCTCATATAAACTCTGGGTTTGTCTTGGCAGGTAGACTCCCAAGTATTTTATATTGTGTATAGTTACTTTAAACGGAATTACTCTTTCGATCTTTTCCTACTTCAATGTGCTTCAGAGTTCATTGATTTCAGTGATTTTTTCTAACATGTAGAGATGCTGGTGATTTATGATAAATTATTTATGATTTATGATAAATTATAAATTAATGATTTATGTTTCCTGTAACTTCAATAAAGTTAATTGTTTCAGCTAATTTTTTATTTGATTCGCTAGGGTTCTCTAAGTATACCATCATATTATCTGCAAAGAATGATAGTTTTGTTTCCTCATTGCCTATTTTTATTCCTTCAATTTCTTTCTCTTGGCTTATTGCTATAGCAGACATTAGCACAATATTGAGTAATAGTTACGATAATGGACATCTTTACTTCACCCTTGATCTTATTGGGAAGGTTTTTAGTTTATCTACTTAAATTAATTTACTTATTAAGTGTCATAGCAATGAAACTATTTTGATATATTGTCTCATTATTGTCATTCTCTTTAATGAAATTCTTGATTGTTTCTATAATTTGTTTTTTTTTATCAACTCATTCTTTAGGATTAGATAATGCTTGCTGTTGATTTTAGGTAAATATTACTTATCATTTTGAGAAAGATGCTATTTATTCCTATGCTTTCTATATTGTTTTTAAAATAGGAATAGATATTGTATTTTGTCAAAAGCCTTTTCTTTATCTATTGATAAAATTATATAATCTTGGTTCTTTTAGTTAGTGATATGGTAAATTATGCTTATGGTTTTCCCAACATTGAATGGCCAGCCCTGTATTTCTGGTATAAATACGATCTTTGTGATGTATTACTATAATCTCCTCGCTAGTATTTCATTTAAAATTTTTTCATCAATATTCATCAGGGAAATTTGCCATTAATTTTCTTTCTCTGTTTTTGATCTTCCTGGTTTAGGTATCAAAACCATATTTGTGTCATAAAAGGAATTTGTTAGGACTCCTTCTTTACCTATTTTTTTTCAAATAGTTGATATAATGTTAGGATTAATTGTTTTTTTTTTTTTAAATGTTTGATAGAATTCACTTGTAAATCCATCTGGTCCCGGGGATTTTTTCTTAGGGCACTCATCGATGACTTGTTTAATTTCTTTTTTCTAGGATAGGGTTATTTAAGTATTCTATTTCATCTTTGATTAATCTGGGCAATTTATGTTTTTATAAATATGCATCTATTTCACTTAAATCATCTGTTTTACCAGCATATAATTGAGCAAAATAACTCCTAAAATTGCTTTATTTTTATCTTTACTGGTGGTGCATTAACCCTCTTCATTTTTGATTCTGGTAATATGGTATTGTTCTTTCTCCTTTTTGATAAAATTGACCAAATAGTTTATCTAGTTTATTGTTCTTCTCTCCATAAAACCAGCTCCTAGTTTTATTTATTAGTTCGATGTTGTTGTTGTTGTTGTTGTTGTTGTTTTACTTTTAATTTTATTAATCTCTCCTTTGATTTTCAGAATTTCCATTCTGTGTTTAATTGGGTAATTTTAATTTGCTCTTTTTTAAAAAAAAGTTGTATGTCCAATTCATTGGCCTGCTCTTTCTTTTATTGATGTATGAGTTTAGAGATATAAAATTTGTTCTAAATATTATTTTAGCTGCATCCCACAAATTTTGATATATTGTCTCATTATTGTCATTCTCTTTAATGAAATTCTTGATTGTTTCTATAATTTGTTTTTTTATCAACTCATTCTTTAGGATTAGATTATTTAGTTTCCAATTAACTTTTAATCTATGCATCCATAGCCCTTTATTAAATGAAATTGTAATTGTATTATGGTCTGAAAAGGGTGCATTTAATAATTTTGCTTTTCTGCATTCGTTTTGACTGTTTTTTGCCCTAATGCACGGTCAATTTTTGTGAAGGTGCCATGTACAGCTGAGAAAAAGATATACTCCTTTCTATTCCCATTCAATTTTTTCTAGAGGTCTATTATATCTAACTTTTCTAAAATTCCATTCATCTCTTTAACATCTTTCTTATTGTTTTTATGGTTAGACCTAACTAGCTCTGAAAGTGGAAAGTTGAAGCCCTTCACTCGTATAGTTTTATGTCTACTTCCTCCTATAACTCATTTAACTCTTCCTTTAAAAATTTGGATGGTATACCATTTGGTGCATATAAATTTAGTGTTGATATTACTTCATTGTCCATGGTTCCTTTTAACAAAATAGCTTCCCTACTTATCCCTTTCAGTTAGGTCTGTTCTTGCTTCTGCTTTGTCTGAGATCATGATTGCTACCCCTGTCTTTTTTACTTCAGCTGAAGCATAATAGATTCTGCTCCAGCTCCTTATTTTAACTCTGTGTATATCTTCCTGTTTCAAATGTGTTTCTTGTAAAAAATGTATTATTGGATTCTGCTTTATAATTCATTCTGCTATCCATTTTGTTTTATAGGTCATTTTATCTTATTCACATGCACAGATTCTGCATTTCTATCCATCCTGTTTTCTTCTGTGTCTTCTTCTCTCTATTTTTTTTACCCTGCTCCTCCTCTGAAGTCTGTTTTGCTTCTGACCATGACCTCTCTTAATCTGCCCCTCCTTTTATCATCGTCTTTTCTCTTATCCCCTTTTCTTCTTACTCATTGTTGGGTAAAACAGATTTCTATACCCAATTCACTGTGTGTGTGTGTGTGTGTGTGTGTATTCTTCCCTCTTTGAGCCAATTTAAATGTGAATGAAGTTCAAGTGTTACCTGCCACACCCATTTTCCCTTCTACTGTAAAAACCCTTCCTTGCATGCCTCTTTAATGTGAGATGATTTTTCCCAGACTTTCTTTCCTTTTCCCCTTCTCCTACTGCATTTTTCTTTCTACACATCCATTTTTTTTAGATCATCCCAACATAATTGACTCACTCCCGTGCCCTCTATCTATGTAAAGTTCTTCTAAATGCCTTAATAATGGTAAAATTCTAAAGAGTTATATGTATCATCTTCCCACATAAGAATGTAAACCATTAGATCTTATTGAATCTCTTACAACTTCTTACCTTTTCATGCTTCTCTTAAGTCTTATATTTGAAAATCAATTTTTTTATTCAACTCTTCTTTTCGTCAGGAATGCTTGAAAGTCCTCTGTTTCATTGAATATACATTTTCCCTCCTAAAAGATTATATTCTGTTTTGTTGGGTAGGTAATTCTTGGTTGTAATCCTTGCTCCTTTGCCTTCCCAAATATTATATTACAAGCCCTGTGTTCCTTTAATATAAAAGCTGCTAAATCTTGTGTGATCATAACTGTAGCTCAGTGGAATTTAAATGGTTTCTTTCTGCCTGCTCAAATTATTTTCTCTCTGACTTGGGAGCTGTGGAATTTGACTATCATATTCCTGGGAGTTTTTATTTTGGGATCTCTTTTAGGAGGTGATCAATGGGTAGATTCTTTCAATTTCTATTTTTCTTTCTTATTCTAGGGTATTGGGGCAGTTTTCCTTGATAATTTCTTGAAATATGATGTCTAGGCTCTTTTTTTTTTATCATGGCTTTCAGGGAGTGCAATAATTCTTAAATTATCTCTCCTTGACCAATTTTCCAGGTCAGTTGCTTTTCCAATGAGATATTTCACTTTTTTTTTTGTATTTCATTCTTCTGACTTTCTATTATTGTTTCTTGTTGTCTCATAGAGTCATTAGCTTCCAATTGCCAATTCTTAATTTTTAAGGAATTATTTTCTTTGGTAAGCTTTTATACCTCTTTTACCATTTGGCCTATTCTACTTTTCAAAGAGTTCTTCTCATCAGTGAAATTTTGTAACTCTTTTTCCATTTGGCCAATTCTGTTTTTTAAGTTATTATTTTCTTTAGTATTTTTTGTGTCTCTTTTACCAAGCTATTAATTTTCTTGCATTACTCTCATTTCTTTTCCCAATTTTTCCTGTACCACTCTAATTTTTAAAATAATTTTTTATAGCTCTTCCAGAAATTCTTGCTGGGCCTGTGACCAACTGAACTTTTTTCCTTTGAGGCTTTGCTTGTAGCTATTTTAACATCTTTGTCTTCCTCTGAGTTTGTGTCTTGTTCTTCCCTGTTACTATAGTAGTTTTTTATGGTCACATTCTTTTGTTGTTGCTGCTTGCTTGTTTTTCCACTCTATTTCTTGACTTTGAACTTTAAGTTAAAGTTGGGCTCTGCTCATCTCAGGGTGGGAAGACACTATCCCAAGCTTTAGGCTTTTTCATGCTGCTATTTTGTAGCTAGTTCTGGGGGTCTGTAAGTTTTTGGTACTTCCAATGTGATGTGATCCATGGAGAGGAGTGGTTACTGCTCTCCTGATCCGCAGTCTGGTCCTTATCAGGAAGGACCCCTGATGCCTTACAACTGCAAATGATACTGTTCCTCAGGGACTTGCTCCTTTGTGGCTGCAGGCATTCCTTTCCACCCTGGAACTGTGACCCAGTAGTAGATATAGTATATCTTTAATTGTCTTTTCATAATTTTCTTGAATAGCTCTCATTTATTTTCCCAGCTTTTATAGTCAAAAGTATAGTTTTTCCAGTAGCAACATGTGGCTGTGAGAGTTGGACTTTAAGGAAAGCTGAATGCTGCAGAATCAATGCTTCTGAATTGTGATGCTGGAGAAGACTTTTGAGAATCCCTTGGACAGGAAGGAGATCAAATCAGTCAATACTTAAATAAATTAATTCACACTATTCACTGAAAGGTCAAATACTGAAGCTGAAAATTAAATACTTTGCTCACATAATGAGAAAAGAAGGACTTATTATAAAAGACCCTGATGTTGGGAAAGATTGAAAGCAAAAGGAGAAGGTGATGGCAGAGTATGAGATGGATAAATAGTGTCATGGAAGCAATGAACATGAACTTATGGTGTTTTTTTTTTTTTACACAATTAGGGTTAAGCGACTTACAGGGTCACACAGCTAGTAAGTGTGTGAGGCCAGATCTCAGGTCCTCCTGATTCCAGGTTGGGTGCTCTATCCACTATGCCACCTAGCTACCTCTGAACATGAACTTGGACAGAATTTAGGAGACAATGGAGGATAGAATAGCCTGGCATACTGTAGTCCACTGGGGCATGAAGAGTCAGACATGACTGAATGACTGAACAACAAGTGGGTCTAGGCAATGGTGTTGCCAGTGTGCTGTCCTGTACCCAGTGTTAGCACAGGGTCCCTTGTAATTTCTTTCTGACCAGTTGCCAGATACCTTATGGTCTCTGGCTTGAGAGCTCCTAAAAGCTGCTGCTGCTGTTGCTGCTTCCAAGGTCCACAGCTATTGTTGCTGCCACATAGGCTCTGGACCAGCCCCAAGCCAGTTTCACAGACCTGTCCTTCAGACTTCCTAAGTTGTCTTGGGCTGGAAAAATGACTCACCTTGACCTTTTGTTGGCTCTTCTGCTCCAGAATTTGATTTCCATCATTTTTTACAGTGTGTGGTGATATCCCTTTGCATTCATGTACCACACTTGTTTAGTCAGTCCCTTAATCAATGAGCATCCACTTTGCTACTACAAAAAGTGCTGTGTTATGTATTTTGGTTGGTATGAAGTTTTCTTTTTATCATCGAATCCTTTGACTAGCAGTGGGATCTCTGCATCAAAGAGAATGGGTATTTTAGCCCCTTATTTACTGTAATTCCAAATTATTTTCCAGAGTGATACGAACAATTCACAGCTTAACCAATACCACATTGGGGTGCTTGTCTTTTTGCAGACCTACTAACATTGACTATTCCCATCTTTTGTCCTCTTCACCAGTTTGCTGGGTGTGAGATAAAATATCACAGTTGCTTTAATTTGCATTTCATCATTAATTATTTGGAATATTATTTCATATGGTTGTTAATAGCTTATAATTCTTTTGAAAATTGTTTGCTCAAATGCTTTGACCATTTATTTTTGGGGGGAATGAGTTAAGATTTACATAATCCTGTTAGATGCCTACAGATCTTTGAAAATCAGATTCTTTTGACATAAATATTTTTACCCAGTCAAACACTTTCCTTCTTAGACTAGACTTATGAATTTTGTTCGGGCAAAAGCTTTTCAATTTTATGTTATCAAAATTTTCTATTCTATCTTTCGTGATTGTACTCAACCTTGATGACAATGATCTACATGGGTACATGGGTATTAAAAGGGTCCTTGATGGAAATATGAGAAGGGAAGAGGCAGGTTTTCATAAGTGATTTTTTTTTGCAGCAGACCACATCTTCATAGTCACCCAGTTGACTGAAAGGTTCAGAGAATATAAAGCTATAGTCCATTTGCTGATTATAAAAAAACATCTGACTCATTTATGTGGGTTGGGGGTAAAGATAGGGAGAGGAGTTCTCTTGGGATGTGCAAAACAAAAGAAAGTACTTGATGTTTTCCTAATTTAACTATTTTTGTTGACTAAATGCTGAGTTTATTTCTATGATGAAGGAGTGCAACGGTTGCTAGCACCCTCTCATTTTAGCCCACTGATGCAGAGCTGAAGTTGCCTGTCCTAGTTAAAGTTCTGTATCAATTGCTTCAAGCCCCAGAACCTTATAGAGCTTGCTTAATGAGATACAAAGCCATTCACAGGACTTTGGTATAATAATCTATACAGAAAAACAAAACCAAAAACAAACCAAGTGATTATTGTCCAGACCATGATATTCAGTTGGATAGCTTAACCTACTGAGTTCGTCAGTACACGTATCTTATAGGTACTACAGACGGACAATGAGTTAAAGCTACAATTTTAAAAGAGAAGAGGGCAGGCTGGATGGCTTTTAGGAAATTGTGCATCATTTTCAATAATTTCAAGCTGCTCCATGAAAAGTGATTGTGGGTAGGGGCTAGCTTGGCAGGTCTTCATGATAAATCTTTTTTTCTAAGTCCTGAAGTATGCAATAGGATGTGGATTGGCAGAGATGAGTAAGTAGGGCATTCTAGGCAGGAGGATAGGAGGGATACAGGGATGTTTTGTATGGGAACTGACAACTAGAATAGAGGGTTTATTTGAGAGAATAGTTAGAAATAAACTGTAATAAGGTCAGTTTATGAAGGGCTAGGTTAGGCTAAGAAGCTTGAATTTGATCTGATAAGTAATAGAGAAAGAGATAACTTGTGGTAGTGGGTTGAGGACTAGTCTTGGAGTCAGACCTGCATTCAGATCTTTCCTCTGACACATACTAATTGTGTAATGGTGGACAAATGAATTAACTAGCCAGGCAGTTAGGTGATGTGGCAAATAAAGCTCTAGACCTGGACTTTGGAGGATCTGAGTTCCGCTCTGACATCAGACCCTCAATAGCTGTGTTACCCTGTGCAAGTCACTTAACCTCTGTCTACTTTAGATTCCTCATCTGCAAAATGGGGAAAATAATAGCATCTACTTTCCAGGAGTGTTGTGATGATAAATGAGATATTTGCAGTATGCTTTGCAAACCTTTAAGTGCTATATAAATGTTACTATTATTACTTAAATTCTTTTTTTGATGTTTTAACATTTTATTTTTCACCATTACATGTAAAAACAATTTTAACATTCTTTTTAAAAATTTTTGAGCTCCAAATTCTCTCTGTCCCTCCCTCCCCTCCCCCCTCATCAAGAAAGCAAATAATTTGATGTAGGTCATACATATGCAGTCATACAAAACACATTTTTAAACTTAAATTCTTAAATTTACTTAAATTCTTAAAATAATGAATCAATTATTATTATTTAAATCACTTTCAAAAATCAGTGCCCCAGTTACAGTGGAAGTGCTTATCTAATTACTGTAGAGAGTTTTCACACACCAGTTAAATCATGGATCTCTATAGAGAATCATTGTAGATCCCTGAGCGGATATTGATGAACATGGTGTTTTAAGAAGATCATCTGGGTGTGCCTGAACGATTGGAGGAAGTCAAGCGCTTAGGATGGTGGCAAAGGAAATTGAAGGGGAAGGGATAAAGCTGACAGATATTTCACAGAAAGAATAGATAGGACCTGATAGCAGATTAGATATGGGGAGTCAAGGAGTAGAAGAAATCAGGTATTGTTCATAGTCATAAACAACTCATATTCAGGGCTGGAAGGGACATTGGAGACCATCTAATCTAACCTCTTCCTTTTATAATCCTTTCCATTGACTCCCAGCTCTGCTTTCAGAATAGGGTGACCCATTCTATCCCCTGGTAGAGCTATGATGGAAGAGGGACTTTTCTCATGTAAGACTACCTGATCAGGAGACATTCTGACATTCTATCTCTTTCTCCTTCTGTACCAAGGCTGGTAATAACCCTGGAAGTTCTAGCTTCCTCTACAAGCAAACCCTTGCTCAAAATGGAAGAAAAGCCCAAGAGAAGTGAAAACAAGCATTCCTCATCTTCTTCTTCAGCTGCTGGGGTACTGGACTTGAAGCTAGGAAAAGCTGAGTTCAAATCGCACCTCAGACACTTACTAGCTGTGGGCCACAGGGCAAGTTAGTTTACCACTCTGCCTCAGTTTCCATATCTTTAAACTAAGGGAGTTGGATCCAATGGCTCTTCAGGGTTCCTTCCTGTTCTAAATCGACAATCCGATGACCAGTGGGTACCAACGTCACCATGTGAAAATTGAGCATTGACACTGCTAGGCTGTTCTGGCTCCTTCTCGTTATAAATCTTGTGTACTAGGAGGGTGAACGAACATTTCCAGCCCTGGTGTTGTGCAACTCCTGCATTTTGATATCAACTAGAAGGCACATTTGTTACTTCACTAATTAGAACAGAAATTAAGTGAAATGCTTGGTTTTTAGTAGAGAGCAATTTCCGCTGCAGGTGTCAGTAATTAGCAGAGAATGAGTCATTTGATGTTTGTAGACACAGACTTCCCAACTTTCTGCTCAGAAATAAACTTCCTGGACACATTGTTTGAAAAAGCTCCTGCTAATGCATGTGTATATATTAGTGCCGTAATCCAGCATGAATGCTTTAAACAAATCAATAGAAGTTTCCTCCAGTGACATGCTACAAATGAAATTTGTTGTGTAAAAAAAAAATTAAGTAAAATCTTTTTAGGTTTAGCTGATGAAAAGAGTAAAAGAGCTTGGAAATCCTCTTTTCCCTCTTTCTGCTCTGGTTTCCTAACCTGTAAATAATTCACCTCCCATATCCCCCTCCCCCTATCCTAAGCAGAGACCAAACAAATTAAATAAACAGAATGATCTGCATGTTTCTGTGGATCTTGGAAATGGAGGCAGAAATTCTACTTAAAGTAGGTATTCACTCATTAGTCAAGCATCTCGCCATTTCGCAGCAGCCACAGTCCTGGGAGTGCTTGGGGCAGAGGCAAAGAAGGGAAATTTGCCTGTAGATAGGGCTGTGCTTAAGAGATTGGCTATGCTGGCCAATGTAAACTCCAGTCTGATCAGGGGAGCATCTGTGCTTTCATGAGGTAGGGAACGGGAATCTGGAAATAACAATTCCCTAAGCACAGAGTTGCTTGTTTGTGTTTTTTTCCCTTAAAGTGCTAAATCAGTGACTGGATCAAGCACAGGACATTCCCCGAAGCAAAGGGATGAGACAGGCTTCTTGCCATAAGCCCCAAAAGGTTTGCGGTCCTTTCCATAGCCCAGCTGTGCTCCAAAGCTTTCTCGGCATCCTCCAACTCGGTCTATGAATAATCCATTTGGAGCTCAGTGATCTCAGGATTTACAACTATAGGAAGCTGCCATCAACTTTCCCTGAGGCCTGTTGGACACCAGCCGGAGCCTTGTTTTTTTCTTGTTTTGTTTCGTTTTTCCTATCCAACCAGAAGAGTCATACTGCAGGGGGCATTTAAATGATGTGCATGAAGCTGGTTTCAACAGACTTGTTCCTGGGAGCTGCTTATTCCACTGGCTAGGGGTGACCTTGGGAATCACAGCTAGGTAACTCTGATTATTTTTCGCCCTAAAGACAAATCAAAGCCTATGTGAACTTGATCCATTGTTAGGGCTCATTAGTGACTGAGGAGAGTGCTAGGTAGATCTAGAAGAGATGTGGGCCCGTGTGATTGAGGCTTCAGTCACCCTGCCAGATCTCTGCAATCAATGGGAGACATTTTGATTTAGTGGGAGATGAAACATTTTTCAGAAGGTAGAAAATGGGCAAAGAGGGAGAAACAGAAAGTAGGAGGACAGGAACTAAACTGAATTAATAAGGGAAAAAATTGAATCTCCTTGGTAAAGGAATTCTCTCCCTCTCCCTCTCCCCCTCCCTCTCTCCCTCCTTCTCTCTCTGTCTCTCTGTCTCTGTCTCTGCCTCTCTCTTTATGTTGCCCGAAATACTCAAATGATCCTAAACAACAACTGGTCAAAACAGGAAAAAACTGTGGTAATTAGATTAGACTCTGGGAAGGGTCTCTGAGCTATACAGTTAAGTTTTAAAGCTGGGAGGAACCCTAGAGATCACCTATGTTATTGTTCAGTCACTTTTCAGTTGTATGTGACTCTTTGTGACCTCATTTGGGGTTTTTTTGGCAAGGACACTGGAGTGATTTGCCATTTCCTTCTCTAGCTCGTTTTACAGATGAGGAAACTGAGCAAAACAGGGTTAAATAAGTTGCCCAGGGTCACCCAGCTAGAAAGTGTCTAAGACCAGATTTGAATTCATGAAGATGAGTCTTCCTGACTCTAGGCCTAACACTCTATCCACATAGCTGCTCCTAGAGAGATCACCTAAAGCCAACCCATTAATTAGGAGGGGAACCTGTAAAATAATGGGTGATCTCTAACACATCATTTTTTGGGTCCACCTCCTAATTAATGATTCTTTGCTCTCCAGTCCTTGATCCTTTCCATCAAATCACAGAGAAAAAAAATAGATTCAAATATCACTAAACTACCAGTCAGAAGGTCTGGGTTCTCTCGCTGGCTCTGCTACTAACTCTCTGGGTGGTCTTGGGCAAGTAATTTGTCACTTCTGAATATCAGTTTCCTCATCTGTAAAGTGGATATAATACTTATAACGTTATTCCTATTACCTGTCATAATAACCTGCTAGGGTTACTGTGAGGATGAAACGTGGGCAAAAGCACTTTGAAAAGCATAAAGGAATCCATCTTTGCATGAAGGGATCATAAGGCTTTTGTTCCAAGGTAGCAAAATGTAATACAGGGTACTAAAGAACGTGAGCATTGAAATTCTTACAGGTAAAAATCTCTTTTTACAAAGAATTTCCTGGGGAGAACTCAAGGCTGCTTTCCAGTGAACAAATTCAGTTTCATCCCTGGGCTTTTGCTCCCTTTGTTTTCCTCTGACCCAAATTCAGTAATGGTGTAAGAGCCAGCCTGGCTCACCCTCTCCTTTGGAACCTCCCAGGCTCTGCATGCTTTCATCACCATCCCTCTGTGTCTAATCCTGGCTTTCCCCTAATGACTTCATTTCCACAAATGGTCCTAGAGCCCCTGTATTTTCCGAATGGAACCTCTGAAGACTTGACATGCAAAGCCCCTGGCCAGACTCCCTGCCAAAACCCGGAGTTATGGGTTGCCATGCTGATGAAGAGCTTGTATGAGGTTGGAGAGGGGCTGGTTGGAGACAGTAATCATTGCAGCTGGAGCTCAGGCCTGCCTGAGATGGAAGGCTAGTGCGTTAAATCAAGACTCACTCAGTCCTGCTAGGGGAGATAATTCTCAAAACTTTTTTTTTTCCTCTAGGGAAGACAATGAGAGTCTTAGGGCAAAGGGGGCCAGAGTAGATGGAGGTTTACTTTGGATATTCAATCGATTTCCCCCCTTGAAAAGAAAAGACACAGGAGAAAGTAAGTCAGTTGCAAGGGAAATCCCCAGCCCTAAACAAAACAATATTAGCAGTCTCTGGGCAATCTGGTAGCTAACTCGGTCTTTACAGCACAGTGGCTAGACCTATGGAAAACCTTTAAGAGTCAGGAGCACAATTCTCTTCCAAATAAAGATGACTTAGAAGGTAAAAGGGGAAAGGTGTCTTTGTCAAGATGAAACTAAGCCTGTTGGGGGAGGGGAAAGTGTGCGGTTTGTGTTCAGGAATGTTTTGTGTTAGAGATATGGATCTGGGTCTTGACCGCATGCTGGATTGAATGATGCATTTTAATGGAGACAGTGTGGTGTGTATTAAAAAGAATACAGTATTTGAAGTCAGGAGACCTACAGTTAGATCACAGTTATTACTGGATCATATATATAAGGTTAGAGGGGGTATCAGAGGCCATCTAGTGCAACCGCCTCTTTTTACAGACAAGGCAACTGAGGCCCAGGCAGACTAAGTGACTTTCCAAAAGTTACGCAGACAGTGTCAAGGTGAGATTTGAACCCACTGATGGCTGTTTTAGCCCTGGAATCAGTGTTTTTCCACGCTACTACACTGGCCCCACCTGTATAACTTTGGATAAGTTCCTTTTTCACTCTAGGCCTTGGTTTCTTCATCTGCAAAATGAGGAGGTGGTCCTAGGTAATCTCTAAGGTTTTTTTTCCAATTCAAAATCTTATTATTTATGAAGGAAAGATGAAAGAGACTTGCCATGATGGGAATGATTTCCTTGCACGCCATTAATACCTGTGGCTTTTTATTTTTTAATTTCTTCCAGTATTCTGATGAGAGGATTTTATTTTTTTAAGTATAGCTGCCTATGGCTCTTGGGCCACTCAATATTTCTCGGGTTCTATCTGAAATGTTCAGATAATCAACCCCTGCTCAATGGTCACTCTTGGTAGATACCCTAAGTGCTTTATAAATACAATGTTTAATCAATCTAATAAACTGTTTAATTGCTACATGAAGCAAGATAAATAGCAAAGGAAATGAATCAGATAGTTGGTACATAGATGGCGTCCACACTCAGATGGGTGTTACTCCTCCAGGTCCCCAAGATGGCTGGTGGATCACGGTTCCAGAAAAGCCCCAGACATCATAGCCCCTGGAGAGAAGGATGTAGTCCAGCTAGATGGGACACTGGGCAGACCTAAATTCAAATTCAGCCTCAAGTCCCTTGACCTCATCTGTAAAATGGGGATAAACGTAGCACCTACCTCCTCAGGTTGTTGTGAAGATCAAATGACATGAGATTTATAGAGCACCTATCACAGTAACTGGCACACAGTAGGTGCTTAATAATGGATTTTTGCTCCCCTTCTTCCTTCATGTCACTCATCTTCTCTCTCAGCTACTGCCTTCCTATATCTCACCACCTCCCCAACTCCTATAGGGCTATTGAACACGGGCACTCTAAAAGCTCCAAGCTAACACACAGGCTTCGAAGGGATGTAGTTTCAAAAGTAAACATGGCCCACGTTCCTCTGGACCCTTCCCCTTACATAAGAATTTAAGAACTTAGTCCAGGTAGAAGTTAACTGCTATCTATTATTTGACTTTCAACAGGTCAATGAGAGGCAATTAAACCCACCCCGCAGGCATGGAATTCTGTTTATCCTGAAGCAGAGTGGTGGTGGTAAAGAAATATGTGAATGGGATAAATCAGTCAATAAAAAAAATACCTCCAGGAAGGTCTGATCATCACCAAAACCTCTGAGAGAAGGCTATTTCTGAGCCTCTCCTTATCCCATACAGCTGTAACCAAGAGCTCAGTGGGAGGCTATGTGCCTTTGGCTTCCTTCTTGGAAGCAAGCCAGTTTCTGAGGGAGAGGCTGCTGGGGAAACAATCTATATACAGACAGATAGGCCTCAGTCACTGGCTGCCTGCCTGCATTCAGTACCTGAAGCAATTTCTGACTCTGAAGCAGGTCTGTGACCATCGAAGTGCAGTAACAGCTTAGACGCGAAGAAGGGCCCAACTTATAAATACAACATGAGCAGATTTGATTCCATACTAGGGAAAAGAATGACAGGTTCCCATACACACACAAAATACACACACGCGTGCACGCGCCACACACACACACACAGACACACAGGCACACACAAAGAATTTGCTTGCACTAGGTTATCTAGAAGGGGGAAATTTTTGCCTACATCCTATGCAATGTGGCCTATCTTTCAGGGAAGACAGAGTTCATGTTAAGCTGCTTCTTTCTATATACCTCAGCACTGTAATGGTGCTAACACCAGCAATGAGATGTTCACATAATCCAAATGAGGGTAATTTGTGTAACCAGATGGATTTATTTTATGGGGTGGGGCAAGGGAGCGGAGTTATATGTAGGAATGGCTACACCTGGGGCAAAAAAATTTGTAAGGATTTGGACGCTGCAAGTGTGGGTATAGTTGCTCTGGGAGCTAGGCCAATCTGGCTCTCCTTTCACCACCTCCTCACCATTGGGATTGGTGGGAAAAGTGGGCCTAGGGAGAGGGGTTCATGACAACAACCCCCTGCAGGGGGCCTAGAGATGCTTGAACCATGTGGTACAAGACAAGGTGTGGGTATGGTGGTCCTCAGTGGGACGAAGCATACTTCCCCCCTGCCTTTCCCTCTTTGTTTCCTTATATGTCAGCACCCTAGGACAAAGCCTCATTTACCTTAGACTAGTTACGGCTCTACAGGGAATAAATATGATCTTGTGTTCTTTGTTTGCTGGCTGGCCCTCAACATCCTCATATGATCAGATCTCTCCATCTCCTACAAGAGCTCCAAAAGACGGCTAGATAAAGTCGAAGATAGAACTCTGGACCTGAAGTGAAGAAGACCTGAGTTCAAAACCAGCCTCAGACATCTATCGGCTCCTTGACCCTGGGCAAATCACTTAATCTCTGCCTGCCTTAGTTTCTTCATCTATAAACCAGGGATAGTAATAGCACCTAATTCCCAGGGTTATCATAAAGATAAAATGATATTATCTTTGTAAAGTGCTTTGCAAGCCATAAAGCACTGCATAAATTCTACCTATTGTCGTTGTTGTTGTTTTTGATTGTAAGTGATTGATCTCCTCTGATCACTTCCTCCTGGAGCCTCTCATTTAAGAAAAGTGCCCAGGCCAGCCATGCTCAGTCCATTCAACTCCAGGCTGCACCCCTCCTCCCCATTGCTTTTCCATTTCCTCTTGTGTGTTGTCTTCTCACTTTAGAATGGAAGGCGAGAACTGTATTTCTTTTTGATAGTATTTGTATCCCCATGCTTAGCCCGGTGCCTGATGCATAGAAAAGCACTTAATAGATGCTTATTGACTGGCTAAATGGCTCATGAGACTGGATCCCTATCTAGTCATGGATGATATGTTTTAGTCTAGAAATATAAGAACCTTTTGTTTGTGGGACTGTGTTGGGCCAAAGAGCACCTTCAGGGGAGTCAAGCTACCTTAGAGGGTAAGGAAGCTAGGTGGCACAGTGGATAGAGTGCTGGGCCTGGAATCCAAAAGACTCATCTTGTGTCTTGAGTTCAAATACGGCCTCAGGCACTTACTAGCTGTGTGATCCTGGGCAAGTGACTTAACTCTATTTGCCCCAGTTTCTTCATCTGTAAAATGAGCTGGAGAAGGAATTGGGAAACCACTCTAGTATCTTAGTCAAGGAAACCCCAAATGGGGTTGGACAGGACAAAAAAATGGCAACCTTAGAAGGTCACTACTACCAAGTTACCTATCTTTGATGCTTTTCTTCTCAGGGCAAATTGAAAAGAATGGTAGAGAAGACAAAGCAAAAACCACGGAATTTAAGTATGGTAATGACTGTGAGGTTTTTCCATCAGACAAAGTGTGGAAAATGTAAAGCCTGTTCGGGTATTCATGGTGCCTTAGCTTTCTGGGACCAGCTGGGGAAGCCTGAATTTGGTGGTCTGAGACCCCTGAAAACTACTACATGCCCCAGCATGAGACCTTACCTAGCTTTCTCTGTGGAATCCATCCATCCCCTGGGATAGTGCAGAATTTGAGCCCAAAGTGCCACCAGAGTAGGAAGCCCTGGCTTGTTTTTTCTTCCTCCTCCCTTCTTGAACCAGAAGAAATGGAGAAAGATTTAGAACCTGGCTGATTAAAACAGGCAGAGGAATTTTACAGCAACCTTCTGCCTTCCCTAGTCTACCTGGCCACCAGTTGTATTGAACCCTCGCTCATCTATCGCTCCAGTTACTTTAACGGTTGCTCCATAGCACAGTGGTCCAGCTCTGTAACTCAACCATTATTCCATAGCAGTCCTCTTAGCTCCCAGGGCACAAATCCTGCTCTTCTGCCACTACTGCTTCCATAAAACTTCCAGCCATTCAGTCAGACAAAAATAAGTGTTACCTTGGATCGCAGATATAGCAAAATGGTGCCTGCTGTCTTTTTTTTTTTAGCAAATAAAAAGAAGGGGTTAAACTATGCATATAGTTATGAAATCAAAAGATTATACACTCTTTTTACCCTATAACAGACAGATCAGGTTAACAGCTGTGGATGTCATTTTCAAATATAACCATATATCATTATGTATTGTTAATACTGACATCTGTATATTTCTACTGCACTCCACCTATAACACAGCACAATAATAGCAGTTTGTACAGTAAGTTGCCTCAAAAATGTTTTGCATACTCATTTTTTTTTTTGCATATTCCCATAGGATTTTAGTAATTACAGTATTTAACAAAGAAGTTCTCTTCCCCACCCCATCCCTTTAATCCCTTCTGCTGAAAGCCCTGTTAATGCACAGGATTTACCTAAGGGCTCTCAGAGTCTCTACAAGGCAGCCATTAAACGATTTATTTATGACTAGAATGAAGGCATGGCTTTCCAAAGAGACCCCTTTCACTTGATATGAGCTGCAAGGAAACGATAAAGTAATGCCTTGGGCTCCCATATCTCCTACTCCATTCTCTTTCCCGTACTTCACCTCTTGTTTCTGCTGCTCTTTGTCCATCTGTTGTCCTCACCTGCTGGCCTTTCATCTGGATAGGTTCCATTTCCTCTGACCCTATACTGTGTCCTCCGGAGATGCTCAAGGATCTGAGAAGACTACAGTGAGACCAGGATTCAGGAGGGCTTCTAATATTGTGAACTGTGCAGGAAGTATGGTTTGGTTCTGAATCAGACTTGAGGTATATCTAAGTCCCTACCATGTGGACCTAGGGATTCTGGCTCCAATCCAAAGGGCCTTGGACAGAGTCATCTCTAGAAGATGATAATAATGGTAGTAGTAACTAATATTTATATAGCACTTTAAAGTTTGCAAAAGCACTTCCTGTGTGTGATCTCATTCGATTCTTAAAACAACCCTGTGAAGTAAGGGCTATTTGTTTGTTTGGTTTTTTTGGCTAGCCAGTGGGGTTAAGTGACTTCCCCAAGGTCACACAACTAGTAATTGTTATGTGTCTGAGGCCAGATTTGAACTCAGGTCCTTCTGAATCCGGGACTGGTGCTCTGTCCACTGTACCACCTGGCTGCCCCAGTAGGGGCTGTTAGTATCCCCATTTTAGAGATGAGGAAAGTAAAATACAGAGAGACAGGGACTTTCCAGGTACACATACTTAGCATCTGAGACAGGATTTGAATTCAAGGTTTCCTGACTCCAAATCCAGTACTCTATCCACTAGGATATGAAGTCTAATGACTATTATGAGAAATGATTTATTTCGACTCCTAATCTATTCCAATCAGTATATTAGGCCCCAGAGCTGTGAATTGCAGATTGTAAGTTCACTTGCTTTTATCATAGGAAGCTAACTAGAGAGCCTTGTTTTTTCTTATTATGGTGACCAAGTCCAGTACGGCTGAGGTGACTCAGTTACATGGAAAGTCTCCCAACTTATATTTGTACCTCCAGACCCCTCTCTCTTGTCCAACATGAGCAGATGATCATCTTATGACTATCTCATGGCCACCCCTCTAGAGTGTTCAGGTGTCAAACCTTATAAAAATAAGGCTTTGGAGGAAGAGGGCATTTCAGATCATGAGGAAGATCTGAGGCCCACTTCATTAGAGGGCACCATGGACCCTTTAACAAAGCAATATTGGCTCACAGCTCTGCCTCAGTGGTTTTTCTTGCAGATTGCACAATTTTAAACTCTGCATTATTCAAGTATGCAGCCAGCTGAGTTGAAGGGGGGGAGCCCTCTAGGTGACCTTAAAATAAGACCCTAGTGGCCTATACATATATTCATCTTCCAGTAAATGCTGAAAGACTACCAAGGCAAAGGAAAGGGGACTGCGTTTCTACCTTTTCACACACACATGCTCCTCAGCCTCTGTTCCTTGGAGCTTTTTTGTGACTTCTTTCTCATTTCAAGACTGCTCTTGGATTTCATTTTAATGCAAGAAGACCAGAATAGGAAAGTTTAGGATAGGACACAAAGTATGATTTGCACTAGTCTTTGCATTCCTTAGGGATGGCCTGAGCTTTGGGTTTTCTTTGGATCCTGTGACAGGCTGGGATATGTCTGTACTGAAGTGCTATCATTAGGGTAGAGTGATTGGGGCTTTGACCTGGGGTCTACATCTAGGGTAGATGGAGGGGAGACATGCTTCCTTCCCACGGCACACCTCTGGCTCACTGTCCTTTTGCCTCATGGTCCTCTGATGGCCCTGTGCCATTCAGCACCATGAACATCCCATCCCTATCTTTCTTCACTATAGTAAAATAATAATAATAATTATTATTAATGTATTAAATTGACCTGATTCTTCCATGACTGAATTTGCCCTGACATCAGAATTCCTAGTTATAACTCTGCTATACTGTGTAATACAAATTCACCCTGAGGTCATGTCTCTGGCCCATGAGTTTGTAGGATTCAATAGTTGGCTCTAGGGAAGGTTTGGGCTTGTCCTAGAGCAGAGCCCAATGGCCCTGGGGTCATTGAGACCTCTAGACACGATTTGGAGTAGAAATGAATTATTAGCTATCCCCAGAACCAGTCAGGGATGTCTGGGTTGTGAGCCAGAGCTAGAATGAAACCCTTGAGACTGCCTAAGTAGGGAAATAGAACCCTAGGGGACAGGCCAGGAGCCACTACGCCTCAAGTCTTTCCTCACTCCAATCCATCCTACCCACTGCTGCCAAACTAATTTTCCTCAAGCACAGATTTGACCACGTGACTTCTCTATTCAATTAATTCCAGTAGCTTCCTATTATGTCTAGGATAAAACATAAACAATTTTGTTTAGCTTTTAAAGGCCTGTACAACCTGGCTCCAACCTATCTTTTCAGCCTTCTTGGTCATTATTTTCCCTCCCACACTCTGGGATCCAGCCAATCTGGCCTTCTCTCTTTTCCTCACAGCCGACATTCTATTTCCCATTTCCGTGCCTTTGCATTGGCCACTCCACCTGCCTGCAATATGCTCCCTCCTTACCTTGACCCTGTAGAGTCCCTCTTTTGCTTTAAGCTGCAATTCAAACACCACCTTCTACATGAAGAATTTCCTGATCCCCCACCTGCTAATTAGTGCCTTCCTGTTCAAACTGCCTTGTCTCGAAATGCTTTGTTATATATTTGTATTTATTCACTTTATATTGATTCTGTATGTTTTTAAAAATACTTGTTGTCTTTCCCATTAGAATGTAAGCTCCTTGAGGGCAAGGTCCCGTCTCATTCTTTGTGTTTGTTTTTGTATCCTCAGTGCATAGCAAAGTACCTAGGATAGGCCAGGTGCTTACTAAATGATCGATAGTTTGCTGAGGTTGATCAAGGAGGGAGGGAGGAAGCAGTGTGTCAAGAACGCCCCCACATTTAGCACCAACTCTAGGCCAAGCTGCTGAGCAGGCAACTTTCCTCATTTGGTTGATGTCTTCCTTTAGCTACCGAATACTGGATTTGACAATCCCAGCTGCATAATGTTGAACTATTTTCATTTTATTCCTTTCTTTATTTTACTGTCTTGAGAGTGGAGAGAGAGAAGCCATGATTGGTACATGTTAATGTGTGTTAAACAAAATGCAGATTCGTCTGTGGAGCCAAGACACCTGGTTCTCAAAAGCACAATTACGTGACTATGTCGTTTGGTAGGACCCTGAGTGTGGCTAAAGTAGTTCTCAGCCAAGGAACTGTGAAAATGTGGAAGAAAGACTAGATTTAAAATCAGAAAACTTGGGTTCTAATCCTTGCTCTGTCCTTGGCCGTGTGGAACTTTGAGCCCGGAAAAATGTCTCTAGAGCTGAAAAAGACCTTAGAATCCAATAAGCCCAAGCCCCTTGTTATATAGACAAGGCAAGTGAGGCTGAGAAGGTTAAGTAACTTTCCCTAGGTCACATAGGTAGCAAGTGTCTGGGGGTAGGATTTGAACTCAGGTCTTCAGGACTCCAAGTCCAATGGCTTTTCCTTTTCTGTAAAATGAGGGGGTTGGACTTTTCCAGTTCTCACAGCTATGATTCCGTGTTGTTATTGTTGTTGTGAAGTCCTGACTTATTATTTCATCTACAGGGAATTCTCTCTACTGACACGTGGCCTTGTTCTATGAACAAGATTTTGGTCTGCTGCTTGTCCTTCTTTCTCAAAGAGGACCGTGACATCAGGGAGGTGACGCCATGACATGCAAGTGAATTGGATTGAAGTGAGGGAGGGCTGTGCAAAGTCATCCAGAGCCATCTGGTCCAGTGGCCAGATAGGGATCAGGATAACTGGAGATGGCCCAGGATGCAGTGGGCCTTTTCAAGCTAAGGTCTTTAACAGGTCTCAGTTTGACTGAGGCAGCACCCATTCAGTGATAAATACTCCCTGTATTGGCCAGGACATTGTCTCCGGCTGCCCCTCAAGCCCAGAATGCTTTCCCTACTCAACTCTACCTATTAACTTTCTAGGCTTCTTTTAAGTCCCAACTAAAATCCCACTTTTTTTTTTTGTTAGGCAATTGGGGTCTCACACAGCTAGTTAAGTGTTATGTGTCTGAGGCTGAATTTGAACTCAGGTCCTCCTGACTCCAGGGCCGGTGCTCTATCCGTTGCACCACCTTAAAAATCCCACTTTCTACAGGAACCTTCCCCAACTCCTCTTAATTCCTGAGCCTTCCATATTAATTATCTCCTGTTTATCCTGTGTATAGTTTGCTTTATTTATATTTTTTTGCATGTTGTCTCCCCTATTAGATTGTAAGCTCCTTGAGGGTGTAGGGGATGTTCAAGGAGGTCTAGCACTTCTGGTGTGAGGGCTTACTAAGCCCTTTTCAGGGCTGCTTATCCACCTTTGGTGTCCACCTTTCACGTGACTCTCACCTGTGGCTGCAAGAAGCTATAGCACTGGAGCAGTCACACCTGAGTAAAACCATCTTGGCAGATGGGCTAAGCCAGGTTGAGGGTAACCTACTCACCTCAAACCCATTGGTGAGTTCGTGGGCTATCTACCTCAAGCATGTGAAGACTGTCTCTGGTGGTCTGGGCAGATGAGAACAATTTGCTCCGAGAGCCACGAAGGTGGCCGAAGCTGGCGCTGTGCATCCCTTAGAGCTCAGTCAGACATCAGAGACACCCAGGTCACTCACTGCAACCCCAGGCCATCAAGAGTCCTCCTGACTTTTGTCTTGCCATTGGATTTTGATAACTCTGGAAGAGAGAGGGAGGCTGACAACTTTGTGCAGCTCTGCCTCACTTAAATCCATCCCATGCTGAGTCAAGACATCAGCCCACGATATTATTGGTTCTCTTTGAAAACAAAGGACATACAAAAAGCTCCTTGAGTGTAGGGACTGTCTTTTGCCTCTTTTTGTATCTCCAACTCTTAGTACAGTGCCCAGTGCATAGTAAATGCTTAATAAATGCTTATTGATTAATGGATTGATGTAGGGTTACAACTCATCCCAAAAATTACAGAGAATTGCCTGGGAGGGAGGGGTTTGGGGTGGGGGTGGGTGGATAAGGAGGTTAACTGACTTGTTAGTGATCCCAAAGCGGACTGGATCACTGAAAAGTTCTGTCTCTGTATCAGAGAGAGAATTTGAAACCAGGCCCTAAGGTGATCCTTTCACTAAGGTGATGCCAGGCTGCTTTTCTTGATCCTATGATATTTGCTATAAATCCTCTAGCACCCAGTCAGAGTAAAGGCTGGCAAAAGAACATACCTAGAGGCCACAGTGAAGGTGTCCAAGCTGCAGAGTTCTCAGCTATCTCTGTGAATGAGCTATTGTAGCTTACTTCAAAGAGATGGGTAAGATTTTGGATTCCTTTGTGAAAACACAACTACATTCTCTCTGTCTCTCTCTCTCTGTCTCTCTGTCTCTCTGTCTCTGTCTCTCCCTCTCTCTCTCTCTCTCTCTCTCTCTCTCTCTCTCTCTCTCTCTCCCTCTCTCTCTCCTTCTATACATAGGAAACCTACAAAGACTCCTGGCTTCCTGTGTACCTCTTGCAGAATACTGATTAAATGTTTCAAATGGTTTTTATCCATGGTTAAGCGAAGATAAAATTTTAATGATTTAATTAGCAATCTCCAGGAAAAAAAAATTATAATGAAGAAAGGCGTTCGAAACTATCCTGGGCTTTAAGTGTTCCTGGCTAATGTTGCATTAGAATTGCAGGAGGATGCGGCAGTGGGAAGCTCTGCAGCAGAGACCCCAGCTTGGCCCCCCAGGGAGAGAGCGCTGTCGTGAGTTATGCCAGCTCTCAGCTGTGTCAAGGAGGGCATCTCCCAAGAGCAGGGAGGCGGCTTTCCTGAAAGGGAAAACAAATCAGCTCTCATTTGGCCCATTAGCCCCGAAATCAAGTGGAAATGCCTGATGCTATTTTCCGACGGATAAACTGAAAACTGGTTCATTTTTAACATCTACTCATGACTCTCCCCACCACCCCCATTTCCATTTTGGTGTGTTATTATTATTATTATTATTTTTAATGTGGTTGACTGCTTTGCTTCCTGGACCTTAATATCTGGGTTTATTAAAGAAAATTCTCATTGAGTCATGGGGTTAACTCATGAGGGGGAAAAAAGCCAACTAATTGCTCCATTTGAATGGTTTAGGCTTTTTCATTCTTGATTTTCTTGTTCAAGTTAGATTTTCATACAAAAGTAGATTAAGTCTCTGCTCTACAGAGAGTATCCTGCAAAGAGATTCTTAGAGCCCAGTCCTCACAGTCCCACTTTCCTGCCTCACCCCCTGACTTCCTAGTGTCAGTGCAGTCCATTATGAAAGCACAAACACTCTGTTCATAACACACCCCGGCCTTCATATGCATATTCCATGAATTGCCCCAGAGAACCCTGGAGGAGGCAAGGAGGCGTATTGTTCATTGAGAGGAAAACATCTTGTCCTCAGAAGACACTGAATCTTACCAGCCCAACTCACGTCAGAGGAATCAATAACATGAACATTACCAGCTGCTTCAAGAATTAGGAACAAGACTCCGAGCACTGAAGCATCACTTTGTCTTCTTCCTCAATTATTATTTATAGGACCAAAGTCAATCTCTTCTTCCACCTAACTTTTAGAGCAATTATCATCTCTACTACTCATGTTATACTTGGTGCTTCTCACATATAGCCTTGTGGAGGTAGGAATTTATCTGTGTGTCCTATTTTCCCAGTTTGAGGGCAGGAACCACATCTGATGCCCCCAAGGTGCCCAAGTGGTGCATGGCATATGGTTCAATGCATAACTATGGATAAACAAACTGACTAGTCAGCAGAAGGTCCTTCCCCTCAAAGAGCTTATACTCTAAGGCAGAAGATGGTAGCCAAAGGTCATGCTTTTTGAAGTACAGTATGTTGATTCTCTCTTTTGTTTCTCTTTGTTTTTCCTTCTCTATTACTCCTTTTTAAGTAATATGGAAGGTGGAGAAGGGGGATGAGTCATTTGTGTAAAGCAGCCTCTTCCTGTCATTAATATGCTAACAAATGCTGTCAAAAAAATGGTCACCCATGACAAAATTTGCCACTGACAACAACTTTGTTCTGCCAGACAAAGTTGTATCTGTTCCACAAAGGCCCAGGCTTCGTTGGACACCAGATCTTGGCATCAGAGGTCACCAAAGCACACTATGGACCCCTACCCCATGTATATCTCATGTATGAATAATGCATTTGCAAGTAGCTTATGCATTTATTACTGCAAACTAGACAGTGGAGACACTAGCTGGAAGGGAAATACTAGCCAAGAATTATTAGATACGGAGAAATGGGGAGGAAAACTGGGGAGAGAAACAGTGATGTGAGGGTTAGTAATGGGGAGGAGGCATGTGAGGGGAAGGAATGAATATAAGAAGATCTGGTTGAGATGTAAGAGGTGATTGGGTAATTTATATGGGTCCAAAAGAAATGGCACAAGGAATATGAGGTAAAGAGGTGGATTCAGAATCAAGGATGATCTTGGGAGATCAATACAAGAACAGCAAGAGAAGAATTGGATATGGGTATGGCAGAAGGGGGCAGAGTAATCAATAAATGTCAGATGAGGGTATGGAATCCATATGAGTGTAGGCAAAACAGGGAAACTGATAGCAGAATGGGAAAGGGAGAAATTGACAGCAGAATGGGAAAGAAATTAAAATTGTCATGAGGGAAGAAGGAAGGGTCAATAGGGAATGGTTCTTAAATTCAATGAGATCTCACAAGAGCAGAGACTGGCATAGAAAAATGTGCCCTTGACTGACATAGAGTAGGAGGTGGTAGATTGATGCGTTCCTTCCTCTCACTGTCTCCCCCACTGACTTCTTTTTGAACCTTTAGATTATAAGCTTCTCAAAGGCAGGGGCCAGCTTTACCAAGCTACAAGATTTCCAAAGCAACAAAGTCCCTTGTAGTGGATACACTAAGAAGATTTCTTGAGGAAATGAACTAATGAATGAATGAATGGCCATTGAAACTCCAAATGTCTGAAGAATGCTTATTTATTATTTTGCTCATTCATGTTTGTTGAGCACCAACCGAGCACATCCTGCTTCTGCACTTAGCATCGTGGGCTGATATAGGACACAGAGTGGTGCATTATATTTATTGCTAAGGCTTCTGATTTTCAACAGGCAGGCTTAGAAAGGGGTTGGGAGATATATGCATGTGATGACACCCGGTTTTCTGAGCATCATTTTAAAGATTTTCACACCGCTTCCAATCTGTTCACCTCTTGCTTTTTGGTCCCATTCTGTTCTCCAGTGGGAAATTGACTAGGAGAAGAAAGTCAATAAATCAAGAATTGTGTGAAACATTTTTGTTTGCTCCACTTCAAATTATATTTACTGGTGAGTCTGTCCCCTCGCTCTACCCAAATGCTTATCCTTAAATATCAGTTAAACTGAGAAAAATACTTAGGATCCTCATTGTACAATGGGATAATTGGATAGAGCAGAAGGGAAAATTTCCCAAAGCAAACCTCCTCAGTCCGTTACATATTTCATCGATTGGACCCAGGGGTTCTCTACATCTCTGTCAGAGCCCTGAAGAGGCTCTCATTTTTCCTGTTTTTATTCCCTGTCCCCCCTATTCCTAGTCCCAGTTATCATCTTTCTGGTTTGGCAAGCTAAGGGGCAGCTTGCATAGGTTGCCAACACCCGCATTTTCTACAAGGAGGGGTGGTATTGATAAATGATGCATGGCCATTCTGCTATCCTAATAACTACTCTATCTCTGTATAATTTGTGCCCCCGCAGTAGGTAATGCATGAAAAGTAGGAAACAGGGAGAGATGCAGAGAGAGTCAAAGCCATTCTTGTATGTTCCCTAGAGGTCACTGGGCTGTCCCTTTGCAATTGATCTTTCTGACAGATTACAGCTTTGGATTCATGGAGATTTTGCCTGGACTCTCAGGCACTTCTATGATTTCACTTTGTCAGTCACTGAAAGGGAGGAAGAAGACACTGCCTGGAAAGAAGGGGGCCTAGAACTTCTACTTTTTCCTCCCCAAATCCAGTTTACATCCTCAAAGTCTTTCCTGGCCATTGTTAGCTTGGCAGCACTCTCTTCAGGTTATCTAATGGTGCTCTGTATCTTGAGTACTTGACAAAGTTGGCTGTCCAGCTCTTTGGAATGTGCAAATTCTCTTCTAGTGATGAATGAATTTCCCCATTCTGGAAATGTCTGGGTTCCAAGGGAACTTGGCCACACAAGACACAGGCTAGAATGACTCCTATGGAATGATTGCTGACTTACGGAGCATGGAAAGGAATTGCTGCCTTTTAAGATCAGCAATATCTTATAAAAGAGCTAGCAGAGGTTTATAGTGATGGGGCTGTAGTAAAAAGCCTATTAGAATTTCTATTATTAGCCTTGTTTAACTTAGCCATATAAAAAAAAAATACCTAGAAGCCAAAGTTGGAAATGTAATTCTCACGCTGTGGTCTAATTTTTAGCTTTCACATTTTGCAAATAAATATATTTGGTGATGGTTAGGTGAAAAGGGAGGAAAATAACCTAGAGGTTAATCAGCTTCTAAGAAGTTAGATGCTTGTCATCTTTCTGGTTTGTTTTTTTAGGGGATTTTAAAACAAATTTGCATTCCTCTGTGATGAAGATTCTTTCATGTCATCTATCTAGCTCCCTAATACTGAGTATTCAGAGCCACAACTTCCTGCTACTCTAATATCAAAGAATTTGTGACTTTCATTTTTTTTTATTGTGTGATGCTGCCAAATGTAGACACAGCTAGGTAGTGCATTAGATATAATGGATAGCATGCTAGGCCTGGAGTCAAAATGATGAATTCAAATCTATGCTCAGACACTGGATGGATCACTTACCCTCTGTCTGCCTCAGTTTTCTCAAACGTAAAATGGACGTAATAATAACAGCTACCTCTCAGAGTTGCAAGGAACAAACGAGATAATATTTATAAAGCTCTTGGCATACAGCCTGGCGTATAGTAGATGCTTAATATAGTTTTCTTCCTCCCGAATTCTTCTCAACAAGATGACCACACCTTCCCTTTCCAGGTCTCAGAGGAAGGTAAGTAGTCTACACAATTAACCCTCTTCAGCATGGGTTGGGGAAAGTCAATGAGGACAAAAGGCAGGGAAGTATTGACTCTCATAATATGACTAGATTGTATTTATATAGAACTTTTACTTTGAAGCGCTTTGAGATCCATACTAGTTTGCTAGACTTACAGTATGAAATGGAAAGTATGGGTATCCCACTTTATATATGAAAGAATTAAGGTGTAGCATGGCTAAGTGCCTTGGATCAGATTTCGTGCACTTCTAAATAAAAATAAAGACTTAGTCTCAGATGCACTTGCCCTCAGAGATTCCTATTTCTCTGTAAGAGAATCAACTCAGGACCTCATTATAGTGTTTTGTACCTTGAGTTACTAAATACAATCTTATTGATCATGATTCTCAATTCTTCTCACCCTCCACACTACTTAAGGAATTGAAACACATGACTGTGTATCTACAACTACAATTCTGTCTCTCCTCTTCCTCCTTAGGCAATTCCTTAACCTCTTTTTCTGTTTGTAACCCGAGGACAATTATACCTTCTTCATTCAGTCATGAGACTTAATCAGGTCCTTTTTTAAAACACTTCAAAGACAAAAAAAAAGTTCTGAGTGCTGTCAGTTTGAGGAATGTGAGCAAATTCCCAGGTTTCATGCCAAGGCACCCTCCATGCCACTCCCCTTCCCCCCCACTTCCAGCTCCAATGTGTTCAGCCTACAGAAAAAGAAAAGCAAACCCCAGAGGATGGTCTCCATCTTGCTTTGATGACTCACCTGCCTTGAGTCAGGAGCCCAGTCCAGGAACATGGATAGAAGAGATGGCAAAGATGGATGAGGTCATCCCCAGCCTCCTCACAGGATGTTTAATGACCATTTATTTTTCTGTGCTTGGTGCCAGAGTACAGACACATGCCAGATGCACACTTATTTCTGAAGATGCTAGGATTCTAGACACATAACCCAAATTCACAGGGATCGAGAGGTGTGATAATCCTTGACACATGGCATACGTCTGTGTGCTTGAAAGTGCCAGGATCTTTCCTGGCCACGTCAAATAGTCACATGTGGTGTTGAAGATGTCACGATTCCAGACATATAGCATATGTCCTTGAAGCAGACAAGTGACTAAATTAATTCTAAACACCGTTGTATGTTTCTTGCTGAAATGCTCCCTCACCATATAAATGGCTTTTCTGTTCTACATTTCCCATGGCAGCCTCCACGGAAGCCCTGACCGGATACATGGCCTCTGCTTTATTTTAACGGCACCAGGCGCTCTTCAAAATAGCCCCATCTCCATAAAGGGAAATTGGAAAAATGATGAAATGCCAAGTGAAGGGACATTTACCGGACTTAATTTTGAGTTCTCTTTCTGAGCTGTTTTATCAGGAGGCATTTCTGGCCACCAGAATGAGTATATGACAAACCTTTCTTCTTCTTTTTCCTGTTTTTTTTTTCCCTCTCCTCTGTCTTCATCTAGGGGAGGCTATGAATTAGGAGGCAAAATGTCTTAAAGGGGAAAATTGGGCTCTCACATATGGGGACTGCATCTTGCTTTTCAACAGACCCTCAGTTTCCCATGGAGCCAGTTGTGAGAAAATTATCTGTGAAATATAAAGCGCTATATTAATGCCAGCCATTATTATCATTGTTGAGCGAATAATTGAACTCGTTTCTTAAAATGTGCAGTCATTTATTGACTTGGGGCCAAACAGGCTTTTTGGCCAGATAAATTAGAATATTGGGCCAAGAGGAGCGAAAAATGGAATAGAAGAGGGGAAAAGGGAAAAACAATCTCGCTTTTGCTTAGTGTCCCAGGCCACTTTAGGAGATCTGTATGGGAAGAATAAAGAGGTGGGGGGCCTGTGTAAACTGGGCAGGCTAAGCTGAAGGAATACCAGGCAGGGTCATCGTGTCCTCAAGCCACTTACAAGGCCAGCTGAACTTCTTATCTCCACTTATACTGGTGGTATTTGGAGCAGGTTCCAGGTTGTCTTGAACAAATAGAAGGAAGTTGTACAAGTGAGAGGAGCACCTCTTACCCCAATTCATCGTCCCTCTTGTTGGTCCAAGGAACTGCTTTCACACGCCAGTGAGACTGCGTATGTGTATGGCTACGAAGTGAGCTGAAAGAATGCCACAGGGTCTTGCCCACAGTGAGTGTCTATTGAAAGAAATAGGAAGCCCCCCCTTTAATCCCCAGGGCCACCCCGAGGCCCATTTCCTGGGCACTTTTTTTTTCAAATATGGTCTAAATAGGAAGCAGATCTAATGATAGAAAGCTACCAGCCTGGTATAATGGAGTGATTCAGGATCATGGTATTATAGCTTTAGAGGTAGAAAGGACCTTAGAGGTTATGTAGGCCAACTGGGAAAACGAGGCCCAGAGGTATGAAATGATTTAAGAGTATACAGATAGTAAATCTCAGAGGTAGGATTTGACCCCAGATCATCTCACTACAAATCCAGGACTCTTTCCATAGTGCCATGCTGCTGCTTCTAGGTCCTGGGTTCAGATTTTGCCCAGAGACACTCACTAGCTATATAGCAATGCCGGGCAAGTCTTTTAACCTTTCTGAGTCATGGTTTCCTAATTCATAAAACTGGGGTCATAGTAGCCCATACCTCTCAGGGTTGGCATGAGTATCAAATGAAACAAGGTCCGCTTTATAAACTCTATAGCTCTATCTATACATATGTTTGGTCCTGAGATTCTCCCTTAAGCCACTGCCCATGTGGAAAATGGTATTAGACTTGTTTCTGCTTGGTCCCAGAGGACAGAATGAGGATCAATAGGTGGAACTGCTGAGAAAGAAATTTGGCTTAGTATAAGAAAAAAACAAAATTAGAATTAGCTTCCTTGGGAGGTCATGGTTTCCTTATCAATGAAAGTCTTTAAGCAGAGGCAGGATGGGTTCATATTGGGGATGTTGCAAAACTGAGGTTCTTAACCTGAGGTCCGTGAACTTAAAAATATTTTGATAATTATTTCAATATAATTGGTTTTCTCTGTAACCTGCTAGGGTAGGGGGTATTGTGGAGGTGTGAGTCCCTCACCTTTACCTCTCAGAATCCCTAGGTTCCTTCCAAGCTCTGTTCCCATGTCACCTCTTTGCTGATCTCCCCAAGTTACTTAGTGTCTCCGTGTGTCTAGAGGTTATATGTCTACGCATTATACTCTCCCTGACAGAATGTAAACTCCTAGAGGGCAGGCACTAGATGCTTTTTTTTTCTTTGAATCCCAGTATCTAGCACAGTGTCTGGCTCTGAGCAGGTGTTCATTTAATAAATGCTTGCTGATGGATTGACCTAGTCCAACACCTTCATTTTACAGATGAGGAAGCCAAGGCCTAGAGGGGTTGAGTGACTTGCCTGAGGTCACTTAGGTAGTGAGTAGCAGAGCCTAGGACTTCTGACTCATTCCACTGCATAGTGAACTGGAGCTCTTTCATGGGATACTGAGGGGCTGTAAAAGGCTGTTGCCTTCAGGGTGAGGGGCCAAGCAGAATGAGGGGACAGAGTAAGGCAATGGGGGAAGCTTTTGCCTCTTCAGCCGGCCCTATACAATGTAAGATGCTCTTCAAAGCTGGCAGGCGCTGATGAAAAGAAGGGAAAATTTATGTGGGGAGCCAGGGGCCTCTAGAAAGGGATAAAATAACAACTAGGCAATTTTCCAGCCTTGCTGCAGTAAAAAGAGGGAGCTGGCTCTGTTGTATAGCTGATCTGACTAGAACCTTTTCATCCATCAGGGCAGCTGGCTTACAAGCTGGGCACGCAGCTTAGTGAATAATGCAGACTCTCCCTTTTATCTGTATAGAATCAAATAATGAACAAACAAGCCAGAACGTTCCAGTGATTGCAATTTGCAAAAGGTGTAAGAATCACCAGCCCCTTCCCTCCATTGAAGTTACAGGGGCTGGTTATCATGGCAGTGCATTTTTTTTCCCTCTTTTTAAAGCACCGAGTCTCCAGTTTCAGCCCTGCTAAAGTTTCAGGGCCAGGTGAAACTCGAGTTAGCCTTGCAAGGGCAGAACCAGACTCCTTCCTCCTTTGATTTACTTGCCCACTGGAAAAATGTCCTTGGGTTTGGGGGCTGGGGACTCAGGGAGTTGGGGAAGACCAGGGTTGCCCTTTAGACAATGGAAGCTTCCCCACCCCCACCCCCACCCAGTTCCCATTTCCATTTCCATTTAACTGTTTCTAAATTGATACTGAAACCTGGGAAGTGAATTTTAGTTGTTTTGGGGCTGTGTCTTGGCTTGGGCTCTTTGCTCTCCCTCCTGAAATCTTGCCTCTAGTCTCTAACAGAGCCGATTCCCCATGGTGCAGAAAGACAATAGTAGCTACAACAAAACACTGGCCCAAGGCAGTTTGGGAAAGAGGTTATTGTTGTTTTTGTGACCTTTAAAGGCTGAAGAATCTATTGCAATAGTGCTGTCAGGCATGAAACATTTGGGAAGGCTGCAGGTACCATGGAACCATTCATGCTTTCCTGCTGGAGTCTTGGGAAAGAAGGTGAATTAGACTGAACTTGTATAGGAAAGGAAATTTCCTACTTAAATAAAAATTGAGGGACAGTGGAAGGGGGAGGCTGCCATGTAGCCCTACTTAAAGTCCAATTGGAGCCAAGATCACTTTTCCTCGACCTGTCAAGGATCACAGATTTAGAGTAGGAAGGGTCCTTAGAGTTCATCACATCTAATGCTCTCATTTCAGAGGGGTGGACATGAGAAGAAAAGGAAATTTCTGAAGGTCTCCCAGGTAGAAAATGGCAGAGTAAAGATTTGAACTTTGGCTCTGTGATTCTAAAATTCTTGGTTCTTCCTGCTGCACCACATGACATCCCGAAGGAAAGCTGGTTTAGATATAAAGCAATAATGAACAGAATGCCTTGTGCATGGCGGCCCCTCAATTAGTGGTGATTGAATGAATGAGCCCAGAGCTCTCCAGTGATGGCCATATAAATACAGAGATCTGTCCAAACCAATGATTTGGTTTGCAAGCTGAGAGAGTGAAATTCCTCCCTAACATGAGCAAGGCCTGACACTGCCCTCCTCCCTCCCTTCAGTGCCCAGGTGTTTCTGATGGCTCAGGGCTTTCACAGACAGTAGGAATATTATAAATCAGATATCTTTGCTCCATTTATCACCTGGATCTTCGACTGCCACCTGGCCCTCTTCCTGTCTCCAATGAAGGTGTGATACAGCTGTTTCTTCAGAACTCTTGGACACACTGTGTTTTCTGTTTTTTACTTCTCCCTTCCCATGGTGGCTCAAAGACCAGTTTTCTAAAGTGACAATGATGGGCAATTTTATAAATAAAGATGAAGGTTTTTTTTTTAACAGCTCACATAACTTCTTTTCATTTTATTCCAGTTCACTCTTCTACAGAGAATGGCATTTATAGCAAAAAATGAATGACATGAAATATCTTTTCTCTTCACCTAGTATAAGTTGGCACTCAACTTAGATGATGAAGCGGCCATTTACACAATGTTGGTGATTGGTCAGGAGAGAAGGGGAGAAGAGAAGGAACTAAGCATTTATAGAGTGCCTGCTGTGTGCCAGGCACCCTGCTAAGCACTTTAAGGAGTGATGCGCACTATTCTAGAGGTCAAACAAGAGAAATAGCAGCCTTAATTCTCAGAGCACGTCTTTTAAAAAAAAATTTTATTAATTTATTTTGATTTATCAACAATCACTCCCATATGCTTTTGAGTTGAAAATTTTTCTCCCCCTCCCTCCCCCCCAACCCTCCCCAAGATGGCTCACAATCTGATATAGGCTTTACATTTACATACCCATTAAACATATTTTCACATTAGTGAAGTTGTAAGTAAAAATTAAAACCAATAGGAGGAACCATCAGAAAGATGAAACAAAACTCAATAGAAGGTAAAAATAAGTGATAGCGATTCGACTTCCATAGTTCTTTCTTTGGATGTGGACAGCATTTTCCATCCTGAGGCCTCTGGAGATGTCTTAGATCCTCATAATGCTGAGAAGGGTTCAGTTTAACAATCTTAGTCATTGCATAACATGGCTGTTATTGTGTGCAAAGTCCTCTTGGTTCTGCTCACTTCACTCAGCATCAGACTATATAAGTCTTTCCAGGTTTTTCTGAAGTCAGCCTGTTCATCATTTCTTATAGTACAATAATATTCCATTACATTCATATACCACAACTTGCTCAGCTGTTCCCCAATTGATGGGCATCCTCTCAATTTCCAATTCTTTGCCACCTCAAAAAGAGCTGCTATGAATATTTTTGTACATGTGGGTCCTTTTCCCATTTGTTTGATCTCTTTGGGATATAGCCCTAGAAGTGCTATTGCTGGATCTCAGAGCATGTCTCAAATGATCCAGTTCTGATTCTCTATCTTGTCTTTCTTTGACTTTCCTACCAAACTTCCTTTTGTCCTCAAGGCAGTTATGATGTAGTAGAATGATCATAATATCTAGAGTTAGAAGTTGTTGTTGTAGCTATACAGTTATTTCAGTTGTGTCCAACTCTTTGTTACCTCCATTTGGGGTTTTCTTGTCAAAGACACTGTAGTCGCCATTCCTTCTCCAGCTCATTTTACAGATGAGTAACTGAGGCATACGGGGTTATGTGACTTACTCAGGGTCACATAACCAGTAAGTGTCTGTGGCTAGATTTGAACCCACATAGATGAGTCTTCCTGATTCTAGGTCAGTTTATCCACTGCACCACCTAGCTGCCCCTAGCGTCAGAACACGTAGTTTAAAATCCCAGCATGACCACTAATTATATGACTGTTCGGAAGGCATTTAACTCTTGAACCTCAATTTCCTGATATGTAAAATTGGTATGATAATATTTACACTATATGAAATCACACTTCAGATACTCGGTAAAGTTTAAAGTTCTTTATAAATATCTCTTATCGTACACTTATTCATTCTTTTCTAGGATGGGAGGAAAAAGGAGATGATGGCTCCACTAACATTATAATCTATTTACAATACTGGTCAACCCCTGGGGAGAAGGAGATTGGTAATATTGGATCATTTGTCAGTATAGCAGAGCTATAACTAGCACAATGCAAATGGGGCTGTCCTCGGCATCTACCTGGGGTTGGGGCTGGGGGTGCTGTGTGTGTATGAAGAACAGCATTGTTCATCTTTTGTTGAAATCACTTTTCCTCAGAGTCCCTTGCCAGCCAGTGACACTTCATTGCATACCTGTTCCTTGAACCCTTCCTCATAGAGTTCTATTTCAAGGAGTCTTGCTTTCTCTCCCAACCTTTGCATGGATGAGGATCTAACCACCTTCTTTCCACCTCTAGTACAACTGTCCTCTGTCCTCCTGGTGGTTGCTACAACCTCTCCTCAAATGTTTTTGCCCTGGTGGAGAATTATGGCGCTACAGTTTAAAGAAGACCAGATGAAGAGTCAGGGGGTAGGGATCTACTCCCATTTCTGCCTCTAATTAGCTGTGTGACCTATAGCAAGTCACAAGGCTTCTGGACCTAATCTCTAAAGTGAGAAAGCTGGATGATGTATTTCAGATCCAACATTGTGATTCTATGAAATATTCCCCCACCTCATAACAGAAAACTATGTCAATCTTTTCCTCTTCAGCTGCACAAACCAGCGGCAGAAAATATCTTAGGGGCTCTAGAGAAACTCCATCTGAAGAGTTCTTGAACAGGAAAGTGGATAGCTGACCATCACAATGTAGGCTCAAAGCACTCTCCCTCCAATGCTTCTCTCTGCTATCAGAGCCCCTGAAGGAAGAAGCCCAGAGTTTCATCAAGCTCTCTCTCCACCTCCGCGGTTAATCTCACTCAGAACCTTAATGCCATAGCATTTTTATGGCCTAATCAGTCCTCATGCCTGACCTTCCTCCCACCCTCCCCATTTCTGCTTTGTTAACATTAAGCTACAATATTTTTCGTGACAAACTGGGACACATGAATGGTGCAGAGTACTCTGAAATCATGTAATGTCAGAATCATTAAGCCAAATATATATTTATCTCAGATTGGATACTCATTCTATCAAATCCCAAGGATACAAATAATACAAATGGCTCAGCAGCATGCACGCACACACACACAGAGTCTCTCTGTGTGTCTGTCTCTCTGTGTATCTGTTTTTCCGTCTCTTTGTTTCTCTGCCTCTCTCTGTCTCTCTGTCTCTGTCTCTCTCTCTCTCTGTCTCTCTCTGTCTCTCTCTCTGTCTCTGTCTCTCTCTGTCTCTCTGTCTCTCTGTCTCTCTCTGTCTCTCTGTCTCTCTGTCTCTCTCTCTGTCTCTGTCTCTCTCTCTCTCTCTCTCTCTCTCTGTCTCTCTCTCTCTCTCTCTCTCTCTCTCTCTCTCTCTCTCTCTCTCTGTCTTTTCCTGTGAATCTCTGAAATTTAAAGTTGGGAGGGATTTTGTTGAGGCATCTATACCTGGTCAATGATCCTAAATATACTCTAGACGTGAGAATGGGAACCAATTTCTTGTAATAACATGTGGTTTTCATACTTTGTCTGCCTTTATTTTTCACTCTTTGAAAACTTAAGAACTTCTTGGGGGCAGCTAGGTGGCACAGTGGATAGAGCACCGGCTCTGGAGTCAGGAGGACCTGAGTTCAAAGCCGGCCTCAGACACTGTGTGACCCTGGGCAAGTCACTTAACCCCGAATGCCTCACCAAAAAAGCAAAAAAAAAAAAAAAGCCTTAAGAACTTCTTCTGGCTTTTAAATGTGGAAGCTCCAAAGAAATTTTAAATCTAGCTCCAAAGAAAGTTGTTCAAGGCCTGACCTAGATCACATCTGTACAGTGGAAAGAGAACTGGGTTTGAAGTAAGGGTTGCTGGTCTTTTATAAGATTTTGAGTTCTAAAATTTTCCCCCCTTCCCCAAGATGACATGTAATCTGATATAGGCCATAAATGTATGATCTTATCAAAAGAAATATTTCTTAAGTGCCTACTATGAGTCAGAAATTGTGCTAAGTGCTGGGGATACACAGAAAGGCAAAAGACAGTCCCTGCTCTCAAGGAGCGAATGGGAAAGACAATGCATAGAGCAGGGCCATGATGAAGTCCTGCAGCTGGGGAAGGAGATGATCTAAGGATGAGTGAATTTCAGAGATGATTTCATCTTGCAAAATGATGAGTTTCTGGAGATCATGAAATCCAGGAAAGTAGCAGAGTAGGAAATTATGAGGTGAATTCCCAGAAAGCCCCCCTTAAGCTGTGGAAGACCAGGGAGGAGGTACCCAGTGGCTACCGTCCATCTTCTCCAATCAGAGGGAGGAGGGGCCCTTGGGACTACACTTCTCATTGCAACCCAAGATCACATTCACTTTTTTTTTGGCTGCCATGTCCTGCTACTGACTCATATCCATCTGGTATTGCACTAACGCCCTTTCGCTGCCCTCTGGTGTTGATGCAGCGCTGCCCACAACATTATTAGGAAGTTTGTATAGTAACTATTTTGATGTCCCTTCCCTATTTCACTTCATCTCTCTATTCCTCTCCTTTTAATGTTCCCCCTCAACCAGGGTCCTCATGTTGACTCAGTACCTCCTGTTAAAAGATCTGATAAACTCATTGGCCCTAAGGTGAATGTGTAATACCTATGGGCTATGTACGAATCTTCGTGTGTACATCATGTGCTATTTGCAGTACAGAAGTAATATAAGCAGTCCAAATTGGTTCATGTGCTGCCTTCCTTAAGCCTATAGAAAGGGAGTATGTCCTTATTATATCAATTATCCAGCCGGGGGGTACGATATATGTACTTACTCCACCAGGTGGCGAACTCTTTGAACCACCATTCCAGGGGCTACCTCAGTTCCTCTGCAGTGCATTTCTTGTACAGCATCCCCAAATGCTGCAGTGTCCCCATTGGCCACCAGAGAATTCTCAGCTGGCAAATGCCTAGATTTCACCACTTCCACCAAGACACATGGCTTTAAAAACAGTTATTGCCTGAGTTCAAAATTTTAAACTAAGCAAAACATGAAATATTGCTTATAATGAATAAAAATGGGACATATGACTCATGAATTCCCACCCTATATCCAGAATTTCCTTTCTCAGTCGACAAACTCCTATTCTCAAACTCAGGCATTGTGGCTTGAATTTACTATAGCCAAGTAGTTTATGGAACACAAAGAAAATAAAAGGAAAAATGTCAAGGTCTCTTACATGGAACCCTTCAACTCCAACAATCTTGCCAAATGGCTTCAACTTATTTTCCTAGATCTTTGGAGTGTTTAGCAAGCCTGTACTGTTCTGAACCAATATCTGCTCCTATAAATCAGAGAAAGGATTAAGAAAGGGATTGTATGTCTAGGATCCCTCTGGGGGATGAGGAATATACCAGAAGGAAGTAAGGCAACATCAGCTAGTCTTTCCCTCCACCTCACCAGCCAATGGGATTTTCAATAGCTGCCAGTGTCTGCTGCTCTGGACTGCACTAATCTTGGCCCTCCGAATTTCATTGTGGATGAGGGAAGTGGTGGTTGTGCCTTTAGCACCAATTTCTCTGGCCCTAACCCTTGGAAGACTCAGTCTTGCTATAGCTTGGAGTGGTCCCTATAATCCAACAATCTCAATTACAGAGTCTGCTATTACCTGCCCACAAGGTGAACGACAATCCTGTCTCCAAAAGCAACTGCCAAGCATCCCCAGTGATCAGTCTTCTGGAATCTCAATAACTCAATCTAATGTTTCTCAATTCTGACTCACTTACTTGATGATTCTTTCAGGGATTATCTTTGCATTTGCAATCCCAGCACTCAGCCCAGTGCTTGGCACAAAATAAGCAATTAATGAATGCTTTTTCATTTATTAATTCCCCAACAGTCTCACATCTTAGCTTTTTCCCTCCCTACCCTTGGATGACCTCTTTTGGCAAAGATGTTTTTCTGAGCCTACCTTTCTAGCTACCCTTGGCAATGTCACAATCATCCATTGATAACGTAATAATACCCTGCTATCCTGCCTTCAGTCCCTCTAGAGAGACAGATGTTGAGGAAAGGGAGCAGAAATCAGTCATGGGATCTGACTGAGGATACAACTTTCCCTTGTTAATAGGGTTGGACCTTTTTGATTTAAAAATTGAACTGTTCCTTAAAGGGGTGCCCCTAAACTACTCAGATTTGGTCTAGAGATCCCAAGGCAAAAAGGATGATTTCCCCGCCCCTGCCCCCTCCATTTGAGGGAATATCAGTCTACAGAAACTTTAGCAAGAACAAAGGCAATTAATTTAAAGTGATCTAAGAAAGAGTATAACGGGCCCATATTTATGACATATAATGGCAAAAGTAAGGAGATACTCTACTAGAAAATAGGACCTCGTATCATGGATCGGCCAAGGCAGGTAGTCACACAACAGTTTAGAATATAATTTAGTTCGAGGCTAAGATTGTTAAGGGCACTGATCTGGGTAGCAGCCATTGGAGAAGTAGGAGGAAAACCAAGAAAGACCAGTGTTTCACATAGCAAAGTAAGGGGAGACTATCTAGAAGGAAGCCTGTTGTCACCTGTGTCAAATGGCTTAGGTGAGAGTCACGGAAAATGAGGAATGATAATAATAATAATTAGCATTTTTGTAACACTTTAAGGTTTGCAAAGTGCTTTCCAAATACTATCTCATTTGATCCTCACCAGCCCTGGGAGGTAGGTATTATTATTATTGTTATTATTATTATTATTATTATTATTATTATTATTATTATTATTATTATTATTTTATACTTGTTACAGATGAGGAAACCTAGGAAGGAAAAAGGTTAAGTAGGAAGGAAATAAGCGTTTATTAAGCACTTTCTGTGTGCCAGGTATAGTGCCAAACACTTTAAAAATATCTCATTTGATCTTCACAACCCTAGGAGTTTTATTATCCTCATTTACAATTAAGGAAACAGAGTCAGACAGAGTTTGACTTGCCCTGGGCCACACAACTAGTAAGTACCTGAGGTCAGATTTGAAGTTCCTGAGTCCAGGGGCAGTGCCTTCAGGTACACTGAAAATGTATGTTAAGACCCCCTTTCAAAACTTAGCTTTCAGGATTCCAGCCTAGAGCAAGAATCTGACAAAAACAAATAAGGATTAAAACCTTCCTACTGCATTCCCAATATGCTTAGGGACCACATCACAAGGATGTGGAAAATTTCTGTGTGGATAAGGACGCAGCAGCTTACCAGGGTGATTCAGCACCTGCTGTGATAAGACTGGATCCTTTAGGGCCCAGAAGGACCTCTGATTTTCTTTAAGGGAAGAGCACCAACTGGGAATGCTCTCTGGTGCTCACACCCTACACAAAACTTTTATTTGGTTTGACTTTTCCAACCTCACCTTTGCCTTCTGACCCAGGACTCAACTTCCTACTAATCTGGTTTTCCTGTAACATTCCAAACAACCCCTTCCTTAGGTTTGGTTTTGCTGGTGACTTTTTCCTTGTTTTAATACCTGCTCTTCTACTCTTACGGGCAGCTAGGTAGTAAAGTGGATAGAGTGCTAGGCTTGGAGTCAGGAAGACTCATTTTTGTGAGCTGGGATCTGGCCTCAGACACTTACCAGCTGTGTGACCCTGGGCAAGTCACTTAGCCCTGTTTGCCCCAGTCTCCTCACCTGTAAATGAGCTGGAGAAGGAAATGGCAAGCCACTCTCATTTCTTTGCCAAGAAAACCCTAGATGGGGTCACAAAGAGTCAGACAGGACTGAACAACAGTATCTAATCATTTCTCTTGCTTAAGAACTGCTAGTATCACTGCAACTCGAAGCTGGTAGACCCTATCTCCTATTCAAATCCCCACCCACCTAGCTCCCATCTGAAACAATCAAAACCATTTATTAAACAGCACCTACTCTATGCCAGATACAGTACTAAGTGCAGGGGATAGCAATTACGAGGTCATTGGTGACTTGAGAAGAAATGATTTCGGAAGTATGCTGAGAGAAAGGCAGCACAGTGTGGTGGTTGGAGAGCTGGCCTTAGGATGAGGACAGACTAGGTTCAAATCCTGTCCCTAACAGATTCTGGCTATATGATAGCCTGCAAGTCACTTGATGTCTCCATGGATAAGGCAAGCTTTTTAAGTCTATCAGCCGCAGAACAGGTACAGAGGGAGTTTCTTCCTGGGGAGTTCCCTGTACTAGTAATTGGTATAAATAAAGCTTTGTTGTATTTAAAAATGTAAAAACTACTCTTAGCTCACAGGCCATACAAAAGCTCAGCCTTCCAGCCATAATTTGCTGAGCCTTGAATGATATCACAGAACCGGTAAAAAAAAAAAAAAAAAGAAAAAAGAAAAAAAAAGCACTGGTAGGGTCAAAGGGTAGATTGTAGGGAATTAAAGAGTGAATGAAGAGTAAGATGGGTAGACAAGGAGTGTAGACTTCTAGAAGTTTAGTGGTAAAAGGGAAAAGTGTCATAGAGTACTAACTGGAAAGAGTAGTGAGATCAAAGAAAGGTTTATTTTGTGCTAGTAAATGCTTGGCTTTAAAAAAAAATGTTAGGGCAGCTGGGTAGTGAAGAGGATAGAATTTCAGGCCTAGAGTTAGGAAGCCTCATCTTCCTGAGTTCAATTCTAGCCACAGACACTAGCTGTGTGACCCTGGATGAGTCACTTAACCCTGTTTGTCTCATTTTCCTAATCCCTAAAATGAGCTGGAGAAGAAAATAGCAAACTACTCCAGTATCTCTGCCAAGAAAACCCCAAATGGGGCAGCTTGGTGGTGCAGTGGATAGAGCACCAGCCCTGGATTCAGGAGGCCTTGAGTTCAAATCCAGCCTCAGACACATAACACTAGCTGTGTGACCTTGGGCAAGTCACTTAACCCCATTGCCTAGCCACCCCCCCCCAAAAAAGTAAAACCTTAGGGGTGCTAGGTGGCGCTGCATGGTAGAGCACTGGTCCTGAAGTCAGGAGGACCTGAGTTCAAATGTGGCCTCAGACTTCACACTTACTAGCTGTGTGACCCTGGGCAAGTCACTTAACCCCAATTGCCTAAAAATTAAAAAAAAAAAAAAGAAAGAAAATCTCAAATGAAGAGTTGGGCACAACTAATTGGCTAAACTACAACAAACTGATTTGTAGCTAGGTGCTGGCATCTAGAGCCAGAGAAAATTTTGTAAAGCACTGACCTAATCTCATATATTCTATGGAAAGAGTGCTGAGTTTAAAGCCTGAAGGCCTGGATTAAAATCTTTTCTTAACAACTTACTACTGGTGCCACTTTGGGCAAGGCATCTTGAAGGCATCTCTCTAGGCCTCAGTTTCCTCCGATGTAACTTTTTTGTGTCCTAGATCCCTCTGGCTGTAGAGGGAGCCTATGGACCCCTTCTCAGAATAATGCTTTTAAATGAATTAAAAATACATAAGTAAAAATGATACAAATGCAATACATAATGCAAAAATACATAAATAAAAATGCAAAATAGCTACAAAGGAAACCAATTATATTAAAATCATGATGTAATTTTCCCTCCATTCAAGTTGACAGACCCCTTGAAATCTATCCCAGGGTAATGACCTTTAGATAAGATGATTTCCAAATTCCCATCAAACTCTAAATCTATGATTGTATGATCCAGGATCATGGGGTTTGAAATCAGAAAAGACTGTAGGGATCATTTCAGCCACTGTGATATAGTAGACAGGATGTGACCTGGGAATCTGAACATTTATTCTAGCTCTGTTCTAGAGCACAAAATTACAAATCATAGATTTAAAGCTGTCAGCGAACTTAAAAGCCATCCAGTCCAAACTTCATTTTATGGCTCAGGAAACCAAAGCATAGGGAAGTTAGATGACTTACCAAGGTCATGCAGGTTCTAGGTAGTAGAATCAGAATTGAAACATAGGTCCTCCTACTCTGAAACCTATGACCAGATTATTAGGACTTGGAGATCATTTGGTCCAAACTCCTCACGAAGAAACCAAGGCCTTGAGAGATTAAGGATCTACTCCACAATCACACAGCTAATTAGTGGAAAATCTAGATATGAACCTAGTTTCCATAAATAGCAGATTTAGACCTGGGCAACTCATCTAATCACCTAGTTTTACACATGAGGCCCAAATAGATTATAGGAGCATAGATTTAGAGCTAGAAGAGACCTGGAGATCATTGAGTCTGGCCCTGTCATTTCATAGACAAGGAAAATAAGGCACAGAGAAGTTAACTTTCTTGCCCAGGATCACACAGCAATACACAGAGGTACCCTAACAGGGATTTAAACTCAAGTCTCCCTGGCTCCAGGTGCATCATTCTCTCCATTGTACTCCTCATTCAGTACCAGTCTCCTCTTTTCATATCTTCTTTTTCACAATACACCTCCCCTCCTTCCCTAAAGTGTAAACCCTGGGGACCAGATTAACTGCTGATGATAATCTTCCTCTGCTGCAAATAACAATAGGCTGTCTCCTAAGTACTAAGGCTACAGTTTAATCATAGGCTTCCTTTGCCATTTAAGACCTGCTCTAGTTTGTATGGTCTTTGCATAACCCTTTCTTTTGAAAGGTGGACTGATATTCCAGCAGGCCCCATGTACTGTTTTAAATGTACGCTGGCAAGAACAGCAGTTTCCATGTGAGCCTTAACCCATGGGGAACGTGTTCTTTCTGTGAAGACCTGCTAGTTTGACTTTACAGGAAAGCAAGCTGCTTCCTAGAAAATAAGGGGGAGCTGCCTTCAGCTTAAGGACAAAGGCATAGACAAGACACCGGGAGCCCCACATGCAATGTATCTCAGATCAGAAGTCACCTTTCTTTTATAGAAATTGAATGATTTTTGTCTTTTGTTCTGAGAGAAACTCAGGCTGGCCTTCCACTGGGGGATTGGTTTACATTCACTAACAGGAGCACAGAACCTTTCCTAGGTACAGGGTATTTTTTTTTCTTTCTATCTTTCCTTAAAAAAAAAATCTGAAGCACTCGATTTTCTCAAGAAACTTAATCTTGCTGCTGGAGAAGGAGTAGGAATAGTCACGATGTCCCCCTGGGAATGGGAAGACAGCAAAGGACTGTGCATTTCTCTGACAGTAGAGGTTAGAGAGTCTGTTTCAGCCCTGAGGACATAAACCCAGATGGAGTTATTACCAGCCCAGTCCTGAAGGGTGGCGATGGGACAGGGCCTCTATCTATTAGAGCTGAATTTAATTATGCCCCCCCCTCCCACCCTCAGCCAGATTCCTGGCTAACAAAGGATCCCAACTGACAATTTTGTCAATCAAGCAATAAGCATTTAGTAAATGTCAAATCCTGACGCTACAAAGACCTCAAGATCTTTGCCTTTCTCTCAAAACAAAAGACAAGAGTCATTTGATTTCTACAAAGGAAAGCTGATTTTCCATCTAAGATACATTGCATTTGGGGCTCCCAGGATCTTGCTTGAGTCTTTGTCCTCAACCCGAATCCTGGCAATAGCCCATGGGGATACAAAGTCAAAAGGAATCAATCTCTACTCTCAAGTGGCTTACCCTCCATGGAGGAGTCAACATGGAGGAGTTGCTGTTGTTTTGTTCAGTTGTATCTGACTCTTTATGACCCCATATGGAATTTTTTATTTTTTGACTAGGCAATGGGGTTAAGTGACTTGCCTAGGGTCACACAGCTAGTAAGTGTTATATGTCTGAGGCTGGATTTGAACTCAGGTCCTCCTGAATCCAGGGCCAGTGCTGTATCCACTGTGCCACCTAGCTGCCCCATTTGGGGTCTTCTTGGCAGAGATATTGGAGTGGTTTGCTATTTCCTTCTCCAGCTCATTTTACAGATGAGGAAACTGAGACAAATAAGGTTACATGACTTGCCCAGGGGCATACAACTGGTAAGTGTCTGAGGTCAGATTTGAACTCATGAAGATGGGTCCTCCTGATTCCAAGCCCAGTGCTGTCTCCACTGTGCCATCTAGCTGCCCCTATATCTATGTAAGCAGACAAAAAAATGCACAAAATAAATATAGAAGTTGCCCAGATCCCCTGGGATATTATGGATCCCTTAACCGCTTCCCAAAGCTAATCCATCTCTCTCTTTCTGTATATATATGTATATACATATATATGTATACGCACACACACACACATATATACACACACATATATATCCATACACACACACACACACACACACACACACACACACATATATATCTTTTTTAACATTTTATTTTATTTTTTTGGCTAGGCAATAGGGATAAGTGACTTGCCCAGGGTCACACAGCTAGTAAGTGTTATGTGTTTGAGGCCGGATTTGAACTCAGGTCCTCCTGACTCCAGGGCAAGTGCTCTATCTACTGCACCATCTAGCTGCCTGCCTCTCTCTCTCTCTCTCTTCTCTCTCTCTCTCTCCCTCTCTCCCTCTCCCTCTCCCTCTCCCTCTCTCTCTCTCTCTCTCTCTCTCTCTCTCTCTCTCTCTCTCTCTCTCTCCCCCCCCCCCCAATGTTGTTGCTCAGTTATTTTTCTGTCATGTCTGACTCCTTGTGACCGCATTTGCATTTTTCTTGGCAAGGATACTGGAATAGTTTGCCATTTACTTCTCAGCTCATTTTACAGAGGAGGAAACTGAGGCAAATAGGATGACTTGCCCAGGGCCACACAGCTACTAAATGTCTGAAGCCAGAGTTGAACTCAGGAAGAGGAGTTTTCATGCCTCCAGGCCTGATGCTCTATGTGCTGCGTCGCCTAGTGGCACTATCTATATTTATATTCTACCTATAGCCACACCTATATCCATATCCATATATTATATTGATTATTTCTATATTATAATAATATAAGCTTGCATATAGCGTATTTGTACATGGTTGTTTTTGTCTCCCTCATTAGACTGTCCTTGAGAACATGGATTAATTATCTTGTGCTTTTTTTTTGTATCCCTAACACTTAGCATAGTTTCCAGAACAAAGCAGGTACTTTGTAAATGCCTGCTGACTACAAATGAATAGAGATTGAACAAAGTAATAAGAATCCCTTAAGGATCCTCTAATCTAGAGGCTGCAAATTTTTTGTGTGTCACGGACCTTTTTGGCAGTCTAGTGAAACCTCAGCATAACGTTTTTTTTTCAATGCATAAAATAAAACACATGGCCTTACAAAGGAAACCAATTCTCTTGAAATAGTTATTGTAAGAAAGGATTAGAAATTAGGCTTCCACAACAGAACAAGGAGACTCTGAGGACTTCCTTGATCTTGTGGGTAGTCCCTCAACCAATCAGAAAGTGCCCCAAACATTCCGCAAACAACATTCCTTAAGAAAGAGCCCTGGAGGCTAAACGAGTTACAACCCATCGGAGGTCAAGGACCTGGACCCGGCAAAGGATTTTCTCCATTGCCGTGGAGAAAAGCTTAATAAGCTTTAAGAAGCTTATTAAACATTAACTGACACACCCAAAGTGTGGAGATAGCTGCCATTTTTGAATGTGGGAGCCATGAAAATCTTAGTGCAATTGAAGATGTTTAAAGCTTCACTAAGACTTTTGAGACACCCTGTCTAAATGTCAGTTGTTATGAGTATAAGGCAGTGGATTTGGAGTCAGAGAACCTTAGGGTCCAAATCCCAGAGCTGGTTCAAATGCCAGGCCTGGCACTTATAACCTGTGTGAGCTTGGGCAAGCCGCTCAATCTCTCTCAGTCTCAGTTTCCTCATCTTTAAAATAGAAAGTTGGATTAGATGGCTTGTAAGGTTCCTCTCAGCTCTCAGGAGGAGCTAACAGAACATGGCGGAACATGGGATGGGCAGTTCAGGAAGAGTGTAACTCAGATGAACGAGACCAATCCTAGCCCTGCTGGGTAGAGCATGGATCTTACAATTTATTTATTTATTTATTAGGCAATTGGGGTTAAGTGACTTGCTCAGGGTCACACAGCAAGTAAGTGTCAAGTGTTTGGTCTGGGGCTGGATTTGAACTCAGGTCCTGACTTCAGGGCCGGTGTTCTACCCACTGTGCCACCTAGCTGCCCCTGGATCTTATTATTTAAAAGTTGATTCTACCGCTGAATCAGCGCCCAAGTACTACTAAGGTGCATTGTGCCGGTTTCTCTCTCAATAAGCATAATAAAGGCTTTCCTTCACTCACTCCTGTAGTAGATTTTTGTTTCAGATTTTTCTAACAGTTATCATTCATATAAATGTACATATATGTACATACACATATACATACACATACAAATATACATATGCACATACACATACACTTGTACACACACATACACACACACACACACACACACACACACACACACACACACCCCCCAAGTTCATGGACTCCAGGTCAAAAAACCCTGTTAAGAGTCCAACCATTTTAGTCTACAGATGAGGAAATTGATGTCTAGGGAGATTAAGTGGTTAACCTAAGGTCACAGAGCCACTGAATATCAGATCTGGACTACAATGTAGGTCTCCAGACTACAAAACCAGGCCTCATTCCACAACACTGTGCTACCATTTCCCTTGTTCCAAAGGAAAGCCCTAAGTCCTTGAGAGATTCTGTATAGTTTAGCTGGGAAAAAGCAGTCCACTCTCAGTTGCTCAGATGATTATTTAGTTAAGTTTACCACCAAGGCTCTCCTCTTTCCTTTCTGCCCTAATGCCATGCCCTGGAGACCTTACATTGTTTCTTGATACCTGCAACATAGCTGAGGAGGAGGAGGAGGATTGCTATAGGAAATGGAACCCGATTAACTAGTTGGTTACCTTTTCTGATGAGGGTGTGGAAGGAAGCCCAGGGAGGAAGCTGAAGGAAGAGTCTAAAGTGAAGGTCTTTACCTTTTTACTGTGTTTGTGTGAGTGTGTATGTGTGTGTGTTTCTGAAGGATTTAGGTTCTATGTGTGTTTTTTCCCCATTATCTTCATCCTCACAATCTCAGATAAAGAAGAGTTAGCCTTATTACAAGTTGGATGAGAATACACCAAAGAGTTTAAAAATATAGGAAGATAAATGCCAACAAAGAAAAAAAAATGTCATTAATGTGGTGACCGGATTCTAAAGTGAGTGATATCCATGGAGGTGATGGGAGTAATATAGTGGAAAGATTGCTGGACTAGAAATGATGAAAGAGCTGGTTTTGAATTCTCCTTCTGACAGTTAATCAATCAATCAATAAACATTTATTAAAAGCCTATTATGTGCCAGGCACTGTGCTAAGTGTTTATTCTATGACTTTGGAGAAGTTATTTAATGCCTATCATCCTCAGTTTCCTCATCTGTAAAGTGGGGATAATAATACTGAAGCACCTAACTCATAGGATTGCTATGAGGCTTAAATGAGGTGAATATGTGTGAAACATGACATAAAATTTAAAACATTAATCAGAGTGTCCCAAAAATCTTAGTGCAATTGAAGATGTTTAAAACTTCGCTAAGACTTTTGAGACACTCTATAAAAGTCAGTTGTTATGAGTATAGGGCAGTGGAAAGGGTGCTGAATTTAGAGTCAGAGGACCTTAGGGTCCAAATCCCAGAGATGGTTCAAATGCCAGCCCTGTCACTTATAACCTGTGTGAGCTTGGGCAAATCACTCAGTCTCTCTTGGTCTCAGTTTCCTCATCTTTAAAATAGAAAGTTGGATTAGATGGGCTGTAAAGCTCCTCTCAGCTCTAAATCTACAATTCTATTGTATCTAAATCATAGGCATCCCTGCTTCCTTCCATAAAGGGACGCGTGTTTGTGACATGTATATAAGAAATGTTGTTGACTGATAACTGAGCTCTCAATTTGTCTGGTATCCAGCCAGCAGTAACCAGATGTTAGTTTAGTTTTGAGGTGAGCTAGAGGGTAAGGAAAGGAACTGGGCCAGGGAGGAGATTTAAAAAAACAAAACCTCACACTTGAGAGAAAACAGCAATTCACTGGTGGCAAGCCGTATGGCAAGATTAGTCTTAAAGCAAGCAGGCATTCATGTTTTTTTGGGGGATGATGGACCCTTTTGGCAGTTGGGTGAAGCTTATGGATTCCTTTTCAGCCTGATGTTTTTAAATGCATAGAATAAAATACATCGGATTACAAAAGGAACCAATTAAGTTGAAATACAGTTATCAAAATATTTTTCAAAAAGTTGGCAGACCCCAATATAAGAACCCCTGACTCAGAGGCACTTCTCTAGCTTTGTCCAAATGAGTCCTCTCTACAGTCTCCTTATTTTACTTTGCCAAGAACAAGGAGGACCAGGTGACATCACACTTGGTGGTTTTATACACAAATTCAGAGGTTGCTTCTTAAATCACAATTAGTGCTTGGGTGGGAGCAAAAGCTACAGGGACCTTGGTGCTTCTCAATATTATCTTTCTTTTTCTACTGTCATTCAAGCTCCTCCATAAATTGCCTTCAGTCTGCCCTTCTAGACTTCATAGCCCAGCTAGTTACCCATCACAGCTATCTTGTCATCTGTCCTGCAGCTATACATGCCCCACCTCCAACACTAGACTTCCAGAGATCATGCTCTACAAGAGTTTGCAGTTTTAAGATTCCTGTCCTGGGACTAAGTGAGTGCGTGAGAATAGGTAGTCTGTACAAACTCACATAGCCAATTGTCTTTAGTTAGCCTCAGACCAGGTCCCACTTCACACCCCATTGAGCTATCTATCCTAGCCATCTTATTGCTCTGAGAACATTAATCCAATCAATATTACCATTGTTTCTGGGAAAAGAACATCAATAAGCTGCCTACGGCTCCATTCATCCCCATGATTTCCTAGAACAAAGGACCCTTCTCTGCCCACCACTCACCTTGTGTGTTTTCTTCCCCTATTGGAAGGCAAATCTTTGAAGGCAGATATAGTCTCACTTTCATATTTGTATAGTGCTTAGCATATAGTACCTGGCACAGGTTCAATCTTTTAGCTCTGTCTGATTCTTTGTGGCCCCATGGACCATAGCACGCCAATACTGTCCATGGGGTTTTCTTGGCAGACACTGGAATGGTTTTGCCATTTCCTTTTCCAGTGGATTAAGGCAAACAGAGGTTAATGACTTGCTCAGGGTCACACAACGAGTGTGACTCCAGACTCAGGTCTTCCTGACTCCAAGCCCAGTGTTCTATCCACTGAGCTACCTAGCTGCCTCAAACCTAGCATGTCATAGGAAGTGCTTAATAAATGCTTTTCACTCACTCACTCATTCATTCATTCCTCTATTACCCTGTTATACAAACTTTCTGTAGTTCAGTGGAAATATTACTGGGTTTGAGGATCTGATCTTAAATTGTAACTCTGATACTACATAGCTATGCCCCCTTGGACAATCAACAAACATTTATTTTATAAATAACATTTATTATTATTATTTATTTACACTTACTATGTGCCAGGTGTGGCAGCTGGGTGGCTCAGTGAACAAAATGCTGGGCCTGGAGTCAGGAAAACTCATCTTCCAGAGTTCAAATCTAGCCTCAGATACTTACTAGCTGTGTGACCCTGGGAATGTCATTAAATGCTGTTTGCCTCAACTTCCTCATCTGTAAAATGAACTGGAGTAAGAAATTGCAAGTCACTCCAGTATATTTGCCAAGAAAACCCCAAAAGGGATCATAAAAATTAAGGCATGTCTGAAAATGGCTGAATGACCATGTGCCAGGCACTGTTTGGTGATGAAAATGCAAAACCAAAAATGAAACAGTCTCAGCCATCAGGGAGTTTACATTTTATTTGTGAGAATCAACATGTACACCTGTAAGTATGCATAAAGCACATACAATATATATACAGGTTAATTTCAGGGTGAGGGTAGGCATTCGCCACTTGGGGCATTTGGGGAGATCTAATGCAGGACTTAGTGCTTGAGCTGAGTGTTGAAGAAAACCAAGGATTCAAAGAACAGGTAAAGAAGGAGTGGACCTCACTTTTTAGTAAAATGAGGGGTGGATGGACTAATGATCCCTAAGGTCCCTTCCAGATTTTCTCTCATGACATCTCTCACATTTATCCCTTTCTCTCCATTCACATCCCCTCATCACCCTAGTAGTGCAGGTCCTAATTGACTCCCACCTGCAAGAGTCTCCTAATTGGTTTTCCTGCTTCAGAGCAGGGGGATGAGGAGGGAACCAGTTACCAAATATACAACTGCTAGAAGGATCCTCCAAAGAAACACATCTCAGAAACCTGCTAAAAAACTTTCAGTGGCACCCCATTGCCTAGAGGACAAAATCCAAAAGCTTCTCCTTGGCACTTAATACCCTCCACAATCTGGCTCACCTCTACCTTTCCAAACTTACTTCATTCTGTTCTCCTTCATATTCAACATTCTAGCCAAGATGGATGATAAGTTTTTCCTTGAACATGACCCTTTATAATCCACCTCTGGCATCTGGGCAAGCTTAGAATGTACCTCTTCCTCATTCCCGTGCTTCTGAGTGGTTTTTAGCTCAGGCACAGCCTCCTCCATGAAGTTTTTCCTAACCCTTATTGCTGTTATTTCTTTCAGACTTCTCTAGTTTCTTCATACTATACTTATTCAAGCAGAAAGAGTTAGAACTTATAGTCAAGAAGACCTGAATTCAAGTCATGAAGCTGTGTGACCCTGGGTCAAGAAGACCTGAGTCTTCATGTAGTAGATCTCATGTAGTAGCTGTGTGACCCTGCCTTGTTTCCTCATCTGCAAAATGGGGATAATAATAGCCCTACCTCCTAGGGTTATTATGAGTATCAAATGAGTTAATGTATGTGAAGTACTTTGTAAACTTTGAAGCACTATATAAATATTAGCTATTACTCTTACTAATACTCCTACATGTTTGACCTTAGGCAAGTCACTGTTCCTAGTCCTCAGAGAAGTTATCTTATCTGTAAAATAAAGGGGGATGTATTAGAAGATCTCTGAGGTTCTTCTAGTTCTTATCTGTTGGCTCCCATTCACCCCTCCCTCTCTCCAGGAGAATATAAAGCTCCAATAGAGAGAGAACTAGTTTATTTTCATTCTTATGTCTCCAGTGCCTTGCATATAATAAATGTTTACTAAATGAATTAAAGTTGATATACTTTGTCATATCCTGACTAAGTGAGGAGTAGTCTTTTGGACAGGGGACACACCTTCCTACTGTCTGAGGGGGAAAGAATGTTGAGGGGTTTTATTTGGCTACCGTATTTGAACCTGGTGTGGGTGATTGGACTCCCACAGAGACAGAGTTTGGTGGGGTAACTGCTCCCTAGATCAGATTTCTTTTTGAGGCAGTCTGGATCAAGAGGATAGTGACAAAGGGAATTATTCTTGCCCAAAAGAGATCCCAAGTTAGGCACTGCTTCACTATGACTGTATCTTTTACCAGATTCTAGAGACATTCCCTGTTGCATTGGGTAAAGACAACAACCGGTGACAATCTATGTTGGAAGAACAGCATCTGATTGCTGCCTTTCTGAGAACAGCCTACAGGAGGAGCTGTGAAGGGGAGTGAGATCTGATGGTGTCTCCTGGGAGCTCTGAAGAACCACAGAAGAAGATTCCCTGTCCAAGTCCTGGACTAGTCTGATCTTTGGGAGAGGGTTGCTCATCAGAGGGTAGCTTTAGGTCCCAAGAACTCATTCAAGGATTTCTGTTTCATTTTTACCACTTTAATAAAACTACAAGATGGATCATGAAGTGGTATCAGGTAAACAGTCAGATTTTCTAGGTGAGGGCGCTATGAGTCAAGGAAAGGAGAAAATCCCCTGATTTTGAGGGGAGGCAATTTTTGATTAGTTATTTTTTTCTGGAGAGATTCTCTGACATAAAGGTAACACTTAGATTGGTTTTTTTTTCTTTTAAGTTTTTAAGTTTCATTACTACCTTTTGGTTTTAAATCAGTCATTTCTAGACATTGCACCTCGCACCCTAGTGAACTCTCCTTTGTGAAAAGGAAAAAACAACTAAGCAAAATTGACTAAAGGAGGGACCACTATTGACAGCAAATGCAACATTTCACACCCAAAGACACTCCCCAACCTCCTATATACCTCCAGAAAATGAAAGGCATACATTTTTTCAACTCTTCTCCAGGTCCAAAAGTGGTCATCAAAATTACCCAGCCTTCAGCATTAATATAGTTCTCATTAGTCACTTCCTTTTAATTTTCTTTTCATTTGAATTATTGCAGGAATCATTTTCCTGGCACTTCATTCTGCATCATTTCCCATAAGTCTTTCCATCTTTTTCTGACTTCCTCATGGGCAATAATATTCCATTATATATACATATACATATACATGCATAAAGAGTTTGTTCAGCCATTCTCTAATCAACGAGCACCCATTTTGTTTTTAGTTTTTCACTACTACAAAAAGTCCTGCTATAGATATTTTGGTATACATGGTATCTTTTTTTCTGTCTTTGACCTCCTTGGGGTATATTCCCCTCAGCAGTATCTCTGGGTCAAAGCAGTATAAATACTGCTTTTATATTTTATGTGTGTTTCATATCTTGTTTTCCAAATTGAATTTTAGGTTTACTGTGGGCATGGATGATGTCTTATGCTTTTTAGGATCATTCATGGTGCCCACGATGGGCAGCTAGGTGGTAAAGTTCAAATGCAGTCTCAGATACTTACAAGCTGTGTGACCCTGAACAAGTCACTTAACACAGAGAACAACTAAATAGCAACCACAACATGGTACCTAGGACAATGTCCTGTAATAACAAATTATATACATATACATACATGCATGCAAAAATATGCGTGTATTATATATATAATTATATATAACATATATAATATAAATGAGATGATGTGATCTTTGCAAAACTGTAAATGTATATATTTACAGTTTTGCAAAGATCACATCATCTCATTTGATCATTAACCCCATTTTACAGCTGACAGAACTAAGCTTCAGAGTTTAAATCATTGCACAGGATTACATGGGCAAATAAGTGGTGCAGTACATGGAGCACTGGGCCTGAGTTAGGAAGACTTGAGTTCAAATCAGGCTTCAGACACTTAAGAGTTGTGTAACCCTGGGCCAGTCACTTAACCGTATTTGCCTCAGTTTCCTCACCTGTAAAATGAGCTAGAGAAGGAAATGGCAAACTGCTCCAGCGTCTTTGCCAAGAAAACCCCGAATAGGGTCATGAAGAGTCGGACAAGACCGAAAAATCACTGAATAACAATGAAAATAGGGTTGCATAGTTAGTAGATGTCAGAGGTAGGATCTGAATCCATGTCTTCCCTACTCCAAGTCCAGCGTGCCATGCACTACGCTATACTGCCCCAAGACAGAGTTTAAGGCATATTTGTTGAATGACTGATTGCTTTTTTTGACCATTGGATTTAGAAAAAGGCGGCTTGGCAGGAGGAATAAGCAAAGGTTATAGGAACAGCGAGTACAGCAGGCCCTTTCATCCATCTTCATTTCCATTGAAGTGAGGTGACTGACAGGGAGGGACGTTAGAGCCTGAACTTGGTCCTCTGCTGCTTCTCTCGTATTTTCAGTGTGAGTCGGTAGTGACCTTTTCTCTGACGGGCAATAACCCTGGAGAAAGCAGGAGGAGGAGAGCTGAAGATTAGGGTCACTATGGGGAGAGAGCAATAAAGGAGCTGCAAAGGGCCTAATAAACCCGGGTAATTGAATGTTGTAAGAATTGTGACTGGGGCAGTGGGAACATCTTGGTGTCACCTCCCAGAAACAATCGCTAAGGAGAAAATGATGTCTGACCCGAGGTAGAGCAAATCCAGTTATAAAATGAACATTGAGCTGATCTGCTGTCCCTGTCTGGAACCTTAGGACAGTCAGTGATGACCCTTTTTTTCGGTTGATAGGTCAGGAGAAGATCTGCAAGTTTGGGAGGCCAGGTTTCAAAGACAGGGTGCTCTTAAATAATTTGCATTATTGAACTGAAGGCAAAACTGTGAGACTGATGGTTTGCCCCTGGTGCTCTTCTCCATCCCCATTTTTGTCCCCCCTCCTTTACTCTAGCATCTTCTCTATTGCTCCCACATAACTAGCACTCTCATGGGGTGTGTGGGATATTTGGGGAGAATTAGCACCTCTGGTGTGTGGGCTTTCTGAGCCCTTTTCAGGGCTGCTCATCCACCTTTGGTGTCCACCTTCGCCCAACTTTTACTTGTGGCCCAAGAAACTGTATCATGCAGAGCAGCCACATCCCAGTAAAACCATCTGGGCAGATGGCCTAAATCAAGTTGAGGGTAACCCACAGGCTTCAAACCCACTGGTGAGGTAGGGGAATGTCTAACCCAAGCATGTGAAGACTTCCTTTGGCAGAATGAGTGGAAGAGAACAATTTGTTCCAGTAGCCCCGAAAGCAGCTGAAGTGCTTAGACATCAAAGATGCCAAGGTCATCTATACATCCTGGGTCATCATTGGTTATTTTGATTTTTGTCTTGCCACTGGACTTTGATGACTCTGGAAGAAAGAGTGAGGCTCACAACTTTGTGCAATCCTGTCTCAGTTGAATCCAACTCATGCTCAGGTCAAGACCTCATCCCATGATGTCATTGGTCCTCTTTGAAAATGAAGGATGAACTAGTGAAAATGAAGGATGAATTAGTCTCATCCTCAATCATCTTACAGTAGATTGGGGAAATACAATCTATATTCAAATGAGTTACTTTAGTATCCATACACGGGGTCATTTCAGGAGAAACCGCCAGCATTAGCAAACAAAGGACAAACAACAGCATCTTCATGCTCCCGCAGCATCCTTAGAGGTCCAGAAGTCCTACTGTGGTGCTCCATGGGGGCAGCACTCCAGGTTCAGGAATTTTCCATGCCTTCCCCTGAGAAGCAACATAGTTCAGTGAATAAAGACTACACCTCAAAATCAGGTAGACTTGTTCAAGTCCAGGCTCTGACTATAATATGGGTACACACTTTGTTTTCCATTCTTTGCTACTACAAAAAGTCCTGCTATGGATATTTTGGTATACATGGTGTCTTTCTGTCTTGGAACTCTTTGGGGGATCTGCCCCTCAGTAGATCTCTGGGTCAAAAGGTGTTTGTACTGCTTTTAATTTTGCATGTGTTTTATATCTTATTTTCCAAATTGAATTTTAGGTTTCTTGTGGGCAAGGACCATGTCTTATACTCTTTAGGATCATCCATGACACCTAGGACAGTGCCCTGTGACAAATTTATATTTGTACAGCATCTTACAGTTTTGCAAAAATCTTTACCCACGCTATCTCATTGGTTTTTATTATCCATACATACATGTTGGCTATGTGACACTGGGCAAATCACTTCCCCTTCTGAATATATTAGGCAGCTCTTCAAGACGCAAAGTTGAAGAGAAGGTGATGTTCAGTGGTGTCCAACTCTTCACAATCCCATGGAACATACTGTCCAAGGAGTTTTCTTGGCAAACCATGCCATTTCCTTAGGCAGCGAATTAAGGAAAACAGGTGAAGTGACTTGCCCAGGGTCACACAGCTCATAAATGTCTGAGGCCAGATTTGAACTCAGGTCTTCTTGACCACAGGCCCAGTGCTCTATCCACTGAGCCACCTACCGCCTTGAAGGGAAGGGGCCAACCAGCACTGACAGAAGGAGTTTCCTCACCTGAGACTTCCTTATACCAATAAAATCACCAATCTAGTGCCTATCCTGGGCAGTTAGGTAGCATAGTGGATAGACTTCTGGCTTGGAGTCACGAAGATCTGAGTTCAAAATCTACTTCAGATACTTACTAGCTGAAAGCCCATTCAGATCACACAAGAAGCTAGGCTGATAAACTAATGTAAACTAAGGTGTTAATGGCAGGTAATCTTGGTGATGGGTTTCATCACTTCACTGACTTAATGGATCATGTTCACCTGCTATGTTAGGTCTATGGGAATATTTTTGGGTGGGACAGTCCCTTTCTTTACTCTTCAAATCATACCATACAAGGGACTGACTATTCCACCCATGCTCGTTGCCAGCCTCATTGTAACATTCAACATTGAGAGACGGTCAGTCAGTCAAGCATTTATTTAATACCTACTGTGTGCCAGGTATGGTCCTGCGTGCTAGGGAACTAAAGAAAGGCAAAAGACATTCCCTGGTCTTGATAGTTCAGAGAATGAGCATGACGATGTAGAACTTTTTAGCATACTGGGTTTGGGGTGAGAAGGAAGACTGTCTTGAAGAATAAGGATGGCGGGGGCAGCCAGGTGGTGCAGTGGATAAAGCACCGGCCCTGGAGTCAGGAGGACCTGAGTTCAAATGTGAGACCAGATTTGATCCAGTCTCAGACCAGACACTTGACACTTGACATTTACTAGCTGTGTGACCCTGGACAAGTCACTTAACCCAATTGCCTAACCAAAAACAAACAAACAAACAAAAAAACTATCCAAAAAAAAAGACAGAAACAGAAGACTTAGGTTCAAATCCTGCCTCAGTCATTAATTGGCTGTGTGACCATAGACTAGACACTTAACATTTCTGTGTTTCAGCTTCTTCATCTGTAAAATGTGGTTAATAATATACTTCTACTACCTACTTTACAGGGTTGTTGTGAGAAGTGCACTTTGTGGCTAGAAGCATCTAGGTGACTCACTGGATAGAGCAGAGGGCTTAGAGTCAGGAAAACCTGGGCTCAAATCTGATCTCAGACAGCTATTAGCTCTGTGACCCTGGGCAAGTCACTTACCTCTTTCTGCATCAACTGTAAAACAGGGATAATAATAGCACCTATTTCCTAGGGCTGTTATGAGGATCAAACGAAATGAGATGTTTTTAAGTGCTTGGCACATAGGGGGTGGTTAACAAAGGTTTGTTTCTTTCCTTCTTAGGGTCTGCATTCAAATCCTGCCTCAAACACAACAGCTTAGTCAGTCACTTAGTATTTTTGATTTATATAAATAAGATCATTTCTGTCTCAGTTTTCTCATCTGTAAAAATAAAGATTTATACTCAGTTACCTCATAGGTCCCCTCTAGCTCAAAAGCTATGATCCAATGATGCTTATGGTCCTATACAAAGGTTAGCTGTTATTATCTCTGGATTCTTAAGCCCGATCTCTTTCTACTATACTACCCTGTTGCTTATGCTCTCAGAGTTTCCTTTCTGCCTTGAAAAATGTTATGATTCCTTGAGTAGATTAGGCAGGCTGGAGTTGTGCTAGAGCTAACCCTGCTCTAATCTCCTGAAAAATCCCTTTCTGGGCCCATCCAGTTGTTTTGATTATATCTGCAATCCTTCCGCTTTCCTCTTTCCCTATTCAAGTCTGGTTTTGAGGGGCAGTTGTGCCCTTCACTTTTCTTTCTGAGCCTGGGAGATCCAAGGCTTGGGCCTAGGAGAAATCACACTTAGTCTTCTCCACCCCACCCCCTTGCTCTACACTCCCTCTAACATCATTGTGCAGGTGAACTCAGTATTCAGTGTCTCAAAGGTCAACCTCTGAAAATAAATTTGGAAGAAAAAGGCAGACTGAGGGGTGTGGCGTTTTCCTCTGGGAATGGGGTGGGTGGAGATGTAGTTAAGAGGAGCGAATGGTAACCTCAGAAGCCTTAAGGGTCTTGTTCTCGTTCCCAGCTGGCAGAACTACGTCTCCCTCCACCCCATGGCTGCCTCCCTTAGTCACTGTTCGCCCCTGCCAGCAGCACAGGGTCTCACAAAGCAATCAGCCCTTTTCACTATTCCCCAGAGATGGCTCCACAGTCACGTGTAGCTTAAGCTGTAACCCAATACCAGCTGATGTAATAACTAAGGGAGGAAAGCTGGCCAGTTTCCTAATGGCTCTCTCTGGAACTTGCATAAACAGATCATGGGGTGATACCCCTGCAGGACCCAAGGGCACCCTCCATTCCACGAAGGAACCTTGTCTAGATTACAGAAGTCATGTTGCTAACTTTCCCCATACTCCTCCCTCCTGCTTGCTGTAGAAGTCACACTGTGGTGTATCTTTTGTATTCTCATTACCCTCTGACACCCACAAATGCAACTGAGGATCTAATTTGCTTTAGCAAATAGAATTATTGGGAGGCTCCTAGAGTTTTGTTCTAACATTCATATATGAGTTTTTTTTCCTGGTGATTTGTATTGTTGTTTTCCCTATTGTTATCTAACTTGGATCAAAGGCAGGTGGCAATAAATGAGAGCTGGCCTGAGAGCCAGGGAGACCTGGGCTAAGCCTTACTTGTGATATACACTGATTATATGGCCCTGAGAAAATCATGGAACCTCACAATGATCTAGGGCAGAGGTTCCCAAACTTATTTGGCCTACTGCCTTTTAAAAAAAAAATCACTCAACGCACCGCTATCTCTGAAATCCACTTTCTTTAACTCTTCTTTAAACGTTTTCTTTGAAATTTGCATCATTTCAAAAATATGTAAAATATTCTTTTTTAAATGGTGCATCTTAAATTTAATAACTTATTGCAGATTTATGTTTTTTTCTTGCACTGAAATTTTGATGATACAATATTGTGTCATGTAACTGTATTGTCTTGTCTTGTAATCAAGTCATTATATGCACATATTCCTGATGCATGCTAGACTTCCTGACAATTCTCAACACACTGGCCTGCCGACACTAGCTTGTTAAGACCTGTCGGTGGACTTCACCACTGATGGGTTATAACTTGCATTTTGTATGTTTATTTGGAAAATAATATAATCGCTACGACTTTAACTCTGTTACACACCAGATGAAACATCTACAGTTTTCCAAAATTTTCTTCTTGTCTCTTCTTTCCTTATACTTCCACCACCTCCTTATTTTTATTCAATGCCCCCAATTGCATTTGAGGATATTACCACCCCTTGGATCATCCGCAGAGGGAGGTATTGCCCACTTTGGGAACCTATGCTTTTGCCAATGGCGTCAAACTTAAATCTTAAATTATACATAAGCATCCTTGAGGGCACATATTGACTTAGAAAAACACATATTAAGGTTATCTATGTTTTATTATATTTTTATTTAGTTAAATATTTCCCAATTACATTTTAATCTCATTCAGCCGTACTAGGAAGTATTGCAGCAGGTCACATGCTTGACACCTCTGCTAGACAACTCTCTTGACTATAAGCTTTAAGAAAGTTGCTGACCCAAATTGGTAAAGGGAATTCTCTTATTTAGGGATTCCTTATACTGATGAAATCGTATGCCTAATCTCTATCCTTGTCCCATATACCTTTGCAACACATGTATCACTTTCAGAAAGTATTCAGAGACAGATTATCTTTATTTATTAATGACCAAAAATGGTGGGAGAGGATGGAGAGGAGGTACTGAATCATTCTAGATCCTAAAGTCCCATATGGAACTCAGGAAATACATAGGTAGACAGATATGATCTAAGGGATCTCAGGTTTGGGTACCCATGGAAAAGACAGTCCATACAGGAATGGTAGAAAATATATGTAATCCCAGCTAGCAGGGAGGCATGAGGCTGATATGGTAGATATCCAGAGCTCTGGAGTTCTGAGCTGCAGGAGGTTATCAATGGGGTGTACAAACTAAGTCCAGCATTAATATGGTAAGTCTCAGGGAGCAGGGGACTACCAAGTAGCCTAAGGAAGGGAGAACTAGACTAGATTGGAAATGGAAACTGCCAGAGCTTCTGTGACAAATGTAATGGGATTACCTAGAAAGACAGAGTGACAGAGAGACAGAGACAGAGAGAGACAGAGAGACAGAGAGAGAGAGACAGAGACAGAGACATTAAGCACTTACTATGTTCCATTTACAGGGCAGTGAGTTGGCACAGGTTAGAATGCAGGGCTTGAAGTCAGGAAGATTTATCTTCCTGAGTTTAAATCTCGCCTTGGACACTTAGTGGCTGTGTGACTCTGGGCAAATCACTTAACCCTATTTGTCTCAGTTTCCTCATCCGTAAAAATGAGTCGGAGAAGGAAATGGCAAGCCACTCTAATATCTTTGCCAAGAAAACCCCAAAATGTAATTATGAAGAGTCAGATATGAACAACTATAACAATGTTCTAGTCAGAGTGCTTAAAACTTGAAAAGTTTTTGACTTTGATCTTTGCCTGGGTTCTTTTACATCTTTGCTTCATTGACCTTTGGCTTCTATAGAATTTGGGTCTCCTAGACCTCATAGGATCACAATTCTAAAGCTGAAAGGGAGCTCACAAGCCAACCCCCTCATTTTACAGATGAGGAAACTGAGGCCCAGAGAATTGAAGTGACTTGCCCATGACAGAGCTTCTGGCTCTGACCAGCAGCTGGACCACACTTATCCTTAGCTCCTTTCCCCCTTTCCCCCTACTTTCCCTCCCTTCTACTATATACACTCACTCATGAAGTGTTCTGCTGCACATTAGGACAATGCTTTGATTACCCACATGAGACCTTGAAAATGCTGGTTGAGTCTGGTCATTAATAGAAAATGAGGGATGTGTGAAATTTGAATGTGTTTGTAGAAATTAAAAGATATTTTCAAACTTCAAATACTTCAAACTAGCGATTATTTTTGACAATAGAAGTATAAGCAACCATTGTCAGATCAGTTTTGACAACAAAAGTGTAAATCCTATTTGTATTTATATTTGGTAATTATTCTTCCTTGCTACAAATGTAAGTGAGAACACATACCTGTTTATACCCAGAGGTATGCTGGTAAATGTTTAATAATCAGCTTTCTGGGGGTGAGAGTGGGGAGTGGGGGATATGGAAGAACGTACAACACACTTTTAGATTTAATCTAGGGGCAGCTAGGTGGCGCAGTGGATAGAGCACTGGCCTTGAAATCAGGAGGACCTGAGTTCAAATCTGGCCTCAGACCAAACACTTGACACTTACTAGCTGTGTGACCCAGGGCAAGTCACTTAACCCCAATTGCCTAAAAACAAAACCAAAAAAAAATTTAATCTACGTTATTAAAAATTTCTCCTTCATTTTCTTAAGTGTAGACAATCAACACAACAATAAACCAAACATTTGCCAACTTCTGATTTCTGAAGTGTAAATGCTCACATTGAAAATTTCACAAAAAGCTCTCCTGAGTCTGTTTTAGCTGGCTCCAGCACATTGCTGCCTGTACCCATACCTATACCTGATTTAAAAGGCTGATTGTTAAAAGAAGCATTCAATCGTCTCAGATTCAGTATTACTAAAGGAGGATAGGAAAAACATTCGCGTTTCCCTTCCAGAAGGTCCACACAGTTAATGAACCTGAGATTTCATTAAGATATCTGTTACATAAGAAAACTGGACAGTCTGGTTGGACAGCATATTTACAGGCACCTGTTTTAGCTAAGACTGGTATTGATTTGGTTATCATGTATACAAAGTCTGTTTACCACTCACCAATTCCTCTAAATCTAGCTTCTACCTCCTAGAATGTCATTATTATTGTCACTGACTTTAGTTCTCACCTATTTGGAAAAGTCTAGGAGTTCAATTCTCAGGGCAAAGGAACAACTTGGTCTAAAACCACAGGCTGATTATCCCAGGGTCCTGGTTTACAACTCATGAATTTAACCTCACACACGCTGAGGATAATGTGACCATTGGGCTTATTATTCATATGGTAATGATGGTAATATTTGCAAGATAATTGCCAAAAAAGCAACTTCCTCCAGCAACTCATTTGATTCACTTTATATGCTGATGAAGCAAATTATACTATAGGCAAAAAGCAAAACTGCACTTCATTGCTATTTGCCATTGTATTCAGGGGTGGGAAAAGTAGGATGATATTGACTGAGAGATCTGGGTATATTGAAACCACATGCTAACAGTTGGCTAAGTCTAGTATCTAACTAGAAATCCAGAATGAGATTTAGGATTTTTTAGAAAGTCTGGGTATGGATGTACTATATTTTCCAAACTTGAGGTCTCCTCCTTAACCTGGACCTAGAGTCTGTGAACTTGCTTTAAAAAATATTTTTTTTCTTTTTTATGTTTTTTTTCCCATATGCTTTTGAGTTGAAAATTTTTCTCTCTTTTCCTCCCCCCCACCCTCCCTAAGACGGCGCACAATCTGATATAGGCTTTACATTTACATACCCATTAAACATATTTTCACATTAGTGAAGTTGTAAGTAAAAATTAAAACCAATAGGAGGAACCATCAGAAAGATGGAACAAAACTCAACAGAAGGTAAAAATAAGTGATAGCGATTGGACTTCCATAGTTCTTTCTTTGGATGTGGACAGCATTTTCCATCCTGAGGCCTCTGGAGATGTCTTAGATCCTCGTAATGCTGAGAAGGGTTCAGTTTAACATTCTTAGTCATTGCATAACATGGCTGTTATTGTGTACAAAGTCCTCTTGGTTCTGCTCACTTCACTCAGCATCAGACCATATAAGTCTTTCCAGGTTTTTCTGAAGTCAGCCTGTTCATCATTTCTTACAGCACAATAGTATTCCATTACATTCATATACCACAACTTGCTCAGCCATTCCCCAATGGATGGGCATCCTCTCAATTTCCAATTCTTTGCCACCTCAAAAAGAGCTGCTATGAATATCTTTGTACATGTGGGTCCTTTTCCCATTTGTTTGATCTCTTTGGGATATAGTCCTAGAAGTGCTATTGCCGGATCAAAGGGTATGCACATTTTTGTAGCCCTTTGGGCATAGTTCCAAATTGTTCTCCAAAATGGTTGGATCATTTCACAACTCCACCAACAATATATTAGTGTTCCAATTAAAAAATATTTTGATAACTGTTTTTCAATCTAATTGGTTTCCTTTGAAATCTTACATATTTTATTTTGTGCATTTAAAAGCATTGTTCTGAGAAAGGAGCCACAGCCTTCTCACCAAACTGCCAAAGGGGCCCATTATACACAGAAACAGGTTATGGACTTCTGCATAAACAAAAATTGACTTTGAAACATGAGCAAGTTCCAGTATCTGCTACCACAGTTAATACAAACAGATTACATTTTTATCATGCTTTCAAGTGTGAGAGATGATCTCTCAGAAGTGAAGCCTCCTCAAAGGGTCAATAGTTCTTGTATTGTTTTCAAAACCCTCCCAGCTCAGACCCTGTTTTTTAAGCACTTAGCAGAAAGAATAGCCCTATGCCCAACCTGAACTGCTTGCCCTTGCAAAACTTCCCGCCTTTTCTTATCTCTGGGCAAACTTGTGTCTCTGTTGCTGGGGCGTGAATAGATTGTGCCCCCTGAAGTCCAGCCAATGGAATAAAGGGAAGGGGGTTAGGGAGGAGGAGCTCACGCTGGGGTATAAATAAGCCTTGATTTCTGTACCAAATTCGTACTCTCCTGGCCGTAGCACGAGGCGAGGAGGGGTAGTACCCTTTCTCATGAGAAAGCAATAAACTCCTTTCTGCTTTCAAGGTATCTAAGTCTTTGTTTTTATTTTGAGTACGTGGTCTCTGTCCCACACAAAGGTTTACAAAATGCTTTCCTCCTTCCTGGGATTACTATCCCCATTTTGTACATGTTGAAACCAAGGATCATCCAGCAGAAGTGATTCCTTCAGAGTCATGCATTTAGTAAATAACAGAACTGAGCTTTGAACCCTTGCCCTAAGACTAAGTCCAAGGGTCTTTTCTCTATTCCATTGTTAGCCAGAGCAGTTGCACCTGGTGCTAATGCTTTGGATAGTAAGGAGACACAAGTTTTCTGAACAGTCTGGACATCCTGTGCTAACCAAATGCCACATTTGGGGGGCCAGTTCCTGTCAAAATTGTGAAACGAATAATTTATCTTCAGCTCCCAACTCCCATTTGTGTATCTTTTCCCACTAAATTTTTGTGCTTTCAATATTCATTCAGACCGACACTTCCTAAACTCATATATTTCAGACTCTCAGCGACCAAGCTAATCCAAAGAATGAATTACTATTAATATTCTAATGGAAAAGGGCAAGAGACTTGTTCCTAGTGAACATCTCTGCTTTTTGGCTGGGGTCTTCTGGGGCCAATGCCCTCATCTTCATCAACTAATTGTCAGCAATATTTTAAAGGAGGATAGCCTATTGGTGGATAATATTCTTAGACTATAACTTCAGAGGGCTGTGGTTTCATCGATCAGTCAGTCAGCAAACATTTATTAAGCACATGCTATGTGCCATGTAGAGGCAGCTAGGTGGTGCAGTGGATAGAACACTGGACTTGGAATCAAGAAGACCTGAGTTCAAATCCAGCTTCAGATACATACTAGCTGTGTTACCCTGGGCAAGTCACTTAACCCTGCTTGTCTCAGTTTCCTCATCTGTAAAATGAGCTGGAGGAGGAAATAGCAAACCGCTCCAATATCTTTGCCAAGAAAACCCCAGATGGGGTCATTGGCTCCCTACCACCCATCTCAAGATAAAATACAAGCTCTTCAATTTCCACAATCTGGTTCTTAGCTACCTTTCTAGATTTATTTCACGTTACTCCTCTTCCAATACTCTACCTTCCAGAGAAACTAAACAAATAACTGTTTCCTAAATTTCACGTCATGTCCTATCTCCATGCCTTTGTACAAGCTGCCTCCCATAGCTGGAATGTATTCCCTCCTCATCTCTCTTTGCCTCTAAGAATCCCTAGCTTTCTCTGAGCTACACATACCATAGCTTCTTGGAGCCACAAGTGAGAGTTGGGTGCCAGGTGAACACCAAAGGTTAATGAGCAGCCCTGAAAAGAGCTTGGCAAGCCCTCACACCAGAGGTGCTAATCCTCCTGAGAGAAGGTAGCATTCCCTTTGATAAGGGTGGAAGAGGTCCTAGTGGCTTTTACAACACATACATGCTCAAGGCACTGCCACCTACTCTGTGGCATCTAACCCATGCAAGTCTAATTAGAGAAGACTTGGGAGTGGTTCTGTTGTACCTTGATGATCTGAACAGAAGAATGGAAAAAAGGGAAAGAAGAAAATACTGGGGTTTGGGGGAAGGTAGCAGGAAAGGAAAGGAAGATTAGGAAAAAATCTCTCCCATAATTAGGGTGCTCAAGTAGAAGTGTGTAGAAACAAGGATAAATGGGTAGGGGAATGCAACTGACACTTGAACCTTACTCTCATCTGAAAAGGAAGAAGAATGCATACATACATACATACATACATGCATACATTTTACTTCACAGTGAAATAGAAGGGAAAAGGAAGATGAGGGAAGGAGGAATTAGAAGGAGGGTAGAGTAAGGGAGGGATTAGTCCTAAGCAAAACAAACTCTAAGGATGTACAAAAAAATCTATAAGCTCTTTTTGAGGCGTCAAAGAATGAGACCCTGGGTGGGTGCTGATAAATAGGGAAATGGCTGATTATGTCATGTTACATACATACAATTGTGTTACAGAAATATGATGGAATATTATTGTGCTATAGAAATGATAGAGGCAGATGGTTTCATTCCCTAATTTCAGAGAAATCTTGGACGACTTGCATGAACTGAGGCAGAGTGAAGTGAACAGAACCAAGAGAAAAATTACTACACTGACAATGCTGTAAAGACAAACTTTGAAAGACTCGGTAACTCTGATCAGTGTAATGAAAAACCATGGTTCCGTTGGGCTAATGATGTATTGCCCCAGTGGAATGTAAGATCCTTGGAGAAGACTAGTTAATATTTGTCTTATATTCCCAGCTATTCAAAAAGTTTATACAATGTCATGCACATAGTAAGCACTTGATAAATGTTTGTTGATTGAAATGTAGCTTGAGCCCCTATTTCACTGCCTTCTCATATCTTTACAAACCATTGAGAAAACACAGAACAAATAGCAAAGTCTTTCATTAGCAAAGTACCTTGCATGTAATAGGTGCTCAATAAAAGTTTGTTCAATTTAACTGAACCAACATAATGCAATTGCCATAATAAGGAGGATAGAAAACCCCAGAATTATCTCGGCCAGTAAATACTTGATCTCCTTATCAATTGAAGAACCATAGCAGCCAAGGGCAGTGCCATTATAGAAAGAAACTTATTTCCAAAAGTTTACAGACAGGGAAGATGGAGATTATGAGCACTTCACTTCATAAAAGTCAGATGTGATGAAAGGGAAAAATAAGCTTTCTCTGAGGCCCAATTAAGATAGATCATCCCAAGAGTAGTTAAAAAGAAAGCTGAAAGTAGGGTAATAAACAGATTAGAAATCACAGAGATGTGTCAACATTTCTACTACAAGATATTTTCTTCTTCAGTGATAGTGAAGACATTGCGTCTAGAGGCTGATACTTCAGTACCAGATATATTACATTACATGCAGATGTAGAAATAACACTAAAAAATAGAGATGGAGAATAATGGGGCCAGATGATAACTACGCAGAAGATACCCATGCTGGATGAGGGCTCAAGGTATGTGAAAGAGGGAAAGATACTGAACAAGTGGGAAAAAAATCAATGATGGGATTATTACAGAAAAAAAAGGTGATTGAGAGAGCATCAACAACTACTGACCTATTTTTTCATTTCTAGAAAATCCTTATTTGAACTACCTCTGCATTTTTCTTTTTTTTCCTCACGTAATAGTATTTTTCCCGAATTACACGTAAAGATAGTTTTCAGCATTCACTTTTATAAGATTTTGAATTTCAATTTTTTTTCTCTCCCCCCTCCACTTACCCCTCCCCAAATGACAAGCAATCTGATATAGGGTATACACGTACAATCATATTAAACATATTTCCACATTAGTCGTGTTGTGAAAGAAGAATCAGAACAAAAGGGAAAAAAACCACAAACAAGGAAAAACAACAGCAAAAAAGAAGATAGTATGCTTCAATTTGCATTCAGACTTCATAGTTCTTTCTCTGGTTGTAGATAGCATTTTCCATCGTTAGTCTTTTGGAATTGTCTTAGATTATTGCATTGCTTAGAAGAGCTAAGTTTCTCAAAGTTGGTCAACGCACAATGTTGCTGTTACTGTGTACAATGTTCTTCTGGTTCTGCTCACTTTACTCAGCGTTGGTTCATTTAAATTTTTCCAGTTTTTTTTCTGGAATTCACCTGCTCATCATTTCTCATGGAACAATAATATTACATTACATTCATATACCACCGCTTGTTCAGTCATTCCCAATTGATGGACATCCCCTCAATTTCCAATTCTTTGCCAGCACAGAAAGAGCTGCTATAAATATTTTTGTGCATGTGGGTCCTTTCCCCTTTTTTATGATCTCTTTAGGATACAGACTTAGTAGTGGTATTGCTAGATCAAAACGTATGCACAGTTTTATAGCCCTTTGGGCATTATCTATGTATTTTTCAAAGTTATCCTTGATGAAAATATTAAATGGGAACAACCAGGCCTTCATAGATAATAGTTCTATAGCATACCACATCTTCACATTCACATAATTTATTGAAAAGCACAAAGAACATGAAGTCCCAAGGTATTATTTGTTAGCTATAAAAAAGCATTTGCGTCAATACAGCACAACACACACTTAAAGGCTCTTTTCAAACAAAAATATTTTAAATGCATATGGTATGATCATATGTGATTCTTGGATCACTACAACAGAGAAATTTGCTTGATATCTTCTGACTATTAATATCAAATGAATGAGAGAAGGAGACATATATTCATGCTCCCTGTTGTGGAAGATGTCCAGAGCGAAGTCCAAAAGGAAGATGATGAGGACCTCCAGATGCTAATCTATGTAGATGACATTATGTTGTTTGCATCAGGCCTCAAAACTCTATAGAACCCTTTGAATGAGATCCATAATTACTCAAAGAAATTCACCTTAACAATCCATATGGGAAAAGTCAAGTAGAAGAAGAATAATTCTTGTTCAGATTGTGATGTTCAGTCAGAAGGACAGCCCACTGATGAATCAGTGCATTCTGTATACCTTGGACAGACATTGAAGATGGACCATGAGTTGGGCCCAAAATTGAATAGGAAGAAGGGAGGGGGATGGATTGCCTTTGGGAAATTGTTCAGCTGTCTCAGCAGTCCTAGATTTTTCCCTGGAACAAAAACCTATCTTTCAAAAACCAATATTCTTCCAGTGTAGCTAGAACATAGCTTCTTATATGGCTGTGAATCATGGAACATTATGTATTCTGAAGACTCAAAGCTGTAGGTCACCTAAATAGTATTTCAGAGATGTACGATGGGTATCCCCACACTTCAGCATGTGACCAATGGTGACTTATGAACAAGAAATGGTGTTAAAGATAATCAAAGAGATGACTAGGTGGAAAAAAGAGAGGAGAGGTTAATCATGAAGTGAGAATGAAGGATAATAGATGGGCGGATTGTGTGTTCCTTAATGGAAGGTCCCTAGCAGGTTAGATGGTTCCTTTATTGGGGGAGGTGGGGAAGATATACAAGAGTAAGTTAAGATGAGAATTCATGTATAGGATCATCTACAACAATGGAAAGAATACCTAGACAGCTACAATCTCACCATCTTAAGAGACATTTAAGTATTGAAATATATTTAATTTATTTGTTATTTTGACACAATATAAAGAGTGTATGATAATTATTTCAGAGGCTATATGGCATAATAGATAGAGAGCAGACCTTACCTTAGAATTAAGAAGATCTGAGTTCAAGTCTTACCCTAACACATATTAGTTGTGTGACCCTAAGCAGATCTCTTAACTTCTCTGTGATTCCAGGTAATTCTCTAATTCAGCGCTTCTTAAACCATGGATCGGGTTGTGAAAAATTTGACTGAACAGTAAAAAGTTTCTGAGAGTGCAACAATCAAAAATTAATTGAAAATCAAATGTGAAATTAATCTGAGGTGCTTCCGGTAGCACTTGCTAGTGTGGTGTCACACAATTTCACTGCCGCCTTGGTTCTGAACACATAGCATGCAGACTTTGCACTGTTTAAGAAGTCCTACTCTAGTTCGTACTGTAAGTTTCAGAGTTGGTGTCAATTTGCACAAAAAGATAAAGTTTACTCGCTGGGATTTCCTTGCCTCACCTGTCTGCCAACCCTGAAATGATTTTTTATTGTCTCCAGAAGATCTTTTTATTTTTTAATTAAAATTATTTTAAACATTTTTTCTTTTTAAATTTTGAATTTCAAATTCTCTCTCCCTCCCACCCCATCTGAGAAGGCAAGCAATATGATACCAATTATACAAATGAAATCATGCAAAACATGTTTCCATATTAGCCATAATGCAAAAGTAAATAAATAAATAAAGTGAGAAAATTGTACTTCAATTTGCACTCAGAGTTCACCGGTTCTCTCTCTCTCAAAGTGGACAGCATTTTTTTTTCCATCATGAATCCTTTGGAATTGTCTTGGATGATTTGTATTGATCAGAGTGGCCAATAGGGAAAGTTCATCATTATCACAACATTGCTGTTATTGTGCACAATTATCTCCAAATTCTTCTCACTTTACTTTGCATCAGTTCACATAAGTCTTGCCATGTTTTTCTGAAACCACTTCCCTCATCAGCGCAATAGTATTTCATCACAATCGAATGTCATAACTTGTTGAACCATCCCTCAATTGGTGAGCATCTGCTTGATTTTCAACTCTTTTCCACCACAAAAGAGCTCATATAAATATTTTTGAAAAATAGGTCCTTTTCCTTTTTCTTTGATCTCTTTGGGATACAGACCTGGTAGTAGTTTGTTGGGTCAAAAGAGTATGCACATCTTAATAGCCTTTTGAGAATACCTCCAAATTGTTTTCTGTTCACTATTGCACCAACAATTCATTAGTGTACCTGTTTTCTCTTATCCTTTCCAGCATTTATTGTTTCTGATAAGTGTGAGGTGGTATCTGAGTTGTTTTTATTTGTATTTCATTAATCAATAGTGATTTAGAGCATTTTTTCATATAACTATAGGCAATAGCTTTGATTTCTTCTGAAAACTATCTGTTCATATCCTTTGACCATTTATCATTTTCTTTTCAGAGAAACTTTTGTCAGAGAAACTTGCAACTTTTTTGTTATTACTTCGTTATTTATAGTCCCTTTTAGCAAAGTGTAGTTTCCCTGATTATCTCTTTTAATTAGGTCTATTTTTGCTTTTGATTTGTCTGAGATCATGATTGCTACCACTGCCTTTTTTTTTTTTACTTTAGTTGAAGCATATTAGATTCTGCTCCAGCCCTTTATTTTAACTCTGTATGCATCTTTCTGTGAACAAAATATTGTTGGATTCTGGTTTCTAATCAATTTTGCTATCTGTTTCTGCTTCATGGATGAACCCATCCCATTCACATTCACAGTTATGATTACTAACTGTGTATTTCTTTCCATCCCATTTCTTGTTTTTTTTCTTCTCTCTCTTTTTATCTTGTACTGCCTCAAAAGTCTATTTTGCTTCTAACCACTACCTCTCTTAATCTACCCTACCTTTTATCATCTCTTTCTCCCTTCTTGTGCTTCCTTCCTTTCTTATTTCCCTATTGAGTAAGAATAATTTCTATGCACAGCTGAGTATGTATACAAATATTCTTCTCTTTTTGAATCAATTTCTATGAGAATTAGGTTCAAGTATTACCTGCCATTCCTCCATTTTACCCTCCATTATAAAAATTCTTTCTTACATGCCTGTTTTATGGGTGAAAAATTTCCCCATTCTATCTTTTCCTTCTCCCTTCTCCCAGTGCATCTCTCTTTTTTACCAATTCATTTTTTTTGGAGACCATTCCAACATAATTAGCTCATACCCATGCCCTCTGTCTATGAAACACCTTTTAACTGCCCAAATGATAATAAAGGTCTTAGGAGTTACATGAATCATCTTTCCATATAGGAATATATACAGTTTCATCTTATTGAGTACCTTATGATTTCTCTTTCATGTTTTCCTTTTCATACTTCTTTTAAAAATTATTTATCTTATTCTGAATTTAAGAAATAAGATAAGCATTTCCATAACATAGTACAATAGAAAAAAGATGGTTATACACGAAATTACAAATCTATTATGCACAACTTGCTATTCCTTTTAAATATATAATAAAGTTATCATGTAACATTCTTTTCCCCCCCTTTTTTCATCCCCTCCCCCTAGAGATGGCTACCATTAGGTAGAAATATCTGTGTGTTTGTGTGTGTGTGTGTGTGTGTGTGTGTGTGTGTGTAAGTGAAAACATTTTATACATACTTCTATTTATCACTTCTTTCTCTGGATGCAAAAAGCATCTTATGTTTGAATGTCAAATTTTCCATTCAGCTCTGGTCTTTTTGTCAGGAATTTTTGAAAGTCCTCTGTTTCATTAAATATCCATTTTTTCCCCCTTCCTGATGTATTATACTCAGTTTTGCTGGGTAGGTTATTTGTCATTGTAATCCTAGCTCCTTTGCCTTCAGGAATATCATATTCCAAGCACTCTGCTCCTTTAATGTGGAAGCCACTAAATCTTGTGTGATCCTGACTGTGGCTCCATATATTTGAATTGTTTATTTCTGCATGCTCATGACATTTTTCTTTGACCTGAAAGCTGTGGTATTTGGCTACAATATTCCTAGGAATTTTCACTTTGAGATCACTTTCAGAAAGCAATCAGTGAATTCTTTCAATTTCAATTTTATCATCTGGATCTAAGATATGGGGGCAGTTTCCTTGATAATTCTTGAAATATGATGTTTAGGCTCTTTTTTTAATCATGGTTTTCTGGTCCAATAATTCTTAAATTTTCTCTTTTCAGAGTATTTTCCAGGTCAGTTTTTGTTCCAATGAGATATTTCACATTTTTTTTTCCATTTTCTTATTCTTTTGACTTTGTTTTATTGTCTCTTGCTGTCTAATGGAATCATTAGCTACCAGTTGCCCAATTCTAATTTTTAAGGAATTATTTTTTTCAGTGAATTTTTGTGCCTCTTTTTCCATTTGATCAATTGTGCTTTTTAAGGAGTTCTTTTCTTCAGTGACTTTTTGTGCCCCCTTTACCATTAGGCCAACTCTATTTTTTTTAAGGTACTATTTTCTTCAATAATTTTGTGTCTCTTTTACCAAGATGCTAATTCTTTTTTCATAGCTTTCTCTCATTTTTTTTTTACCAGTTTCCCCCTACCACTCTTATCTCTTTAATGCTTCTAAGAATTCTTGTTGGGCCTTTATCCAATTAGGATTTATCCTTGAGGCTTTGAGTGTAGCTGCTTTTTAATTATTGTCTATCTCTGTGTTCGTATCTTGGTTTTCCATACCATTGTAGTAGCTTGTTATGTTTTAGTTCTTTTTTGTTGTTGTTGTTTGCTTATTTTTCCGGTCTATTTCTTGACTTATAACTTTATGTTAAAGTTGGCCTCTGCTCATCTGAAGGTGGGGAGGCACTGTCTTAGGCTTCAGGCTTTTTTAAAAAAATAAGTTATTTTTAGTTTTCAACATTCACTTCCATAAGATTTTTGGTTTTAAATTTTCTCCCCCTCACTCTCTTCCCTCCTCCCCAAGACAGCATGCAATCTGATATAGGCTCTACTTACACATTCACATTAAACATATTTTCACATTAGTCATGATGTAAAGAAGAGTTAGAACTAATGAGAGGAACCACAAGAATGAAGCAATAAAACAAAACAACAAAAGAAAAGGAGAGCAAATAGTATATTTCCATCTGTATTTAGATTCCAAAGTTCTTTCTTTGGATATGGAGAGCATTTTCCATCTTTAGTCTTTTGGACTTGTCTTAGATTCTTGCACTGCTGAGAAGAGCTAAGTCTATCAAAGTCAGTCATTGCACAATGTGGCTGATACTGTGTACAATGTTCTCCTGGTTCTGCTCACTTCACTCAGTATCAGTTTGTATAAAAGTCTTTCCAGGTTTTTCTAAAGTCCATGTGTTCATCATTTTTTATAGTACAATAGTATTCCATTACATTCACATACCACAACTTGCTCAGCCATTCCCCAATGGGTGGGCATCCCCTCAATTCTTTGCCATCACAAAAAGAGCTACCATAAAGATTTCTGCATATGTGGGTACTTCAGGCTTTTTTTGTACTGCTGTTTTCAGAGCTAGTTCTGGGCGTCTGCATGTTTTTGGGGCTTCCAAAGAGGTGTGATCTGGGGAGAGGTGTGGTCACTGCTTTCCTGGTCTGTTCTATGATCTTTACCCAGGAAGGGCCCCTCTTCCCTTGCAGCTGCAAGTGCTAGTAGTCTTCTTGGCCCTGGAACCTTGACCAGGGTCCCTGCTCCCTTGTGACTGACTCCAGGCACTCCTCTTTGCCCTGGAGCTGCATATGGGCAATAGAGTTGCCAATCAGCACCAGCTATACCCAGTGCCTGTAAGGGGTCTCCTACGATCTCTTTCTGACCAGTTGTCTGACTCCCTTACTGTCTCTAGGCTGAGAGTTCCCAAAACCGTTGCTTCGATTGCAGCCACTGTTGCTACCACCAACTGTGTATACTTTTGACAGGTTTCCACCCTGGTGTCACAGACCTCTCCTGCAGACCTTCTAAATTTTCTTAGGCTGGAAAAAATGTCTCACTGACCTATTGTTAGCTTTGTCAATCCAAAATTTGATTTGAGGGATTAAAGTTGTTTGCAGGAGAATGTTGAAAGAGTTCAGCTGAGTTACAGCCTCTTATGCACCATCTTGGCTCTACTCCCGCAGAAGATCCTTTTTATAATATACATGTGTGGTCCAGGAATTGGAGAGAGTACATTGAATAGTTCCTATAGACTTTTCCACTAGCATCTGAGTAAGATAAATTTATAAGATTAAGAAACTGTTATCATGGAAGGCAAGGAAAATCTGTCTTCAAAAGAATAAGATATGTGAAAGGAAGGTGAGGAGGGAAGAACAATAGAAAAAAGAGGCAGGGGGTGGCAGAGAACACAGCAGAAAGCTTGGATGGAACATAATTGGCAGTTATCAAATGAGGGCAATGACTAAGGATAGAAGAAACAATGGGGGCACCTCCAGTTGAATCTCTGTTCTCTGAATAGTGTGTGTGTGGAGGGTTGGGAGGATGGTGGTGGTAATGATTCATTAATCATAATACTAACACATTGGCCTGCTATTGAGAGGAGTCACACAGATAAATACCCATTGTTTTGTGTTAGCTAAAATAACCACAGGTCAAAGAACCACAGGTGTTGCAAGAAGTGTATGAAATAAACATTTTTTCTTTTTAAAGGCAACTAATGAATACAGAAAAGTATCTCCAAATCAAAGAAATGAAACTATGCAATGGTTAATGGGAGAACTGAAAGAGGGGATTATTTAATATGGCCAACTCTGGCCATGATGACTAGGTTTGAAGAGAGAGGCAGAGTCTGGTAGATAAAGCAGTTAACAAGCATTTATTAGGCACCTACTATGTGACAGGCATGTGCTAAGTGCAGAGTAAACAAAGAAAAACGAAAGCACAGTTCCTGACTTCAAGGAATTCACATTGCAATGGAATAGACCATGCAAACAACTGTGTAGTTAAAAGAGAAATACAGAGTAGATGGAAGATAATCTCAGAGGAAAGGTAGTAGCAATGGTCAGGGAGGGGAGAAGGGAGAGTGACTGGGAAAGACCTCCTGCAGAAGGCAAGATTAGGACTGAGTCTTGAAGGAGCCACGGAAGCTTGAAGGCAGAGTGAAAGTATTCCAGGCATGAAGGGTATCCAGTGAAAAGTAACAGTTTCTATTAAAAACACTTGAAAATACAGGTATAAATGGATTTTTCCTTAAATTGATAAAAAGCATTTACCTAAAACCAACCATCAGCAAGTATTATTTGTAATGGGGATAAACTGGAAGTCTTCCCAGTAAGAGGATCAGGTGTGAAACAAGGATGCCCACTGTCACCAATATTATTCAATATTATAATGGAAATCCTAGCAATTGCAATAAGAGAAGAAAAAGAAGCAGAAGGAATCTGAATGGGAAATGAGGTAATAAAACTATCTCTTTTTTTTTGAAGATATTATGAAGCTATACTTGAAAAATCCCAAAGACTCAATTAAAAAGTTAGCTGAAACAATTAATAATTTTAGCAAAATAGCAGAATATAAAATATATCCACATAAATCATCATCATTCCTATATATCACCAATAAAACCCTGCAAGATGAGATAACAAGAGATACCCCATTTAAAATAACTCTAGATAGTATAAAACACCTGGTAGGACACCCACCAAAACAAATCCAGGCACTTATATGAACAAAATTATTTTTAAAAAACCCTTTTTATATAAATAAAATCAAATTTAAATAATTGGAGAAATATTTATTGCTCATGGGTAGGCAGGGCCAATATAATAAAAATGCCAATTTTACCTAAACTAATTTATATATTCAATGTCATCCCGATTAAATCACCAAAAATTATTTTACTGTTAGAAAAAAATAATAACAAAATTCATTTTGAAGAACTGAAGGTCAAGAATACCAAAGGAACTAATTTAAAAAATGTAAAAGAAGGAGGTTTAGCAGTACCATATCTGACACTGTATTGTAAGGTAGTAATTATCAAAACTTTCTGTTACTGGCTAAGAAATAGAAAGGTAGATCAGTGGAAAAGAGTAGGCATACAATTTACAACAGCAAAAGACTATAAAAACCTTGTGTTTGACCTATGAGTAAAGATTTAAGTTTTTAAGATAAGAATTTATTATTTGGTAAAAAATTATTGGGAAAGCTGGAAAGCAGTCTGACAGAAATTGGGCACAGACCAATATCTTACACCATATACCAAGATAAGGTCTAAATGTATACTTGACCTAGATATAAAGAGAGGTATTACAAGAAAAATTGGAAGAACATAGAACATATTACCTATGAGATTTATGGATAGGCAAACAGTTTATGATTAAACAAGAGATAGAGAGCTGTGTGAGGTGCAAAATGGATAATTTTGATTACATTGAATTAAAAAGGTTTTGAACAAATAAAACAAATGTAGCCAAGATCAGAAGGAAAGCAAAAAATTGGGGGGAAAATTTATAGACAGTTTCAGGGTCTCACATTTGAAATATATATAGAACTTTGTCAAATCTATAAGAATATGAGTCATTCCCCAATTGATAAATAGTCAAAGGATATGAACAGGCAGTTTTCCAAAGAAGAAATTGAAATAATTTATAGTCATATGAAAAAGTGCTATAAGTAATTATCAATTAGAGAAATACCAAACTAAAACAACCTTGAGATGTTATTTTACACTTATTAGGTTGGCTAAAATGATTGAAGGGAAAAGTGACAAATGTTGGAGGGGATGTGGAAAAATTGGGCCACTGTTGGTGGAAATGTGAACTAATCCAACCATTTTGGAAAACAATCTGGAATTATGCCCAAATAGCTATTAAAATACCTTTACCTTTGACCCAGCTATATCACTATTGTTAGATCTGTTTCCCAAGATGATTAGGGGAAAAGGAAAAGAACGTATATGTTCTAAAATATTTATAGCAGCTCTTTTTGAGGTGGCAAAGAACTGGAAATTGTGGGGATGCTGGTCAATTGGGGAACGGCCAAACAAGTTGTGGTATATGATTATGACGGAATACTACTGTGCTATAAGAAATAGTGATCTTGATATTAGAAAAACATGGATAGACTTGCATGAAATAATGAAGAGCAAAATGAGCAGAACCAAGGAAACATTGTATACAGTAACAATAATGTTATTTTGAGATTACCTGAGTAACCCTTAAGTCACTTTGGCTATTATAAATACCCAAATTAACTACAAAGGACCTATGAAGGAACATGCTATCTGTATCCACAGAAAGAACTGATAAATAGAAGTATGTATAGAATGGTTTTACACACACACAGACACACAGACACACACACAGACACACACATACACACATCTGTGTCACAATGGTAGCCATTTCTAGGGTGGAATTTGGGGAGGGAAGACAAAAAAAGTTACATGATAACTTTACTATGTATTTAAAAGAAATAACAACTTGCACATAACAGATTTGCAGTTTCATGAGCAATCATCTTTTTTCTACTCTCCCATGTTATGTAAGTGCTTGTTTTATTTCTTAAGTTCAGAATAAAATAAATAAAATAAAAAGATAAAAATACACAGAAAATAGCAATGTAACCCAGGTTTCAAGCCAGAAACATTTGCATAATATTCTCCTCATCGGTGGAGTTGAAACCAGGATTACAACAGAAAGAAGTTCAGTGGGGGACACAGAAGGGAAGTTTTGTTAGTACTATGTAACATTTAATATAGATTTTAAAACATCTAACAGAAATTCATAGTTTCATATACAATTCTCTTTTCTATTATTTCCATATTGAAATGCTCATGGTTGTTGATATCTCTTAAGTCCATAATAAAAAAGAAAACAATAAAAAATCTTGTTCCAATGACTTCCACTCTCCCACTAATTTATATGGAAGAAATTTGGGAATTAAAAAACTTGGAGACTCCAGAAAAAAAGGGTCACAGAAGAGGGAGATGGAGTCCTATGTGGAAGTTGCCAGTGTAGGTATACAATGGAAAAGGTGGCATCAAATATAAAAAGACTGGAAAAGTAGGAAAGGGCCAGCTTGTGAAGGAATTTAAATGATGAATAGAGAATTCTATATTTGATTTTAGAGGTAATGGGGAACCATTGGAATTTGTTGAGTACTAGGATAATATTGTCTGACCAGATCTTTAGGAAATTCACTTTGGCAGCTAAATATGGCAGATGGATTAAAATGGGGAGAGAAATGAGGAAGTGAGACCAACCAGCAGGCTATTATAATAGCCCAGATGAGATGCAATCATGATCTGTGCCAGGGTGGTCCAGTGTGAGTCTAGAGATGTGGATGTATATAGAGATGTAGTGAAGGTAGAACTAGTAAGATATGGTAACAGATTGAATATATAGGGTGAGTATAGAGAGAACAGACAAAGTTGACACCAAGGTTGTGAGCCCAAGTGTCTGGGAAGATAGTGGTTGCCCTCAACAGTAATAGGTAAGACTGAAAGAGAAGAGTTTGGGGGCAAAAGATGATGATCTAATGTACATATGCATATATATCACATATTCAAAAGCCATTCCTCAATAGATAAGTCATCAATGGATATATACAGGGTTCTCAAAAGAAGAATGATAAAATATTAATAACCATATGAAAGAATGCTCCAAAGCACTAGTAATAAGAGAAAGGCAGATCAAAACAACCCTGAGGTTTCACTTCATACCCAGAAAACTGGCAAAGGTGACAAAAACTGGAAATAGAAAATGTTGGGAGGATTTTGGGAAAATAGGGACATTAGGGGGTCATTGATTTGGAAAGCAGCTTGGAATTATACAAATAAAGTGTGTAAAATGTCCATACTCTTTAACTCAGAGATTCCACTACTAGGCACATATTGTAAGGAGGTCATTGATAAGAATAGAGTCGCCATACACACCACAATATTTAGAGTGCCACTTTTTTTTTTAAAATAGTATCTGGGGAAAAAAATAGATATCCATTCATTGAGGAATGGCTAAACAAATTGTGGTGCATGAATGTGATGGAATATTACTAGATGGAATACTACTATTACTATTAATATTACTGTACTATTACTAGAAATAGCAAGTATGATGAATACAGAGAATCATGAAAAAATCTACATGAACTGAGGCAGAGTGAAGTAAGTAGAGTCAAGAAAATGATTTATAAGGCAAAAACAGTGATGTAAATGTTGGAGAGAAAGACAACAACCACATATGAAAAATAAATGTTGCAAAATTACAAAGAACAGGCAAGGCTCCAAAGAAGAAATATGAGAAGATATCCCTACCTGACTCCTTTGCAGAGGCAAAAGTGTGGAACTTTACATATATTTTTAAACTTTTTCAGTCAGTTTTGCTGATTTTTTTTTACTCTTCCTCTTTTTCTTTTCTTTTCTTCCTTAAAAGGTATTTGTTAGATGGGATGGCTCCCTGGGAGAAATTTTGGCAATGTAAAACCAAAAGATATCAATTAAATTTTATTTTAAAAATTAAGTAGAGCCTTTGAAATTTTGGAATTTAACATGCCAAAATGAAAAAGAAGACCAAGAAAAATAATGAGTTCTGTTTAAGATACGTTTGAGAAGTTTCAGATGCCATCTAGTTTGAGATGTGCAAAAAGGTGGTGGCAAGGAGCTTGCCATGTTACTTGCCATCCACTCTACTAAGCATCTAGGTAATAGGACTGAGAGCTAGAAAGAACCTTAGAGATCATATGGTCCCATCTCATCTAATTAAAGTTAAGAAGAATGAGGCCCAAAGAGATGAAGTGACTTACCCCGAGGTCACACAGTTATTAAGTACAATAAATACAGAGCTTCTTAAGGGGCAGCTGGATAGAGCATCAGCCCTGGAGTCAGCAGGACCCAAGTTCAAATCTGGCGTCAGATTTACTAACTGTGACCCTGGGTAAGTCACTCAACCCAGACTGCATTGTTAAAAAAAAGAACTAGTTAACTTCCCATCTCCCCCAAATCCATCCCTTTTCCAAAAATCCCCCCTTTTTTTTTGGTCAAGAGGACCACAATCCTTCTAATCACTTAGGTCGTCCTTGATTCTTCCATGTCCCCACATTGATAATTAATCACCATCTTGTGAATTCAACTCCTATAACATCTCCTCATCTTTCTCCTTGTCTTTATTCACATAACCTTTGCCCCAGTTTAGGCCTTTATCACATGACCCATGGACTATTGCAATAGCCTCTTAATTGGTCTTCCTGCCTCAAATCTCTCCCTCCTCCAATCCATCTTTCCCCTATAACTGGGAATACTTAATCCTAAAGCACAGTGACCATGTTTTTCTCCTATTCAATTCGGTGGGCTTTCTATTGCCTCTAAAATAAGAAACAAATTCTTCTGTTAGGCATTTAAAGTCCTCTCAGTCTGGCTCCAACCTACCTTTTTCAGGTTTATTTTCTCTTACTCCCCTTGATACACACTTCAGTTCAGCTAAAGTGGCCTACTTGCTGTTCTTTACACACTACATTTCGTCTTCTGTCTTTGTGCCTTTCATATGTCCATCTCTGGATTTCACTCCCTACTTACTTTTGCTTCTTACAATACCTAACTTCCTTGAAACTTCCTCTCTAACCCCAATCCCTATAAAGAACCTCTCCTATCTTATATTTGTTTCATTTGTATTTTGATGTATACATTTTTTTCTCTCCCTGTAGAATGTAAATTCCTAGAAGGCAGAAATATTTCATTTATCTTTCTCTTCACAGAACCTGGCACAATGCTTAATATACAGTAGTCTATAATAAATACTAAAGGACTAGGTAGTGCAGTTGCTAGAGTGCTGAGCCTGGAGCCAAGAAGACTCATCTTCCTGAGGTCAAATGTGGCCTCAGATATTACTGGCTGTGTGACCCTAGAAAAGTCACTTAACTCCATGTGCCTCAGTTCTTCATCTGTAAAGTGAGCTGGAGAAGGAAATGGCAAACCGCTCTAGTATCTCTGCTAAGAGAACCCCAAAGGGGGTCACAAAGAGTCAGACATGACTGAAATGATTGAATAACAACAACATTAACAATAGATTATTGACTGATGAAAGTAGCAGAGCCAGCATTCAGATCTTGTTCTTTAAATCCAGGACACCATGATGACTCTACTGAGACTAAGGGAAATGTTCCCTCTGGGTGTTCCTGATTATGCCTCAGTCTTTGTTGGCTACCTCATTCTGCAGTAGGTTTTTGGTAGTCGATAATCTGCAGTAGACATGCATCTTTCCTCTTGCATCTTTCTCCTAGTGCTCATCTGATGGTGAAGGAGAGAAAAATTAATGACCAGGCATACCACTTCTGTAAGACTGCCAATCTTTGCTCAAAAATCCTTTGCTTTATGCATATATACACACCCCAGAGCCCAGGATGCCACCTTACCACAATATCAGCATTTCATCTGACTGAGTGAAGATGATAGAAATTTCGTGCCACACAGAGGCGAATCTAAGTCACCAGAAGTCAAGGGCTGGGATCTTTTTCCTGGTCCCCCCTCCCCTCTCTCGTGTAAACTGGTGACAAATTTTCTCTTCATTCATTCCTGCACCATCACCTCCTTTTCCCCCTCAATTTCTTAGGAATGAAATCACCCAAAGATATAAATAAAATGTTCTAAATAAAGCTCAGCTTGACTGCAGCATTAGACATGTCTGCTAATGTATGTGACTGTCAGCCAAAATAAATTAACCTCCAAAGAAGCCATTTTTGTAAAATTAATTATTCTCGTATCAGTTGAAAGAGACAGGTGCACCGTCAATATTCCTTTACCCAGGCTTTTCAATGAACTTTTTGAACAAGGGGCCCTTAAAGTGCCCTTCACAACTGGTCCACAGCTGCAGCTTTTATTCTGCTATTTTCTGGACTAAGATCCTTTATTTCTCAATTACTGTAAATGGAACCATTGCAGAACAAAAGAACCAACAGCAGAGACTTCTTGAATTAAAAGAGAAACCAATGCGCTAATGAGTCTAACTCAGGGGAAAGCAAGGGTTAATGTTCTCCTTTCCTTTCTTGGAGAGGTAATGATGGGGGAATCAGGTTCCTTGGAATGAACAATAGATTTAGATTCATAAGATCTGGGTTCAAATTATGCCACTGCTATTTATTTACAACCTGTGTTATCTGAGACAGTTTAAGCATATCACTCCTCTATGGGTCCCTCTTCCCCCCTGAAGCATCTAGGTGGCACAGTGGGTAACTCATTTTTCCTGGAGGTGAGAAGTCCTGAGTTCAAATGTAGCCTGGATAATTACTAGCTTTGTGACTCTGGACAAGTCACTTATAACCTCTATGCTCCTCACCTGTAAAATGGGGGTAATAATAGTCCCTACCTCTCAGGGTTGTGAGGATAAAATGAAATAGTATTTGTAAAGCACATTGAAAACCTTAAAGCACTATATAAATGGTAGTGACTATTATAATTCAAATAAGGGTATCCAGTCTGATGCTCTTTAAAGGTCTTACCGGCATAGTATAGTGTCTAAACATTGGGTTTGTAATTAGATGTCCTGGGTTTGAATCCCTGACTGACATTTAATACCTGTATGATCATGGGTAAAATCTCTTCATTTCTTGGGCCTCAGATTCCCTTTCTACAAAATGAGGTATTGGATTAGATGACCCTCAGGTCCTAACAAGGGGAACCGTGATCTTATAATCCCATTAGCTCTCATGTTCCACAATTCCATGATGGCTCTGGAGATGTGCGATCATAGGCATGGTTCTCCCCTGATTTTCGAATCATGAAGCCTCTGTATACTGTATGAGAATCAGGTCTCAAACAATAATACCCTAGGCCTTGGACAAGTAAGCTACTGCCCCTCTCTCAGACTGGTTTCTCATCTGTGAAATTTAATTCAGTTCAACAGGTGTGAATCAAGCATCTACTATGTGTAAGGGGAGGAATTAGATTAGATGATCTCTAAGATTTCTTATAACTCTAATATTCTGTCAGGGGAATAATATCATAAATGAGGTGTTTTAGACAATATGAATTTGAGGTATTTTATTTTTTGAACATTGTCTAATTTTTACCTATAGTGCCTGGGGTTGGGGTTTTTTTTCTTGGTTTACAGGAATAGGAGATTCCCCTCCCTTTATTCAGACAGATATCACCATTGCTTACAATATGTATGTCTTCATTTTGTCTAGTACTAGGGCAAAAAAAATTAGAAACAAGGCATTGGAAAAACAGGCTGTTCCATAGCCTGAACAATAATTTCTTTGTCATGCATCGGCTGAGTAGACAAGGGTGTTTGCTATGTTACCCTGACAAGAGATTGTCAGTGAGAACTGCTTTTGTATCCTGAGAAAATCATACAAAATTATGGCTATTACTTAATACTTAGGAGGAAACCTTTCTTGTCCTTTCGGTTGAATCCAATAAATCAAATACAATTAATGAGTCATTTAAATATGTAAATCTAAGTTAAGGCATCTCTCTTCACCGAGCATCAAGCAAGCATGCATTATGCATATGAATATGTATAGGTCTTAGCCAAAGCATTTATAAATGGCCAGCTAAAATGACCAGCCCTAAAAAATGTGCTGCTGCTGGAAAAGCCTTCTTTTTTTCCTTCTATAAATAGACACTCAATTCTTAATCTTTCCCCCAGACTAGCACGATTACAGTATAATTGTCTAATGCTGGAAGAGAAATGGAAGGGAGGCTGGATGGTGTAAAGCAATAGTTTTCAAATATGGCCCTTGGACCCTCAAGATGCTTTTAGGGGGCCTCCAAGGGCAAAACTACTGTCATAATAATCCCAAGATGTTATTTGCCTATTAAAATAGTTCTCCCTTTTCCAACTACGTGTCTGTGTGAGGTTGGATTTTCGTCATGTACTTCAACCAAAACAACTATCATAATAGATTGAATGCAGAAACAGATATGAAAATCCAGCTGTCTTCTATTAAGCCAGACATTAGAAGAACACAAATATGTAAAGCAATGTCACTCTTCTCACTAAATACTTTTTGTTTCAGAAAATAAAGTTATTTTTCATAAAAATGTGTTATTTATGTTAATACAATGGGTTTATTATTGTTATTTTAAAATGAACTAATAAATATTTTAAATGTATTAGTTTTAATTTCTAATAGAGCAAAACTATTGATAAATATAATCAACATAAGCAAAATTTCTCTGGGATCCTCAACCATTTTTAAGAGTATAAATGGGGTGGGGCAGCTAGTTGGTGCAGTGAATAGAGTACTGGCCCCGGAGGCAGGAGGACCAGAGTTCAAATACGGTCTCAGACACAATACCTACCAGCTGTGTGACCTGGGCAAGTCACTTCACTCCCATGCCTAGCCAAAAAGAAAAAAAGAGTGTAAATGGGTCCTGAGACCAAAAAGTTTGAGAAATGCTGCTGTAGAGGAATAAACTTATAGTATAAATCATGAGATATGGGTTTAAATAATTTCCCAGATACTGGTTAGCTATGTGACTTTGAGCAGGTCAGTTGCCAATTCTCTCTCTTTAAATCTTAGTATATCAATGTATCTGTTTAAATGTTCTATCTGCCCAGTGGATTGCAAGCTCTTTGAGGGCAGGAACACATTTTTTTATTTTGTCTTGCCTCTCCCTTCTTTCCCTCCACCTCCTTCCTTGCCCCCTGCCAATTATAGGCCAGTGGTATCAACTCAAATAGAAACAGATTCCTGGATTCTGGGAAGATGGTGGAATAGGCAGGAAATTACCAGGCTCCCTCAAATTCCCCCATAAATAATTTAAAATAATGCTTCAAAGTCAACTTCGGAGCAACAGAAATAATTAAAAGCTGGGGTAGAGCAGCTGTCTAGCCTAAGACAACTTGAGAGGAAGTTAAGAAAGACCCGACCTCCCAAAGTGGTGGTTTGATTTGATGGAAGTGCAGATACCTTGGAGCAGATACCTCCAAATCAAGAAAAAATAGGCCCTGTGGGTAACTTTGTGGGAGGCAGTCTCAGTTTCAAGAACTTTCGCCCGATGGAAAGTGTGGGAATAAGCCTGATGATTAGTGGAAGATTGTAGGGCCCCCTAGTGCCAGTGCTGGCTGGCACTATCCATTGGGCCCGGGTGTGGACCCGGGTGTGGGCCAGGTGTGGGCCTGGGGGGTTGTACAGAAGGAGGAGCAAGTACAAGCTGGTGAGTGTGGTCACAGAGGGGCAGGGGCCTTGCTGGCTGTGGTCACTCTTAGGAGAGCCGAGTCTCTAGTTTTGGCTCTAAGGCAGAGGGATGAGCTGAGGCTTGTAGCCTTGGATGGGACCTTAGGAAGTAAGAACACTTGTGGTGACACATTGCTGGAGGCCCTTCTTTGGCTAGGGTAGAGAGGAGTACCTGAGGTCAGGCCCCTCCAGGAGAGTTTAGAAAGCAACAGCATAAAAATCTGAAGCCTGAGACATTATCCCCCATACCTTGGGACTAGAGCTCAACTCTAACACAAAGTTAAGAGCCAAAAAATAAGCAGCTAAAAAATAAATGAGTTGGGGCAGCTGGGTGGCACAGCAGATAGAGCACTGACCCTAGAGTCAGGAGGACCTGCGTTTAAATCTGGCCTCAGACACAGAATACTTACTGTGTGACTCTGGGCAAGTCGCTTAACCCCAATTGCCTCACATAAAATAAATAAATAAAGGAGTGAGCAAAAGAGGAAGGACTCAATCATAGCTACTATGGTGGTAGAGAAGATCAGAGTTCAAACTTAGAGGAAGACAGTGAAGTCAAAACAGCTACTTCTAAAACTTCAATGAAAAATTTAAAATAGTCACAAGCCCCAAAAAAATTCTTGGAAGAGCTTAAAAAGAACTTTAAAAATCGCGTAAGAGAGGTTGAGGAAAAATTAGGAAAAAAAATAAAAGTAACGCAAGGAAATCAAGAAGATTATGAAAAGAAACTCAACCAATTGGGAAAAAAATGATCCAAAAGCTTACAGAAGAAAATAACCCCTTAAAAATTAGAATTTGGCAAAGGAAGTTAATGATTTCATAAGACAGAGAATGTGAGAAGAGAATGTGAAATATCTCATTACAAAAACAAGTATTCTGGAAAACAGATCAAGGCTAGACAATATAAGAATTATTAGACTACCTGAAAGTTTTGACCAAAAAGAGTCTAGACACTGTTCTTCAAGAAATTATTAAGGAAAATTTCCTTGAGGTTTTAGTACTATAGGGTAAAATAGAAGCTGAAAAAATCCACCCATCATCACCTGAAAGAGATCCCAAGATGAAAAATCACAGTACTATTAGAAGCTCTCAGGCCAAGCAGAAAATACTACAAGCAACTAATAAGAAACAATTTAAATATTGTAGAGCTACAGTCAGGATAATGCAAGATTTAGTAGCTTCTACATCAAAAGACCAAAGGGCATATAACATGATATTCCATGCAAAAGACCTGGGTTTGCAACCAAGAATAACTTACCCAACAAAGCTGAGTGTAATCCTGCAAGGAAAAAATGGATATTTAATAAAATAAAGACTTTCAGGTGTTTTTGAAGAAAAAAACTAGAACTGAACAGAAAATTTGACCTACAAGAATCAGGAGAAAAACAAGAAGGTAAACATGAAAGACCAATTATATGGAATTTAATAAGATCAACCTGTTTACTTCTTAAATGGGAAAACATTATCTATAATTCTTAAGAATGTTATCATTTTTAGGGTAGTTTGAGAGAGCATATAGGGGTTGAGTTGAGTATGATGAGATGATACTAAACAATAAAATTGAGTAGGGAGAGGTAAAATGGAGCAACTATCTGATACAAACAAGATGTGCATAGAAGAACTGTTACAGTGGAGGGCAGGAAAGGGTGGAGGGCTGGTAGTGTCGGAACCTTATTCTCATCAGACCTGGGTTAAAGAGGAAATAACACAGACATTTAGAAGGATAAAAAAGTCTTCTTAACTTATAGAGAAATAGCAGGGCAAGGGGAGAGGATATGGGTGGGATTCTTAGAAGGGGTGCAGATTAGGAAAGCAGAGTCTGAAGTAAATTAGATATCTGGGAGGGATAGAGGAAAAAAGAAGAGAAACAGACCCCTGTTGCCACATATTGATTTAGAAAACCACACATTAGCTATGTTGCATTGTATTCAAAAAAAATTTTGTTAAACATTTCCCAATTACTTTAATCTGGTTCAGGTGGCACTCAGGAGTTTTTCCAGGGATTTTGACACCTCTGGCTAGGCCTATGATTCTGTCAGGGGAAGGGCCTTAGTGAAGAAATTCCTTCTCCCTAGACAGATCTGCATCTATTCTGAAATTTATAGTTTCAGAGAATTGACTGGGGCCACTGAGAGGATCATAAGATTATAAACCTAGAGCTTGAAGGAACCTTAGAGACCCTTTTGTCCAACTCCCATCCCCCCATTTTACAGAGGAAGAAACTGAGGCCCAGGGGAAATTAAGTGACTTGCCCAGGGTTATGTAGTCAATTTGTGTCAGAGGCCAAGGCCCAACTTGAACTTAGGCCTTCCTTATTTCTAGGCTGGCTTTCTATCCACAGCTCTACATGGACTCTCACTTAATAAATGATGACTGATTCATATAGCAATTTAATGGCTCACAAAGCACTTTACATGCATTATATCATTTGAGCCTCTCAACAGCTTTATTAGCTAAGCACTACAGGTTTCTCCATTTTATGGAGGAAGAAACTGAGGGTCAGAGAAAAGATTTGCCTATGGTCACATAACTGGGGTCAAAGAAGAAATGTGATCCCAGGGCTTCCTGATTCTAAGTCCAGTGTTCTGTCTATGAAGCTGCATTTCCCCTCCAGCATGCTAGGTGAATTGAATTGCAATAAAGAAATACAATGGCCTTGGAATGAGGAGGGACCTAGGTTTGAATCCCAACCCTTGAAATTTACTTGTTAATGACAGACAAGTCATTTAACATTTCTGAGACTCAGTTTCCTCATATGTAAAATGGGGATAATAATTATTGTTTGTCCTTCATTTTTGAAGAGGACCAATGACATCACTGGTGATATCTTGACTTTCTTGTGAATTGGATTTAAGTGAGGCAGAGCTGCACAAAGTCACCAGCCTCACTCTCTCTTCCAGAGTCATTGAAGTCCAGTGGCAGGGAAAAAGTCAGGAAGACTGGCGATGGCCTGGGATGCAGTGGATGACATTGGTGTCTTCCATGTCTGACCAAGTTCTAAGTGCTTCTCTGTGCCTTCTTCAGCCACCTTCATGGCTGTTGGAACAAATTATTCTCATCCACCCATTCTGCTGGGGGAAGTCTTCAAGTGTTTGGAGGTAAACTGATAGACTTGACACCTGTCAGTTACCCTCAACCTGATTGATAATACCTATCACACAGGGTTATTGTGAGGATCAAGTAAGATAATGTATGTAAAGTGCTATATGAGGCAGCTAGGTGGCTCAGTGAATAGAATGCTAGACCTGGAGTTGGAAAGACCTGAGTTCAAATTTGTCCTCAAACACTTAGCAGCTCTGTCATCCTGGGCTCTGTTTGCCTTAATCCACTGAAGAAGGAAATGGCAAACTACTCTAGTATCTTTGCCAAGAAAACCCCATGAACATTATTGGTGTGTTATGGTCCACAGAGTCACAAAGAGCTGAAAATGACTTAACAACATCAAAGTTTTATACAAATATCAGTTGTTATTATTCATATGTTCTGTTTCATATTCAACAAAGTGGGAAGAATAATTTCTGATTTATCTACCTCATCATAAGGGTATTATTAAGCAAAAGTCCCATTTCCTCTATTAAGTCTTCCCTGGCTACTCTGATCTCCAGAGTTCTCTACCTTCTCTGAAGTCCTCTTAGTCTATGGAACAAAACTAATCCTTCATTAAAGAGCACTGAGTTTAGAGTCAGAGAACCTGGGTTCAAAACCTGACTGCTACTTACTTATCTCTGAAAGTCAGGATTAGGTAACCTCTGAGATCCCTTCAAGGTATAACCCTGTGAAATTCGACTGTCTTCAGAAGTAATAATTAATTGATTTTTAGTGATTTTCCTCCAGCTAGATTGTAATCTACCTGAGAGTAGGCACTCATATTAATTTCTTGATTCTTTTCTAATGATCTATAAGGTATCATCTATAAATAACAACTAATATTTCTACAATACTCTAAGGTTACAAAGCATTTGCCTCAAAACAACTCTCTGAGATAGGCAAAGTAAGAATTCATACTCCCTTTTTACAAATGAAGGAACAGGGTCAGAAAGTTCAGAAGGTGTAGACAGAAAAACATTGATTTTGGAACAAGAAGACCTGGATTTGAATTCTGACTCTGTTTACTATTTGTGTGACTTTGGGCAAGTTCCTGCCCTCTCTGGCCCTCAGTTAATGTGTCTATAAAAGAAGAGGAGAAAGGCTAGCCTGGACAATTGATAAGGTCCCCTTCCTCTAAAACCCAAGTACTCACTAACTGTCACACTAGTGTCAAAGCCAGAATTTAAATCCTGGCTCCAAATTCTGTATTCTTTTTACTGCAATGCAACACTTTTAAATAGGAAAGCCTTGGATGTATACATCTGAATTATTGGAGCTATTTTTGGTTATATTGAAAACTCAGTTTTAATTAGTCTCCACCACCACCACCACCCTATTTGTGTGATAAGGGCTATGGGATACATGGAACATGCTTGCAGTTGTCATTCCTGGTTCTATTTGCTAATGTGGTAACTTTAGGACTTGCTTCTGATTATATGGGACTCAGGGCTAAAGGACCTCTACTTTAAAATGACTGAAGCTCCTTATTATTTGGGGAGTTAGAAGAGCTGATGACTCTGGATATTTCAAAGGTGATTCCACCCTTATCTCTCCTTTTTTTCCCCCATCTTCAAATTGTGTTAGAACTGTTTTGAGTGACTTTCTTAGAAATAGCATAAGGAAAGTGGTCATTTATACTATTCTTTTCCCTGGCTTCCATGTAATCATAAGCATATGACATCTAAGGTGTGTGTCCTAACTAGGCAATCCTGAGCCTGGATTTGAAATGCCTCTTTTGTGTTTATTCTTTCTTGATCTTAGGTAAACAGATAACTATCCCAAGATAGAAATGTCCCAGCTTTGGAAGCAATTCTGGGAATTTAAGAGGTTCAGAAATCCTTAGTCCCAGTGGGCTAGAACTACATGGCAGCAGGAGAAGAGTCCCTGGTAACTACTCTAGTGCTCTTGGCAAGGATGATAACTGATGAGACAACTGGCCCAAACCTGGCCATTTGACTAACAGACATGTACTGAGAGTATGGAGCTGAGGTGAAATGTAAAGTGCCTGATTAGCAGTCTTCCAAACAGCTTTGTGTTCTGAGGAGGCTTAAGTGTCAATGTCCCAACAGATTGTAACAGTAATTAGCAGTTACATTATTGAATCCTCTTTCAGTACTTTGCTTTATTTTTTGTTGCAAACACTTGAGACTATTTTATGTTTAGCATTCCTTTTGCGCATAGGAAGTAAATACCTGTCTTATACCTGGTTCCTACTGTATATTGAATATCTTTCTACTCTCCATTTGGGGAAACACTAGTCTTGCCATAGCTAAGCTTTAAGCAAAAATTTCCCCAGGGTTCTAAGGCAGGGGTTTAACCAGTTAAAGGAAGTGATAAACGAGAACCCAACTCCTCTTATTAGAAGCCAGGAGACCCCAGGATTGAACCCCATCTGAACAGCATGCTTGGTCTAGACCAGAGGGACTCAGTGGAGAAGAAAATGGCATAGTACACCAGACCCTCACACTTATTAGCAATTTCTCAATATTAGATGTCAAACATTAAGGTTAATTTTTAAAGCAGGTAGTGCCGCATCAGAGGCAGTATGATATTGTAGACAGAATACTGATTTGGGATCAGGAAGAACTGAGTTCAAATCCTTCCTCTGATACTATGTGAACCTGGGCAAGTCACTTAACCTCAGAGAGTTTCGATTGCTTCATTTGTAAAACAGTAATAATAATACATACCCTACCTACTTTATAAAGTTGTTATAAAGTTCAAATGAGGGAATGGATATTAAACATTTTTCAGATTTGAAAGCCATATATAAATGTGAATTATTGTGACTATCCACTGACTGCATTAGTGATAACCTGACATCTTATTCTGATGAATCTAAGTTGTATTCAAACTTCTTAAACTTTCCTGGCTTTTCTAGGTCCAGACACTCCACATTCTAATCAAGGTCACTGGGTTAGCCCAGCCCTCAGGTATCTTATACATGATTATATAGGATGTATTTTTTTCCCTCAGGTTACAGTCTGTTTTCACAGGTAGTTCAGATGCTTTTTATCACTGCAGCTCTAGATGTGAAAATGCAGCTTATAATCAGTTTGAGCACTAGTGGAATAAACAATCCCATGATTCTCAGCCCTTCCATCCCTTTCTGTTCTTTGTCTCCCCCAAAATATTCAGGATGGAACCAATCAGTCAACATACCAGTGAGGGTATGAAACCTGACAATTTGCTGCACTCCAGTTCTAAATTCAAACGGACCCCAGAATTCTGCATCAAGTTTACTGGATGCGCCTGTCTGTTTTATTATCTGCAGATCAAAACAGCTGTTGGTAGACGATATCTAACTTAGCTTGACATAACTTGCAAGCTGTAACAGAAACCACGATTCTCAGCCTGGTAGCATTTGTTCCCTCATAAACAAATTTGCTTCCTGAAATTACACAGCAGCTCATCAAAAAAACAAAATAAAAAAAAAATAAAGGTTTTCTGATTTTCTGTGATGGTATTGTCATGCCATAAAACCTGAAGTGTATCTGAAAGAGAGTGAAAAAGTCTTTTCTTTCTTTTCTGTTATGATTTTGGGGAGAAAAATATGTAGGTGTGTGTATTTTTTTAATGTCTCTGGCAACTCACTCGGGAATGATGATATGAGTAGGTAGTGAATTTGAAGTATGTAAGAGAAATTTGGGTCTGAGGATACTTTCTTCCTATTCCTTCTGAGTTAGGAAACTCAGTGGCAGTAATTAGCTACAAGTCTGAATTGAAGAGCAGAGCATAAAAAAGAACTGTTCCTTCATGTAGCTATCTTTTTTCAAAGGAGGGAGGGAAGCAGGAGCTGTACAATCCAGCTGTTGGCTTTGTGGACAGGCCTGTTATAACCCCTCCACAGAGATTCAGTTATTTGGCTGTTGTTATGGGAACTGTACAATTATGGCCAAATTGGAGCAGTGATGGAAAAAAAAGGGGGGGGGAGAGGGGAGGAAAATTGCTATTTTTGTCCAAACACATTTTGGTTGATCACCTAGACTGAATGCCCACAACAATAAAAATCAACAGGTAGCAGAAATAGTGCTTGGCCATTGAGATTACAGGCTTGAGCTTTTGCTGGAGAAAATTTCCTTTAAGAGAGAAAATATAGCATCTCCTTTTCTTCCTTTGTGGTTTTGCCAAAAAAAAAGCCAACAACTGTAATTTTGCATTGAAGCAGGAAGTTCAATGACAGTCAAAGCTTCTATGTCTCCTTCTCCTTGTAACATGAGTTAATGCATACCTGAAACGTGTAATTTAACAATTTAATGCTTCTTGTAGAGAAAAAAATGTCTTAAACATTTGTAAATCATATCCCTAAAGAAGGGCTAGTATTGCCTATGTCCAGTTCTGTTAGGGAGAAGAATGCCTACTATGAGCTAATTAAAAAGAACAAAGCCACAGTACAAAGAAAGGCAGGGTTTGAGCTAATGACACCAATTTTTCGATAATGCTATAGTGAGTTGGCCATTCAGCCCCTAAAATCAGCAAATTCGCAAGAATTGGAGGCCCATTTTCTTAATCATACAGATCCAGAGTGGATAAAGTTTCCTTTGCGCCTTCCCCATCCCCCAAGACTTGCATACTATAGTGTATTATGATTTTAAATGGAATGAATGTAACATAGTTGAGTGTCAACACAAACAGCCTTTTAATGCATATGGTTATAATGAAAACAAAGTGCCATTGAAGAATATAATAATAAATAGCATAAAATATAATAGCTTTAAAAAGGCTGTTTGGAATAGCAACTTAATTGAAATTTTAAAATCAAGAATCCACCTCTTCCCTCTCTTAGAAAGTAAGTTAACAGGAAATTTTATGGAGAACAAGTTGGTAGAGAAAGGAACAAGTATTCAACTTCAGTTGTTATTAGCTTAGCTAAATATTCAATTGAAAAAATTAAACAGTTTCCTTTGCCATAATTTAAACAATAATCCTAACTAATAATCCTAATGAGAACAAAAATCTTTCACATAAAAAGATGGCAGTACTCACCTGAGGTCATAAAACTTGTCTCCTCTCTCCTCCCCTCCCCTGCCTTACCTTTCCCCACTTCTCTCCTCTCTTTTCCTCTCCCTTTCTCCTCCCACATATATAAGAAATTTAAGAAATCAAGAGTTCTTAACATTTTTTTTTGTATCATGGACCCTCAGGCAATCTAATGAAGCCTATGGACCCCTTCTCAGAAGAATGTTTTGAAATGGGTCAAATAAAATACATAGAAATATATGTAAAATGTACACAGGAATACGCAAAACAAAATACATAGGATTATAAAGGAAACCCATTATACTGAAATACAGTTATCAAAATACTTCAAAAAAAAGGCATGGTAAGAGCCCCTTGTCTAGCCATAGGGATACATTAACACTGACTTATCCATAATTTTTCACCGAGTCCCATCCCATATTTGATAATTATCGATCATAGTTTTTAGAGCTGAAAGAGACCTTAGAGGCCATTTGGCCCAATCTCCTCATATTAAAGGAGGGGAAACTGAGGCTCAGAGAGATAAAGTGACTGGTCACTTAGTTAAGGGTCACATTTCTAGTATGCCTTAGAGGCCAGGTTTGAATCCAGGTCTTCCTACCTCCAAGTCCAACACCCTATGCAATTTCTAAGTAGGATTAGGCATGTCCTTTTTAGCCTGGGACAGAAGAAAGCTAAGCATCAAATATTTCTGATTGAATCTGTGACCTTGGTCTCATCAGCACCAAGAATGGCAAATAGAAGCCAATGGATCTATGATATCATCTATTGATTTTTCTACCTCCTCTACAATGCCAATCATAACCCATTCATGCCTGCTGGTATTTTTCTTTGTTTCATGGCCAAAAAGTTCATTGCCGTGTGGCTAGGATATTCTTTTTTTAAAAAAAATAATTATTTTATTTTGTTAAATACCTCTCAATTATATTTTGAAATTTTGAGTTCCAAATTCTCTTCCTGCCTCCTGCCCCATCCCCTCCTTGAAAGTAAGCAATTTAACATTGATTATACATGTGAGGTCATGCAAAATGTATTTTCATATTAGCCATCTTGCAAAAGAAAACAAACAAAATAAAACAATAAAAATAAAGAAAGTTTTAAAAAAGAATGTTTTAGTGTGTATTCAGAATTCAGTTCTCTCTCTGGAAGTGGATAGCATTTTTCATCATGGGTCCTTAGAAGTTGTCTTAAATTATTGTCTTGATCAGAGTGGCTAAGTCTTTTATGGTTGATCATCTTGGCAATGTTGCTGTTACTGTGTACAACAATTTCCTGCTTTTCCTCGTTTCACTTTACATGAGTTCGTATAAGCCTTCCCAGGTTTTTCTAAAACCATCTTACTCACCATTTCTTATAGCATAGCAGTATTTCATCACAATTATATACCACAACTTGTTCAGCCATTCCCCAATTGATGAGTATCCCCTCAGTTACCAATTCTTTGCCACCACAAAGAGAGCTGACATAAATAGTGTTGTACAAATAGGTCCTTTTCCCTTTTCTTTGATCTCTTTGGAATAGAGACTCTACTGAGTCAAAGAGTACCCACAGTGCTTATAAGCCCTTTGGGCATAGTTCCAAATTGTTCTCCAGAATGGTTGGACTAGTTCAAAACTCCACCAATAGTGCCTTAGTGTCCCAATTTTCCCACATCTCCTCCATCATTTGTCATTTTCCTATTCTGTGATGTTAGCCATTCTGATAGGCATGATGTGGTATCTCAGAGTTGTTTTAATTTGCATTTTTCTAATCAGTAGTGATTTAGAGCATTTTTTCTTATGATTATTGATAGCTTTGATTTCTTCTTCTGAAAACTATCTGTATCCTTTTATCATTTACTAACTAAGGAATAGTTCTTATTTTTATAAATTTGGCTTGGTTCCCTACATATTTCAAAAATGAGGACTTTATCAGAGAATACTGTTAAATCTCCCTTCCCCCTCCACTTTCTTATTTTCTTTCTAATTTTGGCTGCATTCGTTTTATTTGTGCAAAACCTTTTTAATTTCATGTAACCAAAATTATCCATTTTACTTCCCATAATCCTCTTTCTCTCTAATTTGTTCATAAACTCTTTCCTTAGCCATAGATCTGATGGGTAAATTTTTCCATGCTCCCCCAATTTACTTATGAAATCATCCTTTACGTCTAAATCATTTATCTATTTTGATCTTATCTTGGTATTTGGTGTAAGATATTGGTCTATGCCTAGTTTCTTCCAACTACTTTCCAGTTCTCCCAACAATTTTTGTCAGATGTTGAGTTCTTTCCCCCAAAGCTTGGATCTTTGGGTTTATCAAACACTAGATTACTATGGTAATTTTCTCCTGTGTATCGTGTACCTGATATCTATTCCAATGATTCACCATTCTATTTCTTAACCAGTACCAGATTGTTTTTGCTGATCAACACTTTGTAATGTAGTTTGAAACATTTTTCCTTAAAGTTTTCCCCCCATTGATTCCCATGATATTCTTCCAGATAAATTTTATTTCTATTTTTTCTAGTTCTATGAGATAATTCTTTGGTAGTTTGATTGGTATGGCACTGAATGAGCAAGGTAACTTAGGTAGGATTGTAATTTTTTCATTTTTCTAATTGTTTAAATCTATCTTTATGTGAAAAGTGTTTTGTAATTGTGTTCATATAATTTCTGGGTTTGTCTTGGCAGGTGGACTCCCAAATGTTTTATATTGCCTGTAGTTATTTTGCAATTTCTCTTTCTATCTGCTCCTGCTGGGTTTTGTTGGCAGTATATAGAAATGCCGATGATTTATGTGGATTTGTTTTATATCCTGAAAATTTGCTGAAGTTGCTAATTGTTTCAACAAGTCTTTTTAATTTGATTCCCTAGGGTTCTCAAAGTATACCAGAATATCATCTGCAAAGAGTGGTAGTTTTGTTTGTTCATTGACTATTTTTATTCCCTCAATTACTTTTTTTGTGGGGGGGTAGGCATTGGGATTAAATGACTTGCCCAGGGTCACACAGCTAGTAAGTGTCAAGTGCCTGAGGCTGGATTTGAACTCCTGACTCCAGGGCCAGTGCTCTATCTATTGTGTCACCTAGCTGCCCCACAATTACTTTTTCTTGTCTTATTGCTTTAGCTACCATTTCTAGTACAATGCTGAATAATAATGATGATACTGAACATCTTTGCTTCACCCCTGATCTTATTGGATAGGCTTAAAGTTTATCCTATTAAAGATAATGCTTGCTTTTGGTTTCAGATAGATACCATTTATCAATTTAAGAAAGGTTCTGGGTCGGAGCCAAGATGGTGGATTAAAAGCAGTGACTTGCTTGAGCTCTCCCCTAAGCCCTTCCAAATACCTATAAAAAATGGCTCTAAACAAATTCTAAAGCAGCAGAATCCATAAAAAGACAAAGTGAAACCAATATCCAGCCCAAGGTAACCTGGAAGGTTGATCAGAAAGGTATATCTCACCAGGCTGGCAGAGGAGCACAGTTCGGTGTGGGCATGCAGTCCACAGTAAACTTGGAGCAGGCCTCAGAGGGCTGAATCACAGACAGCTGTGGCAGTTTCCAGACTTCTCAACCCACGAAATTCCAAAGGCAACTTAGAAGGTCAGTGGGAAAAGTCTGTGTTTGTGGTGAGAGAGAGAAGTGAGGTGGGGTTCCAGCCCCATTCCCCAAATTCAACCCCGGGGCAGTGGCTGCCTACTGAGCTTCTGGCCCATAGACTGAGGGAATCAAGTGGTTGATGAGAGAGGGATTGCAGGGATCTCTCTGCTGGTGCAGGATTCTCTTGCTTTGCCTGTGCTTGGATCTGGGTCACAGTTCTGGGTGGTGGTCCTGGTGTGAGAAGGAGCGCTGGTGTGGTAGAGCTTGTAGTGGCTTTGAATAAGAAATCCTCCTCACAGTTCCAAGACAGAAAAGAGTGCTTGTGGTTACTTATAGACTAGAGCACAGGCCAGGAAAGGAGTACACACCTCACCCTTGATCATAGCACCTTGGAAGATCTGAAAATTTACAGGTTCCTAGAAGTATCTCTGAAAACAGGTGCACAAAACCCCTGAAGCTTGGGACAGTACATTCTCCACATTGGAAACAGAATCCTAATTTGACAAAGAATTTATAACTCAAGTAATTGGCTGGGATCATGAGCAAGCAGCATGAAAAGAGTCAGGCTATATTATCTTACTTTGGTGACAAAGAAGATCAAAACACACAACCAAAAGAAGACAATGAAGCCAAAGCTCCTACATCCAAAGCCTCCAAGAAAAATATGAATTGGTCCCAGGCCATGGAACAGCTCAAAAAGGATTTTGAGAAGCAAGTAAGAGACGTAGAGGAAAAACTAAGAGTGATGCTAAAGAAGACCTCAAAAAATACTGAAGAAAATAACGCCTTAAAAAATAGCCTAACCCAAATGGCAAGAGGTCCAAAAAGCCAATGAGGAGAAGAATACCTTAAAAAGCAAAATTGGCCAAATGGAAAAGGAAGTCCAAAAGATTACTGAAGAAAATACTTCCTTAAAAATTAGAATGGAGCAATTGGAAGCTAGGGACAATTTGAGAAATCAAGGCACTGCAACACTAATCCAAAATAATGAAAAAATAATGAAAAAAATAGAAGAGAATGTGAAATATCTCATTGGAAAAACAACTGACCTGGAAAATAGATCCAGGAGAGAGAACTTAAAAATTATTGGACTGTCTGAAAGCCATGATCAAAAAAAGAGCCTAGACATCACCTTTCAAGAAATTATCAAGGAAAACTGCCCTGATATATTAGAACCAGAGGGCAAAATAGAAATTGAAAGAATCCACCAATCACCTCCTAAAAGAGATCCCCAAGGAAAACTGCTAGGAATATTGTAGCCAAATTCCAGAATTCCCAGGTCAAAGAGAAAATATTTCAGGCAGCCAGAAAGAAACAATTCAAGTATTGTGGAAACACAATCAGGATAACACAAGATTTAGCAGATTCTACATTAAGGAACCAGAGAGCATGGAGTATGATATTCTGGAGGGCAAAGAGATAAGATTACAACCAAGAATCACCTACCCAGAAAAACCGAGTATAATTCTTCAGGGTAAAAAAGGGTCATTCAATGAAATAGGGGACTTTCAAGCATTCCTGAGGAAAAGACCAGAGCTGATTATAAAATTTAACTTTTAAAGACAAGACTCAAATGAAACACGGAAGAGGTAAACAGGTAACAGAAATCATAAGAAACTTATTAAGATTGAACTGTTTACATTCCTGCAAGGAAAGATGATATTTGTAACTCATGAGTCCTTTGTCAATACTAGGGTAGTGGGAGGGGAAAACATTATATGTATGTATAGATAGATAGACAGAGGGCACAGGGTAAGTTGAAGATGAAGGGATGATATCTGGAAAATAAAATTAAGGGGTGAGAGAGGATTATACTGGGAGAAGGAGAAAGGGAGAAGTAGAATGTGGTAAATCATCTCACATGAAACAGACAAGAAAAGGCTTTTACAGTGAGGGGAAATGGGGGAAGGTGAGAGGGAATGAGTGAATCTTATTCTCATGGGATTTGTCTTAAGGAGGGAATAACATACACAATGGGGTATGGAAATCTATTTTACCCTACAGGAAAATAAGGGGGTATGGGGACAAGAGAACAGGGGGTTGTTAGAGGGGAGGGCAGATTGGGGTAGGGGATAATCAGAAGCAAATACTTCTGAGGAGGGACAAGGTCAAAAGAGAGAATAGAATAAATGGGGGATAGGATGAAGGGAAATATACTTAGTTTTTCACAACATGACTACTATGGAAGTGTTTTGCATGACTACACATCTATACCCTGTATCAAGATGCTTGCCTTTTCAATGAGGGTGGGTAGGGAGAGAGGAAGGGAGAAAATCTGGGACCCAAAGTTTCAAAAACACATGTTAAAAATTAAAAAAAAAATTAAAAAATAAGCCCTCCCCCACAAAAAAAGGTTCCATTGATTCCAGTGCTTTCTAATGTTTTTAATAGGAATGGGTATTGTAATTTATTAAATGCTTTTTCTGTATCTATTGATACAATCATAGGATGTTTGTTGTTTTTGTTAATGACAGGGCTGATTATTCTTATAGTTTTTCCAATATTGAACCAGCCCTATACTCCTGGTATAAATTGCACCTGGCCATAGTGTATTATCTTTTGATTTAGTGTTGTAATTTCCTTGTTAGTATTCTCTTTAAAAGTTTTTCACTGATATTCATTAAAGAAATAGGTCTACAGTTTTTCCACCTGTTTTTCCTTTTCCTTGTTTAGATATTAAAATGATATTTGTGTCATAAAAGAAATTTGGTAGGACCCTTTCTTTACCTATTTTTTTTCAACTAGCTTACATAGTATTGGGAGTAATTGTTCCTTAAATGTTTGGTAGAATTCGTTTGTGAACCCATCTGGTACTGGGTATTTTTTTTCTTAGGGAGCTCATTGATGGCTTATTCAATTTCTTTTTCCAAGATAGGGTTATTTAAATTCTGTTTTATTTCCTGTTAATCTGGGCAGTTTATATTTTTGTAAATATTCATCCATTTAATCTAGATTATCAGTTTTATTAGCATATAATTGGGCAAAATAACTCCTAATAATTGCTTTAATTTCATCTTGATTGGTGGTGCACTAATGCTTTTCATTTTTTATAGTAGTGTTTTGTTTTTCTTCTTTTTTTGAAAATCAAATTGACCAATAGTTTATGTTTTATTGTTTTTTTCACAAACTCAATTCTAGCTTTATTATTCTATATTGTATTAGTTCACTTTTTAAAGCTTTTCATCTCTCCTTTGATTTTCAGGATGTCCATTTTGGTGTTTAATTGGGAATTTTAAATTTATTCTTTTTCTAATTTTTTTTTTGTTGCCTGCCCAATTTGTTGACCTGCTCTTTCTCTCTTTTATTGATGTACACATTTAGGGAGATAAAATTTCCCCTAAGTATTCCTTTAGTTGCATCACACAAATTTTGGACATTGTCTCATTGTCATTCTTTTTAATGAAATTATTGATTGTTTCTATGATTTGTCCTTTGACTCACTCATTATTTAGGATTAGATTATTTGATTTCAAATTAATTTTTAATCTATACTTCCACAGCCGTTTATTAAATTTTTTTCTATTGTATAATGGCTTGAAAATGATGCATTTAATATTTCTGCTTTTCTGCATTTGTTTTGTGAAATTTTTATGACCTGGTCAATTTTTGTGAAGCTGCCATGTGCAGCTGAGAAAAAGGATATACTCCTTTCTATTCCCATTCAATTTCCTCAACAGGTCTATCATATCCAACTTTTCTATGATTCTCTTAATCTTCTTGACTCTTTCTTATTTATTTTATGATTAGATTTATCTGACTGAGAGTGGAATGTTGAGGTCCCCCCCAGTATAATTTTACTTTCAATTTCCTCTTGTAACTCATTTAACTTTTCTTTTAAGAATTTGGGTGCTATGCCACTTATAGCATAGACGTTTGGTATTGATACTATTTCATTGTTTATAGCTCTTTTTAACAAAATGTAGCTTCCCTGATTATCCCTTTTAATTAGGTCTACTTTTGCTTTTTCTTTGTCTGAATCATGATCGCTACTTTTGCCTTTTATTTATTTATTTTTTTTACTTCAGCTGAAGCATCATTGATTCTGGTCCAGCCTCTTATTTTTATTGTGTGTGTGTCTCTCTGTTTCAAGTGTGTCTCTTGTAAATAATATATTGTTGGATTCTGGTTTCTAATCCATTCTGCTATCCATGTCCATTTTATGGATGAGTTCATCCCATTCACATTCAAAGTTATGATTACTCACTGCATTTCCCTCCATCATGCCCCCCACCTCTCTCCTGTCCCTACTCTAAAGTCTGTTTTGCTTGTAATCACTGCTTTCTTTTATCTGCCCTACCTTTTATTACTCCCCCCTTTTTCTCTCCTTGCCCTCCTACTTCTCTGTTGGGCAAAATAGATTTCTACTACCAATTGAATACATATATACATACATACATACATATATATATACATATATACACACACACACACATACACAATATGTATGTGTATATACATACACACATATGCATACACATATGTATGTGTGTGTATATATGTATATATATGTATATATATAAATACATATATATACACACACACACACAATTTCCCTTTTTGAACTAATTTAGATGTGAGTGAGGTTTCAACATTGCTTCCCCCATTTTCCCTTCCTCTAAAATTTTTTCTCTGTGTGCCTTTTTTATGTGAGATAATTTCCCCCATTCTTCCTCTCCCTTCCCCTCTTTCTTGCCTATCCATTTTTTTTACACCATCCCAACATAATTAACTCATTTTCACACCCTTTTCTGATGTAGAATCATTCTAACTGTCCTAATAATGATAAAGTTCTTGAAAGATAAATGTATCATCTTCCCATATAGAAAGGTAAACAGTTTAGTCTTGTTGAATCTTTCATGATTTCTCTTTTATGTTTACCTTTTTATGCTTCTCTTGAGTCTCATATTTGAAAGCAAAATTTTCTATTCAGCTCTGGTCATTTTATCAGAAAGTCTTCTATTTCATTAAATATCCATTTTTTCTTTGAAGGATTATACTCACTTTTGCTATGAAGGTTATTCTTGGTTGTAATCCTACCTCTTTTGTTTTCCATAATATAATATTCAAAGCCCTCTGTTCCTTTAAGGGGATAGCTATTAAGTCTTGTGTGGTCCTGACTGTGGCTCCATGGTATTTGAATGGTTTCTTTCTAGCTGCTTGAGGTATTTTATCTTTGACCTGGGAACTCTGGAATTTGGCTATGATATTCCTGGGAATTTTCCTTTTCGGATTTCTTTCAGGTGATTGGTGGATTCTTTAAATTTCTATTTTAACCTCTGGCTCTAGTATATCAGGCAGTTTTCCTTAAAATTTGTTAGAAATATGATGTCTAGGCTCTTTCTTTCATCATGATTTCCAAGTAATCCAATAATTCTTAAATTATTTCTCTTTGATCTATTTTCCAGGTCAGTTGTTTTTCCAATGACATATTTCACATTTTCTTCCAGTTTTTCATTTTTTTACTTAGTCTTATTGTTCCTTGATGTCCCATGGAATTATTAACTTTCAGTTGCTCAATTCTAATTTTTAAGGAATTTTTTTCTTCAGTGAGATTTTGTATATCTTTTTTCATTTGTCCAATTCTGTTTTTTAAAGTGTTGTTTTCTTCATGATTTTTGTGTCTCTTTTACCAAGCCGTTACTTGTCTTTTCATAATTTCCTTCCTTCATTTTCATTTCTTTTTCCCAATTTTCCATCTATCCCTCTTATTTCAATTTGAAAAAACATTTTTTAGCTCTTCCAGGAATTCTTGTTGGGCTTGTGTCCAAATAATAGTTTTTCTTTGAGGCTTTGCTTGTTGTTCTGATTTCATTGTCTTCTGAGTTTGTGTCTTGATCTTCCCTTTCACCATAGCAGCTTTTTATGGTCAGGTGGTGGTTTTTTTTTGTTCATTGTTTGCTCATTTTTCCACCCTATTTTTTGATCTAGAACTTTATATTAATTTTGGCTGTGTTCCTGGCATGAAGGCTGGGTGGGGAAGGAAAGAATAGCTCTGTCTAAAGCTTCAGCCTTTTTTTTTTTCAATGCTGTTTTCAGGGCTGGTTCTGGTTTGGAAGTTTTTTGGTGCTTCCAAGGTGTAGTATTCCTGGGACATCTCCAGTTGGCCTGATCTATATCTGGCTACAGGACCCAGATGACTCTGGAGGAGAAAGTGAGGCTGGTAACTTTGCATAGCGCTCACTCGCTCAAATGTAATTCAATGCAGGTCATGCCATTATTTCCTTGATGTCATGATCTCTGTGATTTGGGGAGAGGTATGGTCACTGCTTTCTTGGTCTGCACTCTCTTCTTACCCAGGAAGGGCAATTGCTCCCTTGAGGCTAAATACAGCACTATTCCTCAGGGTCCCTGATCTGGTGGGGCCAAAATGATACTGCCCTTCAGGGCTTCTACTTCCTCTTGACCAAAAAAGTGCTCCTCTCTACCCTTGAATTGTGATCCAAAAGTGGGTATATGTAATGGAGTTGTCAAATAATATCTGGTCCTGCTTCCAGTGCTAGTACAACGGTACCTTGAAATCTCTTCCTGACCAGTTGCCAAGTCACCTTATCATCTCTGGCTTGACAGTCCCCAAAGCTGGTGCTCATTTTGTCCCCACCACCTAGACCCACCGCTGTTGTTTCCTCTACATGGCTTCCAGGCCAGTCTCCTCCCATTGTCATGGAGCTCTCTTTCTGACCTTCACTGTTGTCTTAGTCTGGAAGAATCTCTCATTCTGACCTTTTGGTGGCTCTGCCACTCCAGAATTCCATTTGAGGCATTATTTTATGCTGGGAGAGCTCAGCTGAGTGCTTTTTCTACTCTGCCCCTAGAAGTCTCTTAGTTTATGCCTAATGAGCCTCCTTGGGCTCAGTTGGCTCGTCCTCAGAAAGAAGATATAGTTTGATACTGGGACTGTCCTCAGTGTTTTCTCAGCATGGTGGAATCTTCTAGAGCTTACATGTACCCTGTGGTTAAGGATCTTGGACAACTTGGTGTACCTGTACCATCAGAATGTTTGGTAAGGAAGCCCTGGCCACATCCTCTTTCCCTCCCATCTCTCCATAATCTTCTTCATCATCATCAACTTCTCACACTAGAGATCATGTCTTAGAACAGCAGTTCTTAACCTTCTTTTTGTGTTATAGACTCCTCTGAAAGTGAAGCCTATGAACCCTTTCTCAGAATAATCTTTTCAAATGGGTAAAATAAATTAATGAGATTACAAAGGAAATCAGTTATATTTTTTAACAAAAGATATATATATATATAACATATATAAGATATATTCTATATATCTTTTCTAGAAAATATAATTGATTTCCTTTGTAATGTAATGTACCGTATGTAATATACCATATGCCATTCTTCCCTTACCTGCCTCATGTAATGTAATGTACCATAATGTAATACATAATAATTCCTTAAAAATTAGAATTGAACAACTGAATTGTACACACACACACACACACACACACACACACACACCACACACACACACACGTAGCCCTGGTCCCAAAGACCTTTGGTATAGTACTCTCTCCTTGTTGTTGGAAATGAATGCCCCGACCCCTTGATCATAGATGGACTCTAGTTAAGAACTGCTAGAAGAAGTTCTGCCTTTGAATTCCACTTTGATTGTGACTCTCTGGAAACACTATTTCAGGAAGCTCTGGCCATGCTTCATTTCTCTCCTTCCCTCCTCTCTGCATACCTCCTTACCTCATTGTATTCTCAAGAGATCATGTCCTTTTTTAAAATTAATTTATTTTGATTTATCAACAATCACTTCCATATGCTTTTGAGTTGAAAATTTTTCTCCCCTTCCTCCCCACCACCCTCCCCAAGACGGCGCACAATCTGATGTAGGCTATACATATACGTTCCTATTAAACATATTTTCACATTAATGATGTTGTAAGTTAGAATTAGAACCAATAGGAGGAACCACCAGAAAGAGGAAACAAAACTCAACAGAAGAGGAAAAAAAATAACAAATAGTATGCTTCAATATGCATTCAAATTCCACAGTTCTTTCTTTGGATGTGGATAGCATTTTCCATCATGAGGCCTTTGGAGATGTCTTAGATCCTTGCATTGCTGGGAACAGTTAAGTTTATCAATATTAGTCATTGCACATGGCTGTTATTGTGTACAACATTCTCTTGGTTCTGCTCACTTCAGTTAGCATCAGACCATACAAGTCTTTCCAGGTTTTCCTGAAATCTGCCTGTTCATCATTTCTTATAGCACAATAGTATTCCATTACATTCATATACCATGACTTGTTCAGCCATTCCCCAGCTGATGGGCATCCTTTCAATTTCCAATTCTTTGACACCACAAAAAGAGCTGCTATAAATATTTTTGTACATGTGGGTCCTTTTCCCATTTGTACAATCTCTTTGGGATATACCCCTAGGAATGCCATTGCTGGGTCAAAGGGTATGCACATTTTTATAGCCCTTGGGGCATAGTTCCAAATTGTTCTCCAAAATGGTTGGATTATTTCACAACTCCGCTAACAATGCATCAGTGTTCCAATTTTCCCACATCTTCTCCAACATTCATAATTTTCTTGTTTGTTCATCTTGGCCAGTCTGACAGGTGTGATGTGGTACCTCAGAGTTGTTTTAATTTGCATTTCTCTAATCAATAGTGATTTAGAGCATTTTTTCATATGACTGTAGATGGCTTTAATTTCGTTATCTGAGAACTGCCTGTTCATATCCTTTGACCATTTGTCAATTGGGGAATGACTTGTGTTCTTATAAATTTGACTTAATTCTCTATATATTTTTAAAATAAGGTCCTTATCAGAGACACTGGTTGTAAAAATTCTTTCCCAATTTTGTACCTTCCTTCTAATCTTAGTTGCATTAGCTTTGTTTGTGCAAAACCTTTTCAATTTAATGTGATCAAAGTTATCCATTTTGCTTTTTGCAATGTTCTCTGTCTCCTGTTTGGTCATGAATTCCTCCGTTCTCCATAAATCTGATAGGTAAATTATTCCTTGCTCTCCCAGTTTGCTTATAGTATCAGCCTTTATATCAAAATCATGAACCCATTTTGACTGCTGAGACCATGTCCTTTTCCCACCCCTTCCCAGTTCTAGAACAATGAACTATGTTTAAATCAGTTCTGCTGTTGCCCCTGGATGATTGTGCTCATCTATTTCTCTATGGTCCAATTTGCCTTCCCTGTAACTTCCTGAACCAAAGTCTCTTATCTGGCTATCACTCTGCTATGTGTATTGTTTCCCCCAGTAGAATATAAACTTCCTCAAAGCAGGTACTATTTTTCTTCTGTATTTGTATCCTTAGAACTTAGCACAATGCTTGACATACAGTAAGCACCTAATAAATGCATTTTCATTTACTTACCCATTCATTCAAGAATTTAAGGTAACCTCCATGCCTGATGAGGCATCATAAGAAGGATCTATGGAGGAAAGTATAAGTGGTCTAATTTTCCTTTTCTGATACATGCATATCTGTCCCTGAAGTCTAAATATTCAATGATGGGTTAATATACACTCTAGGAGTCAACAATAGGCTTACAAATCCAGGAATGCAAACAAGATGAATTGCCTGGATATTTAAATTACACAACATGCACAATCTTTCCAATGGAAGAGAAAAGGGAATAAATCCCAAATCACTGGGAGATGTATTGGAATGGAGAAAGAAAGGCTCTGTCTCATAATGGCCTTTATTCATTCAACCTTAGCCGTAGAGGAATGAAGGCTATCAGGAGTTGATTCAAACTTTGAAGTCATGTGAAACTTTAGGGCTATGTAAAAGAGAGAAAATAAATTGACAAATGAGTATGGCATCTATTCAAATGGACGTGTGGTTCACTTATGTGGGCTCTATTTTTCCCTCTTACGTTTTCATTTTAAAGTGTTATTTCTTCTCAGGGTGAAAGCACATTGATGTCATCCCTCCCCATTAATATGTGGGAAACATTATACTTTGTTAATTTTATGCCTGATCAATGCAATATTCACCAAAACATCTTTCATAATTAAAGACGCCTTTCCATTACCAATGTATGTGGTGCTAAGAGACTTTGCAAATATATCCAAAATCACCTAAGTGGGAATCAATAGGACATTAAGGCATTTTAAAGGAAATTTAAAAGAAAATGGAATTATATGGTTTACATTATCCATTTTTCATTCCCATGTAAAAAGAATGAATACCCTCCATTCACAATGATTGACCCATTCTTGTAAAGTTAATCTAAGAGGTGCAATTTGTCTCTAGGCTTTTGAAAGGGAAGCAATCATTTCAAGGCGTCCAGGTCCCCAATAAGTGAGGCTTTAAGACAGTTCTGATCCATCGAAGAGTCCTGTCTAATATGCTCCCTGAGGTACAGTTTCCCTAAATCTATTAGACTTTTACAGTCTTTCAGGATGTGCAGTCTGGAGATGCTCTATCATACTACATTAACTTGACAATGTAATGTACGGCTATCTTTTATTTTCATAGAAGATATGATGTTTGACCTTGAAACTCTTAACAACAGTTTATTATCCTTACCCCACCCTCCATGAAGGACTCTTTCAAGATATGCCCCTGTTAATTTTTGGCTGTCAAAAATTGAGTTTGGAAAGCATGGGGCAAAATACACACACACACACACACACACACACACACACACACACACACACACAATGGCAGGGAAACTATATAGACTGCTGATTTCTGCATAGATCAAGTGCAGGGGAGAATTGAAGCCATTATTCATATCATTCTGGGGAAAAAGAAAACCAAACCCAAATACCTCCAAACCTCAAGCTAACAACCATTGGGACAAAAGTCCTTGTTCCTAAGGAAAAGGCAATTTATTTTGGCTTGGCTTCTCCAGTTTGTCTGGCTCCGGTGACCGAATCCACTAGATAATTGCTCAGTTCTCTGCTTCACTTGGCATGTATAAACAGTGTGGTGAGCCATCCTTTTTAGTGTGTGGGCAGGTCCCAGCGGTCCTTCTTTAGGAGTATAAGATTTGCCATATGGGGAGAAGTCAATGTGTATGGCCTCTCCTCCCTGCAGTGGGAGTTTAGGGTTATTCTGATGCCTGCTGAAAACAGCTGAGCAAAGGGGCTAAAGGACATCCCGTGCCAAACTCTTGGCGGCCAAACTGTGATTGTCCTACAGCTTCTTTGGACCTGTTCATTCTCCCAGGGTTCATTTTGGCCCAAATCCCAGAATCATAGAATGTTAAGAGCTGGAAAGGACCTTAGAGAATATCTAGTCCAATCTACTCATTTTACAGATGAGAAAACTGGAGCTCAGAAAAGGGAAGTGACATGTCCAAGATGGCCTAGCCAGTTAGTAGCATTGATCTCCAAAATTTCAGTCCAATGTTCTTTCTACTATACCACGCTGCCTCCTCAGTCTCCGGATGGGGGCAATCCTGTAAGAGGCATAGCTTTTGGAGAGGAAGAAATTTCAATTTTATATAAGCATGATCCCTGAACTTGCGATCAGAGAATGTAATTTGCTGTGGTACCTTGCACAAGTCACCTAAGCGGGCCTTATTTTGTACATTTGTAAAAAAAAAAACAAAGGGGGTTGGATTAGATAATCTCTAGGGTCCCTTCCAACTCTAACTCCTATGATCCTAAATCGGATTGTAGGACACTGAATGTGGAGTGGTCAAATGAAAGGTATATAATTCCCCAACTCTGTATGGCAGAACTTAGTCAATGAGTCTACTTTGATCTCTGGGTCTGAGGCACAGGATTTAGTTATCCTTGCTGATCCATAAATGCTTTAACTGTTGTCAAATGATCCCTCTGTCTGGTCCTAATTTATCAGAACTTGGCCAGAATGGAGAGTTAATGATCTAGGAATCCTAGCTGATTACCATTTGGAATATAATGAAAATGACACCCATGCTGAGGAATGTTCTTGGACTGCCTAATGTGACTACAGCCAACCTGGACATGATCAAGAATGGCATGATGCAATGTTAATAAAGCTACCAAATCTATGATAGGTTTGGGATTTGCACCCAAGCCAATAAGCAAATAATTCCTCTCCAGCCCCACTCCTCAGTGGATGTAAAATTTTAAAAACCTAAATGTATAATGCAGAGGCCACCTCTTCAGGAACTATTCACAGGATCAGCCTTTAGCAAAACTTTTAAGAAGGCAGCATTTATATTTATTGCCCCTCCCTCTTCATCTATTCCTCTTCTTCCTTCAAGCCCTGTAGGTACTAAGTACCATTCTGTTGTATCAAGACTTCCCACTGTAGTATCATATTTTCATAGATTTTTGTTGTCTTCTGCTTAGAATATTAGCTGTTTGTTTCTTCTTTTACTTGTACTTTATCTCAAGCACCTAGCATAGTGACTGGAGCATGGCTGGTACTTAAGAAATGCTTGCTCATTGAGCTTTCTGGACTTCCATCTCCCCATCAGATTTTATTTTTGCTCTGTCCTATTTCCTTAGGTTCCTCATCTCTCATTGGAACTAATCTGATAAGCTAATTTAAATGATCAGAGGATTCCAGAATTTGAGAGTTGGAAGGGATTTAAGTTCAGCCAAAACCTAAAAGAAATCCCCACTATAATATATTCTTCAGTATTAGCTAAGGTGTTAATATTTCATAATGGCTTGTTAAATTACCAATTAAATAATATAAAAGATACTCTCCATCCTCACCTCCCCTTTAGATTCCCTGGGTTCTTTCCAGACTCAGCTCAAACAGCATCTTTGTAGGAGTCCTTTCTCAGTTCCCTCAGCTACTAGAAGCTAAGGTTAACTTCTGTCTACTTCCTATATGGTAAGTACCTATTTATCTACAGTGTCTCCTCCTTTAGACAGTAAGCTCCTCCCAAGCTATCAATAACCATGTGATAGAATGCTCTAAACTGCTAATAATAAAAGAAATGCAAATTAAAGTAACTCTGAGGTTCCACCTTATACCTGTCAGGTTGATGCAACTGTTAACAAAGAAAAATGACGTGTTGGAGGGACTAGGAAAATATACTAATTCATTGTTAATGGAATTATGATTGGTCCAGCCAATCTTAAAGGCAATTTGGAACAACTCTCCAAAAGTTTCTAAACTGTTCATACCCTTTAACTCAGCCATACCATTACTAGTCCTATATCCCAAAGGGATCCAAGAAAAAGGAAAAGGACCCATATGTACAAAATTATTTATAGCTTCTCTTTTTGTGGTGGCAAAGAACCAGAAACTCATGGGGCATTCATCAATTGGGGAATAGCTGAACAAAGTATGATATGGAATGGAATGTTGTTGTGCCATAAGAAATGATGAAATGGACTGTTTCACAAAAACCTGTATGAACTGATGCAGAATGAAGCAAGCAAAACCTAGAAAAATAATTTATACTATGAAAACAATATTGTTAAAACAAAAAACTTTGAAAGAAGTAAGAACTTTGATCAATGTCACAACCAATAATGATTCCAGAGAACAATGTAGAATGTTATCCATCACCTGGTGAGGCCATAGACTAGATATACAGAATGAGACATACAGTTTTGGACATGGCCAATGTGGGAATTTTTCTTGATTGACAATGCACATTTGTGACAAGGCATTATTTTTCTCTTTTGTTCAGTGGTAGGGGCAGGAGGGAGAGAAAATAAATATTTTCTAATTGAAAAAAATTCAATCAACTTTTGAAAATGAACATAAGCTCTTTGAAGGCAGGGACTCTTGGTTTTTTGCTTTTCTTTGTATTTCCAGCACTTAGTGTGGTTCCTGGCACATAGTAAGCTTTTAAAAATATTTGTTGATTGATTTTAAAAAACAGACTTCAATGTCTTTACTCCAAGGTGTATGTATGTACAGGGGAGATGTGGGCTTTTGTGATAGAACCAATAGAGGAAATATTTTGGCTTGGGTGTGGGGAAGTGATCATCAGGCATCTTTCAAATCACATTATGTAGACAGCTACCTAAGAATGAAGCTGGCCCTAGACTTTCCTAATAAGCAAGTTCATTGTAGATCAAAAGCCATTTGACTTTCTGATTGCCCTAAAGTGAAGTCTTATGGCAAGTATCGCTCTTATTTTAGGTCAGGCAATCTCTTTCCAGATTCCTTCATTGGCATGCATATCCCAAGTATATCATGTGTAGTTATAATCTCACCTTGCAGTGCTTGATGACTATATTCTATCCAGTTGGCTTCCAAGGATAACTTATTTGTACATTAATCTTCACCCTTGAAACTCATTCAGTCCAAATAAAGTAACTATACTTAACTACAGAGAAGAGAGTGATTCACAGTGCACCAGAATTCATGTTGGAAATTCATATTTCTTTTGCAGGATCATTCCTACTGAAGAATCTGTTAGCCGAATGGCAGGAGTGTGACTATTCCCAGATGCAAAGAAGATTAAAATGAAAAGATCTGCTCTTAAGCCACGCTAATGAACACAAAACCAAAACAAAATAAGATCTAGGACACTAGAGTGAACAGTGATTGTTATGGCCCACATAGTAGTTGACTGAATATCTGGGCTAGTCAGCCAATGTCCTAGAATACCCTGTGCCTAGGTTTCCTGGATAGTTGGTAATGGAAAGAAGGATGACACATGGTTACAGAGCCTCTGTGTTACTTCAAGATGTTCTAGCATTTCTAAATAAAGTGACAAAGCCATTGCAACTCTCTCTTGGGATGGATAATTTAGAGTGTAGAACAGCTCCTAATGCACTTTCCTGTTTTAGTAAAACACCTCCAACTCTAGGCAAGGCTCTGAAACTTCAAATCACCCTAGCCAGGATCTGATCCTCAGAAGAGAGGAAAGCAGGCTCCATCAAGATGCCCAAATGCTTAAAGCTATTTGCTTGGGCCAAAAAAGACTCATTTTGTAAAACTTAATTACCAGCGAATGAAGCAACTCTCTGAACATATGGTTTCAAGTTCTGCCAACATTCGAGGCCAATGTATTTTTTTTTATTAATCTTTGCTTAAAAGATATCTAAAGCTACTGGGCAAATCCTTTCTTGGGGGAGACTAAAGTGGAGGAGTCTCTCTAAAGCCGCCAGGATGGTGTCGGACTGATCAGAGGATTCTGGATGAACAACTAACTGAACAGTAAAGCCATTCTTGTCCTATAGCAACATTAAAGGATCACTATAAAGTATATTTTATTATAGCTTTTTTTCTCTATAAGGAAATAAAAAGCATTCTTTGTTGAGTAAACCTACTTTGAAGCTGGGAAAATAATTTTCTTTTCAGATACTGATTTTGTTCTTTTCCTTTGGAAAATAGGTACTCCCTGCATTTATATTGATATTTGGAATAGAAGTTTTTCTCTGTTTACTTCCATGTTTATGAATAGACATCACAGCTGATGGAGGTATAATTTGAGCAAGAACTTTTCTCATTGAGCCTGGGAAAATATTTTTTAGAACTTCTGTGTACCTTAGCTTTGGTATCTTTGGCTATTTCAGCCTGCTCCTCACTGGCTCTTCTATTGTATTGGAGATAAAATGGAATTAACTGTGGGCACAGGCCAAGTGGACACTGACCTACTGGCAGAGTTCTTCTGTATTATGAGGTCTCCCCTCTACTCTTTATCAAATCTTTTGAAGGACTAGTGTGAATGTGTACCAAAAAGGATTTGGGTTGGGAATAAGGGCATGATAACAATAATAGCTGGCATTTATATGGCACTTCGAAGTTTGTAAAGTGCTTTATATATGTTATCTTGATTTGATCTTCACAACCACCATATGAGGTAGATGCAATTATTATCCTCGTTTTGTAGATGAGGAAACTGAGGATGAGGTGTTAAGTGACTTGTCCAAGGTCACATAGCCAGTAAGTGTATGAGGTAGGAATTGAACTCAGATCTTCCTCACTCTAAGTCCAACACTATCCACTCTGCTACCTAGCTGCCTAATAGTCAAAGCAGTTATACAGCATTGTAAAATTTAGATTAGAAGGGGCCTTCAAGATTATTTAAGTTAATCAATTCACTGAAAAATTTTAATTGATGCCTTTTTATTTTTGGAGGCAATCAGGGTTAAAGTGGCTTGCCCAGGGTCACCCAACTAATAAGTGTCTGAGGCTAGATTTGAATTCAGGTCCTCCTGACTGCAGGGCTGGTGCTCTATCCACTGTGCCATCTAGCTGTCCCAAATGCCTTTTCACTGTCATTTCTGGATATCCCTACCACTACTAACAAGTGAGCTCTCCCTAATAACAAAGGAGACAACTTAATCAAAATCAATTGATGTGCTGACCATGACTGACTACGTAAACAACATTCCTTTAAACTTGTTACATCTATTTCCTTTCCTCTCATTTCTCAACCCTTAAGATAGATAAGTGGATAGATAGATAGATAGATAGATAGATAGATAGATAGATAGATAGACAGACAGATGGATGGACAGATGGAAAGAAAGAAGGAAAGAAAAAAGGAAGGAAGGAAGAAGGAAAGGAAGAAAGAAAGAAGAAAGAAAGAAAGGAAGAGCACTTTTAAAGTACTTACTATGTGCCAGGCACTGGGAATACAAATACAAGAAAAAGAAAGACAGTTCTTCAAGGAGCTTACATTCTAATGGAGTTAAAGTTGAGGTAAGTCTGGAAAGTTAGGAGAAATGCCAACACAGAAGTGAGCCATGGTTGGCCCAAGCATTTCTTTAAATGGAGGTTCTGGGCAGGAGCTCACCAGTGGGAGGAGGATGGGGAGGCTGCTTGGGCAGAGGCATCTCCAGGGTGAAAAGATAGATGGGCCAGAGATGTTATAGTCTGGACAGTCAGTGCCATCAGTTTTCTGATCTCATTGTTCAAATGAAATTACTCTCTCTAAAGTCATCATTAATCTTCCAGTTGTCAAATCTGATGGCTTTTCTCAATTCTCATCCTTCTTGGCCTCTCTGTAGGCTTTAATGTGGTTCAGCATTCTTTTCTCTTGGAAACTCTCTTCTCTGGGCTTTCCTAACGCTGTTCTATCTTGGTTCTCTTCGTACTTGCCTATCTGTTCTTTCTCAATTTCCTTGGATGGATTATCATCCACATCATCTCTCCTCTCTATGAGTGTACCCCAGTTTCTGTCCTGGGCCCTCTTCTCTTCTTTGTACTCTTGGTGACCACATCAGATCTCATTGGTTTGATTATCATCTCTATGCAAATAACTCACAAATCTTTATATCTATACCTAATGTCTCTCCTGAGCTCTAGTCCCATATCACCAATTGTTTATTAGACATTTCAAATTCAACATGTTTAAAACTGAACTTGAGCAGCCAGTGGAGAAAGCACCAGTCCTGGAGTCAGGAAAACTCATCTTTGTGAGTTCAAATCTGGCCTCAGACACTTACTGGTTGTGTGACCCTGGGCAAGCCACTTCATCCTGTTTGCTTCAGTTTCCTCATCTGTAAAATGAGCTAGAGAAAAGGCCAGAAAAACCCCAATGGGGTCACGAAGAGTTGGGCATGACAAAAAATAATCCAACAATAATAAGAAAAACTGAACTCATTATCTTTCCCCCAAAACCTGTCTCACTTCCAAGCTTCCTGATTTCTGTTGAGGGTATCACCATTCTTCTAATAAGCCAGGTTCACAACCTTGGCATTATCCTAGACGCTTCACTTTCCCTTGCCCCACATACCCAATCACTTTCCAAACCTTGTTACTTCCACAGCTTTTCATATTCAATGACTTCTCTCTGCTCACATAGCCAGCACCTTATTTCAGATCTCATCACTTATTGCTTGGACCATTGCAATAGCCTTTTAATTGGACTCCCTGTCTCAAGTGTCAGCCACTCCAATCTATCCTTTACACAGCTGCTAAAGTGATGTTTCTAAAAGCATAACTTTAACCATGTCTCTATCTTACTTAATAAACTCCAGTGTTTCTCTATTAGGACCAAATATATACTTCTCTGTTTGATATTTAAAATCCTTCCCAACCTGGTCGCACCCTACTGTCCAATCTCATTACACAGTATTTCCTTTCGTACACTCTGTGGTCAAGTGAAACTGGCCTGCTTGAGTCTCTTATACATAAAATTCCATCTCTCATTACCATGACTTTGCATCAGAAGTTCCCCACACCTGAAATGCCCTCCCTTCTCACCTCTACTCTCAGATTTCATAGTTTCTTTCAAGAGTAGGCTTAAACACCACCTTCTGCATAAAGCAATTCCTGTTCTCCATAGCTGCTTGGAGCTTCCTCTCCACCCTCAACCAATATTTCCTTGTATTATACATATATACATATATACATATATACATATATACATATATACATATATACATATATACATATATACATATATACATATATACATATATACATATACACACATATATTTGTGTTATATGCATGCATATATGTATGTGTGTACGTGTGCATATACATACATACATACATATGTATATGTACATATACATATACATATACATATTTATACCTGGAGTCAGGAAGACTCATCTTCCTGAGTTCAAATCTCTCCTCAGTCACTTACTTGCTATGTGACCATGAGCAAGGTGCTCAACCCTGCTTGCTTTGGTTTCCTTATTTGTAAAATGAGCTGGAGAAGGAAATAGCAGATGACTCCAATATTTTTGCCAAGAAAATCTTAAATGGGGTCACAAAGAGATGGACACAACTGAAACAACTGAACCTTGACAACAAAATGTACACACATTGTTTCCACAATAGAAGTTCCTTGAGCATAGGGACTGCATTTCTTTTGTCTTTACCACCCCACTACTTAGCTCAAAGCCTGTCACAGAGTAGACGATGAATGCTTATTGACTGATTGATTTCTCTTCTCTGATCCCCCACCGCACTCCTAAAGGATGAGAAAGGTGATAGATTATTAGAATTTTTCATCATTTAGCTCCATTTCACTGTAAATTTTGTGATATATATTATTATAGTGATATTCATTGTTTTCTTGATTCCGTTCATTTGGTCAAGCATCAAAGACACTAAGGTCGTCTAAAGCATCCCAGACCATCTGCTACCGATCTTGATTTTTGTCATGCTGCTGGACTTTGAGGACTCAGGAAGAGAGTAAGGTTGATGACTTTGGGCAAATCTGCCTTACTCAAATCCAATTCATGGCAAGTTAGGACATCACTCATGACGTCTTTTGTCCTCTTAGAAAACGAAGGATAAACAACAAAACGCTCTTGTCAGTTCCTATCATTCCTCCATTTTCCCATGAATTCTTTATATTCCAATCCCCTCATTATTACACATGAGGATGTTGAGGCCTAGAGACAATAAGTTATTTGTCCAGATCACAGAGCTAGCAAATAGCACAGCAAAAATTTGAATAGGGTCTTCTGACTCCAAATTCAGTGCTATTTCTACTCATCCATCTTTCTTTTACCCTAGAATCTCAATATTCCTTTAAGCTAAGGACTCTTACCAGTAGGTGAAAAATGGCTTTCATGTAGTGAGTTACTTTCATGTAATGAGTTAAGTTTGAGAGTTGAGGAGCCAACCAAGGACTTTGCTAATGACTCTTTGGACTCTTCTCTGATGGGTGCCTTTTTTTTTTTAAGCTTTTTAAATAGTGAAGGCTATGCCTCTTTCCAAGCCTTGTTGATTACCCCTATCTTATACATTTTATAAATGAAGAAATTAAAGTAGATTACTGCTCTCATGGGACAATTTCTCAAATATCTCCTGTACTATTAGCACCAGAGGCTCCCATCTCCTTACCAAGTGTGCTTTCCTAGAAAATCCAAATGGACTTCTAATATTCTAGCATCACCTGGATCTCTCTGCATTGTATATTAACTTCAGCATTGCCACTCAGCAAGGCCACAGTGATGATTGCTGAATATTGTATTAGGCATGGTGCCTCATCTTGCAACTTGCATTTGGATGTAATTGTTGCATGGGGAGATCCTACTCCGCAAAGGAGCAACCAGGATGATGCCTCTTAGTCCATTTAGAAACCAATGACAAAGTCAGCACTTCACTTAAGCTCAGAACTATGGTACAGAGGAAAGAGTATTAAACTAGACAGTCAAAATACTTCAGTTCCAGTTCTGACCCTGTGACCACCTATCTTTGTGATGTTGGACAAGTCACAGCCTCATTGGGCTTCAGATTCATCATTTGTAAAATGAGAATGATGCAGATGGGATAAGGACTATTCATCTCTCCCAATGCTATTTATTTCTGGAGATGATTTGACCTCCAATATAAAGCATTGAGGATACTACTGACTAGCCATTTTATCAAGTATTGCCTTAAATTAAGAAGATGGAGTAGGAACTAACTTTTCCAAACTGAAAACTATAAGCTGTATTCCTGATAATAAATAGTTTGGACTTCTTTGCTACTGGTCTGCTCAAAATTTTTTATCTGTGTACAAAAATTTTTACCACCAACAAGTCATTACTTCTTTTTGAAAAAAAATTTCTCCTTTTTGCTTTTTTACATTAATACGTATTTATGGAATAAAACAAGCATTTATATAACGTAGTACAATTTAAAAACACCCCTGTAAGTTAAAAAAAAAGAACAACTGATTCTTTATAGATCTAAAGTCTTAGGAGTGATCTAGTCCAACTCATTTTACTGATGAGGATACTGAGGCCAGGCAGTGACTTGCCCAGGATTATACAGATAATAAATGTCCAAGGCAGAATTCCAACCCACGTCCTCTGGCTATAGGGCTGCTGCTCTTTTCCTTGTACTGCATGTTTTTCCTTGGGAGCCAAGATAGCACAGTAAACTGAGTGCTCAGTTTGGAATGAGGGCCTAGGTTCAAATCTATCAACTGTCTACCTGTGTGACCTTAGTCAAGTCACTTAACTTCTCCGGGCCTCAGTTTTGTCATCTGTAAAATGAAGATCCTGGACTAGACTTCTCTGGTCTCTTCCAGCTCTAAATCTATGATCCTATTCTCCTTGTAATTTTCTACTTTTGCCCCCATTCCCCCCTTTGTAGTTCCCAACAGCTACTTTGCTTCTTTTTTTGGGTGGGAAATAGTATTTTTTTTTCCAGTTACGTGTAAAGATGGTTTTCAACATTCATTTATTATAAAATTTTGAGTTCCAAATTTTTTCTGCCCCCTGTCTCCCCACCCTCCTCCCCAAGACAGCGAGCGATCTGATATAGGTTATACTATATATAACATGCAATCATATTAAACATATTTTCACATTAGTCATGTTTTGCAAGAAGAAACAGAACAAAAGGGAAAATCCACAAAAAATGAAAAAAAAGTGAAAATAGTATGCATTCAGATTCCATAGTTCTTTCTCTGGATGTGGATAGTATTTTCCATCCTGAGTCCTTTGGAATTATCTTGGATCATTGTATTGCTAAGAAGAACTGTCATTCAGAGTTGATGATCGTACAATATTGCTGTTACTGTGTACCATATTCTCCTGGTTCTGCTCACTTCACTCAGCATCAGTCCATACAAGTCTTTCCAGGTTTTTCTGAAATCTGTCTGCTCACCATTTCTTATAGCACAATAGTATTTCATTACACTCATATACTACAAGTTGTGCAGCCATTCCCCAACTGATGGGCATTCCCTCAATTTCCAATTCTTCACCACCACAAAAAGAGCTGCTATAAATATTTTTGTACATGTAGGTCCTTTCCCCCTCTCCCCCACCCCTTTTTATGATGGGCTACTCCTCCTCCTCCTCTTCCTCTTCCTTCTCTTCTTCTTCTTCTTCTTCTTCTTCTTCTTCTTCTTCTTCCTGCTTTGCTTTTTGGTAAGGCAATTGGGGTTAAATGATTTGCCCAGGGTCATATAGCTAGCAAGTATCAAGTGTCTGAGGCCACATTTGAACTCAAGTCCTCCTGACTCCAAGGCTGGAGCTCTATTCACTGCCCCAGATACTATGCTTCTTAAGAGGAACATCTTGAATGGAAGAATTTCCCTATCTGACTGGCCTGAAGTAAACTAGTCTCAATTAGGAATCACCAGACAAGATAATCTCAGCTACCTTCTAGTGCTGATAATCTACGACTCCTACAATGATATGACTTCTAAAATTTTCATTTCTAGTGAACATGTCTTTATAGAGTATGAAGTTTTATGATCAAAAGGAAACCTTCTAACATGACTTTGTACCCAAGAAAGTCTAATCCCTTACCAAATTCCCTTGTAACTAATCCTAGTGAAGGGACTGAGAGATGTGAACATGACAGAATATAAGAGGCTTACAGAGAAATGAGAGGACTATGTGAAATCATGGAGAAGAAAGAGGAATATAGGTCCAGGAGGGACTGGACTGTAAGCTCATTGAGGGCAGGGATTCTTTGTTTTTGTATTCCTATCATTTTTATTTCACATTCATATTATATAACACAATTTCTTACACTGTTATCCTCTGTCTTTTAAGAACTTGCGTGAATTTTATTTTATTGAGTTTTCTAGGGGAAAAAGGGAAAGAAGAAATGAGTGTTAGTCAGTAGATAGTAGGGTACCAGGGACTATTCATCCTTTCCAATTTAGTTCCAAGACAGCTTGTCTCTGCAATATAAACAGTATTAAGAATGTTACTGACAATGTATTGCACAGTGCACCGTTTTAGCAAGGTGATATAACTCTTTTTTTTTCTGGTATGGGGTAGATATTTACTTCCTACACACAGAAGAAATGCTAAAAGATCCAAAAGACTCGGTATTTGTTGGCAAGGTAAGCCAATAGTTGCTTACAGTTTATAACTACTGCTACCTACTGCTAAGGGGTTGAGCCATAAATATTGGAACATGGTTGGAGGAACTGCAGAATAGACATTGTTCCATTTCACCTTGATTTTGCACTGTCCAATTAACTCCTCGTCCTTGTTTTTTGACAAATCAAGACAGGGATTGAACTCAGCCTCTTGTCAGCAGTCATCTTCTCTCGCACAGAAAATCTGCTTGCACCAGTCAGCTCCAATCAACAGACCCCAGAATCCCCAACCTCTTGCATACATAAAGCTGCCTGTCCACCAAACTGGAAGATGTTCAGTACATTTCAGGATCACTATTCAGTCACCTATGATCAGGCTGCAAAAACAAAAAACAAAACCCCACGAAGCAGAAGAAAGAGCCAGTGGTTTACACTTAGGCTCAGCTAGCTGAACCCAAGCTGTAGTTGCCACTTGGCCCTAGGTGGAAGTGCTGCTGCAGTTTGGGGGGATAAGATGTATGCCTCCCCCCTACCCTTTGCAAGAGAGGATAGCAGTTAACATTTCTATGGTGACTTAAGGTTTGCAAAGTACTTTGAAGGCTTTATCTCATTTGAACCTCACAACAACCTCATGGGAGTACTACCTTTAAAATGTGAAAATTAAGGCACTGAGAAACAAAATGACTTGTGTAAGGTCACACAGTTCATAAATGTAAGAGGTGGGTGGAACTCCAATCCAGCTCTTCCTGACTCCACCAGGCATCATGTTCACAGAACATCCCTATTCTCCCAGCTCTGCTCACTTCACTCCGCATCAGTTCATAATAGTCTTCCTACTTTTCTCCAAATTCTTCCGAGTCACTCTTTCTTACACTACCATAATGTTCTATTCTGTTTGTCTACCATGGTTTGTTCAGCTGTTTTCCAATCAATGGGCACTCACCTTCCCAGGTTTTTGGCTCTAGCTTATTCTCCTTAGATAGAAACAAGCTATCAAACATTTCCTCCTTTTTTCTGCTTGGAGTGAAGTGAGAATGAGGGAGAGGATTTCATTTGGGGGTTAGCATTTCTCTGAAGGCCCTCACAGCTGTTTATAGAGTCACCATGGGTTTCTGCTTTAAATATTTTTTTCTCGATCTCCTATTACTGATCTTTCTCTGTTGTGTATGTCTCTTTCTAATTCTGGGTCCCTTTTCCCCTTTGGCCTATTTTTTTTTACCTCCCTACAGTCTTTTCTAACTTTGTCTCTCTGTCTCTGTCTCTCTGTTTGCTTCTGACTCAGTCTCTGTGTGTCTCACTCAATCTCTCTCTTTCTCTGCCCCCTCCAACCCATGAACCAATCCCCTCCATAGATCCTGTCCAGGCAGCCATGGCCCGCAGGGGAGCAGTCCCTATCAAAGGGGTTTCATCCATTCACACTGGCTTCTCATTCTATACTCAATGCACCAGAGAAGCAGCACCCAAGGGATTTGTGGGAATACATTTGGCTTTCTCTACATCTACCTTGGCCATTACCCACTCGCTTGGCCCCATGCTGGCTGAGATTCTAAGGTGATGTAACTCTTAAAGAGAATCTAAACACGAAGGTTTAGAAACAACTTAATGATTGTCTCCCAGTATAAGACATTCTATGGTTTCACATGGGAGCAGCTAGGTGGCACATTGGATAAAGTGTTTGGTCTGAAGTCAGGAAGACTCCTTTCTGAGCTCAAATCTGGCATTAGACACTTATTGACTATGTGACCCTGGGTAAGTCACTTAACCCCATTTGCCTCAGTTTCCTCATCTGTAAAATAAGCTGGAGAAAGAAATGGATCTTTTGAGCTTAGGAGTTTCTAGCTGCAATGAGCTATACCCATAAAGTATCTACATTAAGTCCAGCACCAATATGATGAGTCCTCAGGAGTGAAGCAGGAGGGGAGTAGTGTCCCCAGGTTACCTAAAGAGGTGCCCAGGCCAGAAATGGAACAGGTGATGGTCACTAATGTGCTTGGATCCATGAGTAGCCCTGTATTTCCATCCTAAGCAAGGTAGGGAAACCCAGACTTCAAAAAAACCTTCAGGAATATCTGGGTTGCCATATTAGCTCTCATAAAGCTTATCTCTGTGCCCTCAGACAGCTCACTAGGGGTGTTAGCATAATTAGAGCTGAATAGGGAGGCGCAAGTATTATTTTTAGACCTATGCATAGCTGAAAGTCCAAGGATAACTTCTTTTAGGTGCCCTTCATTTGAGTTCTTCATTTACTTCCAGTCCACTTGGACTTAGATTTTTCTCACTTTCAGGACTGTGTGTTGCTTTCATTAAAAAAAAATCTTGAATCATGAGAGGAAATAAGGGGAATTGTTAATGTAATGAACAGAGGCCTGTGTGCACACACATTGGTGGCTTTGCCCAGCTAGAGCAAGGGATTACAAGCATTTAAAATATTTCCTGCTAGAATATTTTTCTTATATATCTTATTCTGGAACACTACATCCTCTTACCCTGTCCCTAATGTGTGGGTGTTCAAAGGCTGACCTGGGTACTGTACTACTTATGACATGAAGCCAAATTCTTTCATCAGTTGCATATGGCTCACCAAAGTCAGTCCCTGAAATCAACGAGAGTTACAAGCCCATAACTGATAGCAGAATCTGGCCTTAAACACACATGCACACACATACGAATGCAGAATTTAGCATATATTACCACGAGGCTCTATAATGAGCAACCACAAGGCTTTAAAGTGGAATTATACTTTAAAGGATTCATTTTTAACTTCAATATTACCATTTTGTTTCATCTGCATCTGTGTGAAGCAATTGGAACATCCTGCTGCCAGTTAAAGTTAATAAGAACTGCATATATTCTCTATCGCTTTCTCAGGGAAAAATGTATCTGAGCCCCTGTTTACTGCTGAAAGATGACAGTCTGCATTTGAATCAAGCATGTCCTTCTAGGCCAATTTTACTGCCCATTTAAATCTCATCCCAAGATTACCTGAAAAGTCATCCACTAATGGTCAGGCACAGTCTAAGAGGAGTATTATAATTAACGAGGTAAAACAGGGCCATATGAAAAACAAGAAGAACTCCTGGAAGGAGTAGGTTTAAAAATTACTTCCCTGAGTGGGAAATGTCTAATTGGGACACCAGTGATGGTGCAAGACAGTATTTCTTGCTTTTCTGACTTCATGCATTTATTCATTCAACAAACATTTGTTAAACACTTAATATGCACAAAAGCAGCAGGATAGCACACTCACACAGGAAATAGGAGGTGAACTATTTCATATGATGGAAGCAATGCACAACCTGACTGATAACTAGGTTTTTGGGGTTGTTTTTTGGATCGTACCTGTCAATTACATTGATATAGAGAACTCCCAGTAAGGACGTTTCCTCTACCAATACTGATAGGCACCTGCTTTGCAGTTTATGGTGAATTGACTGATGAAATGAGGGGCTAATTGACTTGCCAATTGGCATATAGCCAGTTTACGTTAGAAGCAGGACTTGAACCTATGTCTTCCTGCCTCTGAGACTAGCTTTCTATCCACCATGTCATATTACTTCTTTCTGTTTTCTATATACTATTTTTATTCTTTACAATTCTAGTGCAGTATTTCTATTCTATGTGTAAGACAATAAACTGATGTCAACAAAGGTCAAAATAAAATATTTTAGAGTTCTTTATTCTTCCAATTTAGCTTGAACTACATTCAAGGATCTATTTTATTTGCTTCTGATCACCTTCAATGAATAACTTCACAAGGAAGAAAGAATCACGACCCTCAGAAAGGCAAGGATTGAAAAGCAGTGTGAGTTCTGATTAGATTCCAGCTGAATTATGGAGAGCCAGACTAGAGAAGGGTTGAGTTGATGTACACAAGGATTCAGCCAAGGAGAACAGTGGCAACAAATAAATTATTTTGGCTGCTAAGGATAAGAACCTGTTGGTGAAGAACCTTGGAAGCAAGTAACTGGGAGGGGGGAAAATAAAAAAGAGAAAAAGACTTAAATTTCATGCCAACACCTCAGAAGTTGCAAGAGACAGCCGGCAGGTTGACCAGTTCCTTTAATCCTCTGTCTTCAAGTCCCTGGAGCCACATGATGTAGTCCAGCTTTTGTCTTAGCCACCTGGAGATATTGAAAGAGGACAGTACACTGATGCAACTTATAAACCACTTGTAAATATTTCAGATCTCAGAATCTGCAAATTCGTGTCTGCATCAAAAATTAGCAAACCACAACACAGCCTTCAAAGATCCACACTACTCTAGGAGCAGGGCTACTGGCTTTGCTGAAACCAGCAAACTGGCAAATTCCACTGGATTCAAATCTTCACCTAAATCACTACTAATTAATACCTTTTTTACATTCTACTGAAAGCAAAACAATTTACAGTTAAGTCAGGCAGTCTATGCATAATCACTTTAACACCCGGGATGTATGTTTTGAAACGTGCTCTCTCTCATTTCATGATCCGTTTATTTTACAAGATGGATAAACTGCAGACAATTATGGGGATAATATGGCTGAGGTGTTTGGTTTTTATCTCTTCACAGTAAATTGTGATTGTTCAAGCCCTCCTGGTAATTGTTTTCATCCCTCTTTCAATTTCTTTCTATAACCTGGCAGTAAATATGATTTTTTAAAAAGAATGGTAGTTCATTATAATCACATCAACTAATTCAAACAGCAATGGAATTAAATGATTTGTTGGGAGGCACATCTCAATTAAATTAATTACCTTAACAAAGATATTTCTTATAGCATAGTCCCCTGAAAATATGTTAAGGTATTTTAGCTCAGTGATATTTTCGTTTTTGTTTAAAGATTGAAAGTAGTGCTATCTAGATAATTGAATAGGCAATTGTCTTTTTTTGAGACACTTACTAAAGGCACAGTGATTTAATATGTTTTTATTAGAAGGTTTGAATTCTTCATTTTTCAAAAATATTTTATTGATGTTCATTTTTTAACACCATTGTTGTTTTCCCCAGACTTCTCCAATAAGGTACTCCCATAAGAGAAAGAAGTATAGCTGAGCAAAAGAACCGACCTACTGATCATGTGTAACAGCTTATGTGCCACTCTGAACTTGTAGAACACTATCTTTCTACTGAGAAAAGGAATTATGTTTCACCAGCAGTCCCATGGATTCAAGATTCATTCAAGCACAAGCATTCTGATATTTTTAATGTTTGCTTTTATGTTATTGTAGTCATTGTGTGTATCTATCTACCTATAAAATTTAAAGTTTTTATTACATTTTATTACATTTCATCTATTATTACTTGTTTTCCTAGAAGGAAATTTCTAATTGTGATCATGATGTGGTCATTGGGTATGTTGTTTTCTCGGCTCTGCCTACTTCTGTCTCCATCAGTTTGATAAGATTGACCCAATTTCTCTGTACTCTTCATATTTGTTCTTTTTCTCTCCCTTATTGCACAATAATTTTCTAGTTTATGTGTATGGTGCAATATGTTCAATTATTTTTCAGTTAATGGTTACATACTCTTTTTCCAGTTTTTTGCTACCACAAAAAATGCTGCTATAAATATTTTAGTTTATTAGCATCTTTCCCTTTGTTTTTTACTGACTATGGGTATGTGCTCAGTGGCACCATCCATAAGTCAAACAACTTACTTACTTTTTTTAAAAAAGGTCCAATTTTTTTTTCCCAGAAGCTAAACCAATTTAACATTTCCATGACTTCCCACCACTTCCAACCATATTTCCATCTTTCTCTTCCTCTGCCAATTAGATGGTTATAAGGTGAAAATTCAGAGTTGTTTTAATTTGCATTACTCTTATTCAAATTTAACTTTTATTATAATCTTGACAGATTAAGAAATTCATACACGGTGAGAAATTACTAATAATAATAACATGCTTTACATGTTATCTCATTTGATCCTCACAGCTCTTTGAGGTGAATGTTAGTATTCTTCCCATTTTACAGATGAAGAAACAAGTTAAGTGACTTGCCCAGGGTTTTTCTTATTGTTGTTGCTCAGTTGTTTTAGTTGTGTGTGACTCTTCACCACCCATTTGGGGTTTTCTTTGCAAAGATACTGGAGTGGTTTGCCATTTACTTATCCCCTTTTTACAGATGATGAAACAGGTTACATGACTTGCCAGGCTGTTGCTGCTTCTTCTTCTTCTTCTTCTTCTTCTTCTTCTTCTTCTTCTTCTTCTTCTTCTTCTTCCTCTTCCCCTTCCTCTTCTTCTTCCTCTTCCTCTTCCCCTTCCTCTTCTTCCTCCTTTTCCCCTTCCTCTTCCTCCTCCTCCTCCTCCTCCTCCTCCTTCTTCTCTTCTTCTTCTCTCTTCTTCTTCTTCTTCTTCTTCTTCTTCTTCTTCTTCTTCTTCTTCTTCCTCTTCTTCTTCTTTCTCTTCTTCCTCCTCTTCCCCTTCCTCCTCCTCCTCCTCCTCCTGTTCCTTCTTCTGTCATTTTAGTCATGTCCAACTCTTTGTGACCCTATTTGAGATTTTCTTGGCAAAGATACTGGAGCGGTTTGCCATTTCCTTGTTCCCATTTTACAGATAAGGAAACAGGTTAAGTGACTTGCCCAGGGTTATACAGCTAAGTGTCTTAGGCAGGATTTGAATACAGGGCTACCTGACTCCAAGTACAAAACTCTGCCATTTATATAAATCGAGGAGGTGATTGCTGTGGCCAAGAAGGACTTACAAAGGGCTACACTTTTTTTTTCCAGCATATTTTATTTGCCTGCTTTATCATCTATTCTGGCTGGAGTAGCCTCAGGCCGCTTTTGCCTGAGGCAGCCTCTCTGGCATGAAAGGGTAATCAGTATAGCTGGTGGATGCAGGTCCAAATGGATTACTGTTTGAACTCATGCTGTGTTAAGATCAGCTCCCTTTACACCATATAAACCCTTCTGCAATAGAATCATTATACCCAATGCCTATTGTTTCTCTCCTGGAGATTCTCAAATGTTTTCAAAGAATGAACTTCAAAAAAGAAAAATAAAGTCAATCTGTTATCTCGATTTTTATATCATTTCTAAAATGTAAAAACTCCATAAAGCCCAACAGGACAATATGGTAAGGTCACAATAAACATTCTGAGAGCTATGAGGTGGGATGATCTCACATTAGATTAGGGCAATGCAAAATAAAAAGACTTTTATGACTAAGTAAAGTGATTTTGTCCAGTTCATTCTCTCTGCCTTTTAAATACTGTGAACGTGACCACATTAAAAACCACCCATTGAAACCTTTCTCTTCAACTTCTAAAGGTAAGGAAATCTGGAGTTGACCCTTCCCTAGAAGTAGCCCTTCATTCTTATTTCTGAGCAAAGGGAGTGAAGCTATTCAAGTCTACCTTCAGACTCCATTAATACCCCAGTGACACAGTCAGATCAAGCACCATGGTGAAGGCTATCTCTCTGACTTTTCGTGTGTGTGAATTTAAGATCAGATCTCAAAGAGCAAAAGCTTTGTGTTAAATGTTCCTTCCTTCCTTCCTTCCTTCCTTCCTTCCTTCCTTCCTTCCTTCCTTCCTTCCTTCCTTCCTTCCTTCCTCCCTCCTCCTTGTCTCTCTCTCTTTCTTTTTCTTTCTTTCTTCCTTCCTTTCTTTCTTTCTTTCTTTCTTTCTTTCTTTCTTTCTTTCTTTCTTTCTTTCTTTCTTTCTTTCTTTCTTTCTTTTTTCTCCTCCTCCTCTTCTCCATCCTTCTTCTCCTCTTCCTTCTTTTTTTTGAGGGGTCTGTGTTTTCTTTCACAACATGACTAATATGGAAATATGTTTTGCATGATTACACATACATAGCCTATATCAAATTGCTTACCACGTCAGGGAGGGGGAGAGGAAGGATGCAAAGAATTTGGAACTCAAAATTTAATAAAAGAATGCTAAAAAATTGTTTTTACATGTAATCGGGGAAAAAAAATTCAAAAAAGTGAAAGATAAAAAAAGAGAAAGAAATCATCATAGAAAAATAAGTTGAAGAAGACAAAATCATTGATTTGGCCAGATTCTCTATCTCTGCTCCATTCTCCCTTTCCTCATTTGAGCTCCATGGAACTTGTAAAATTTTATTTGAATATGATCTCCAAAGCAATAGTAAGACTCCCCCAGAAGTGCTATGAGGTCACCACTTACTGTTTCTCCTGGGACTTCCTGTTCTGAAACATAATATTGCTCCATTCTCTTCCAATCGTTATTACTAATGTGGGAGCAGATTGATGCTGTGAAACTGGAACAGCTGTTTGTGACTCATGGGAATATCATATTTAGAATGTTTTCCCCAATGAAATATATTTATTGGGATGACAAAGAGCACTGTCTGGAAGGTAAGTAAGCTTGCCTGTCTGCTTTGCTCTTAAACTCAGCCTGGTACAAGGATAGAAAGGAAGTACAGTACAGGCTCATTTGGGACAATCACCTGGTTAAAAAATCACCTCCTGGATGTCCTGATGATGTCCTGGAACCATGATTTTGGACAACAGGGAAATTGGAGCTTAGAAATAAAATGCAAGTCATAGAAACTAGGCATTGTAGCTAGCTTAACCTATACACTGGTGGCTCACATAGAGAAACACAAGAATAAGGGGTTGAGTTATATCACTCAAGGAGGAGGAAACACATAGTCATATAAAATTAGAACTTAAAAGAATCTTGGTAAGGGATAAGAGCATTTAGGCTTTTATCTTTTCTATCTGTTAGGCTCTGGGGAGTAACATTGCCATTAACACTTGAGCAGGCCAGATGGCCTACCATTTAGAGACCACTATTGCTCACACCATTCATCTGGTCATTTTCAAACCGGGTATCACCACATCCTGCTGGGCTTGGTTACAGATGTAGTTGCTACAACTTGAAGGATGAGGGGAAAAAAACCCAGAAACTAGCAAAGAGAAAAAAAAATTCTTCCCACCCTTCTTATCCCCTCCATGTGTTTTTAAAGGAATATTTGATATTGTAATTATAAAATTAAACTTTTTAAGCAAATATAGAAAAGGAGAATTAGAAAGGATGGATCCTGAAAAGCCATGCTATTTCTCAGATTCCTAACCTTTTTCCTGTCTTAGACCCCTTTGTAAGTCTGTTGAAGTTTATGGAGGTAGGTAGGTGGCACAATGAATAGAACATTGGGCTTGGAGTCAGGAAGACCTCAGTTCAAATCTGATCTCAGACATGTCTTAGCTGTGTGACCCTGGGCAAGTGACTCAGTTTCCCCAACCATAAAATGGGAATATTAACAGTACCTTCTTCATAGGGTTATTGTGAGGTTCAAATTAGATAATATTCGTAAAGCGCTTAGCACGGTGCCTGGCATGTGGTAAGTGCAATATAAATGCTGATCGCTGTCCTTCTCATAATAATATTTTAAAATACATAGGAATACAAAAGAAACCAATTAAGTTCAAATAGTTATCAATTTAAAGAGTTTATAGACATTAGATCAAGAACTCGTCCGTTATTTGAATTTCCTCAAATATCTAATGGTTTCATAAAACCCAATCAAGAACCTTTGGCAAATCCCATAATACCAGAACATGGGGGAATCCAATTCAGCTGAACATTTATTAGTTATCTGTTGCATGCAAGGAACTGTGCTACCTCTGTGGGGCAAAGCTTAAAAGTGACTGTCCTTGTTCTCAAGGAATTTACAGTCTACTGGACAGGGATAAGTCATATTCACACAGTATAATGCAAAAAGAAAGTAAAGGGGAGAAAAGAGACATTCAGAATACTCTAGGAAAGTTTTATTACCCAATGTGTGAAAAGTAGATTTGTCCAGACTTTACCTCACCCAATCTATTGAGAATACTGCTGTGGTAAAAAAGCAGCAATACTAGAATTAGCATAAAAAACCCCAAGGTGTGACTCCCAGCTCCCACAATGATTTTTTGTGTGATAGTGGACAAACCATGTTCCTTCTCTCTTTGAGTTCCACCTTACTCATCTATAAAGGGTGATAATAATACCTGAAGTGCCAACCGCAAAGGGTTATTGTAGGGACTGAGAACTAGAAAAGACCTTAAAGGTCATCTAGCATAGCCTCCTTCTCCCCCCAACCCCACTACAGATGAGGATCAGGTGACTTATCCAACATCACACAGGTAATGATTGACAGAGACAGAATCTGAATGCAGTTTTAGATTCTGAAGCCAGTCCTCTTTCCATTGAACCACAACTGTACTTTTTAAACCCCAGTTATCTGTATGCATATAACTTATTCTAATATTGGGGGATTTGGTAAGCAAGGCCCTGTTTGCCCAATCCATGCCTACAGAATTATAGTTGCATAAGTAACCACAGGGTTTTGTAACAATGGCATAATGCTTTCGGTTTTATTAATATCTTTCTTGAAGGATCTCAACACTCTGTGGTCCTTCTTGGCTGCAGCAGGATACTGAGCTGATCTCCACAGTGAACAATCTACCGTCATTCCCATTTCCCTAAATGCATTACCTTGCACTTGCCCACATTAAAACTCATCTAGCACTTTCCTGCCCACTTGCACAGATAAGATCTTCCTGTTGTCAATCTTTATCCACTTAACTCTGCTCTTCCTGGATGACTTCAGTGTCACCTGAAAACTAGAAGATTTCACTATGTACTCCCTCCATGGATCATTCATAAAGATATTAGGACCAGTCCTACCATGGATTCCTAAACAATCCTGCTTTTTAAATGTCCACCCAAGTGTCCATTTCCCACAACCTTTGTTTCTTAGTTTTTAAAGTCATGACAAAACAATACTTCACCTTCCCCTGCCCCCAATCCCATGGTGACTCATTTCTTTTTTTAATATCCCTTAGTGTAGAATCCTGTCAAAGGCTTTTTGAAAGTCTAAATAGATTATTTCCATCATTGCACTTTATCTACATAACCATTTACCCTCTCAAAAATATATTAAAAAGTCAATCTGTTATCTTGATGTTTTATATTACTTCTCAGACTTGCATCTCCATAAACCCAGTAGAACAATAGGGTACAGCCAGTATAAATTTCTTCAGACAGTGAGACAGTGTAATCTGGAGACAGAGTGGTATAGTAGATAGAGGAGTTTAGAGTTAGAAGACCTGAATTCCAATCTCAGCCACTGTGTGACCTTAGGCAGGTCCCTACCTCTTCTTCTCAGCCTCAGTTTTTTTATCTGAAAACTAAAAGAGATGATCTAGATGACTTCCCAGCTCTCTTACAATTCTAAATCTGTGACTATAATCTTACATGTGTTTAGGAGAAAGCAAAACTAAATGTGTTCTTATTCTAGAATGAGCACCAATGAATTAGACATGTGGAAACTATTGCTTGGCACCGAGCTGGACTGTCCCCTCTCTTCCCTAGGCCACCTTAGCACCCTACCTTCCCCTCCAAGTTCCTGCTAATGCTTCTTTTCCATTTTTTTCCACCTGGCTAGATACATGTTTCAAAGGGACAGGCTCCATTTTGTTCCTCTCTTTTTCCCTATGGAGAAACTCTTTGGATCTTCCCGTCCCAGGCTGCTTCTTTTGTGAAGGCAAACTAGGCCATCTTTTGCCTCAATTCCTACCTAGCCTTTAACTACTGAATGGGCATTTCCTCAGACAAACTGAGACCTGGGAAAGACCTTAGCTTAAAAAGGCCAAGGTTTCCCACTGCATCTGGGGCCATCGGTGGTCTTCTCGACTTATGTCTTGCCACTGGACTCCAACAACTCTGAAGGGGAAAGTGAGGCTGATGACTCTGCACAGCTCTGCCTCACTTAACTCCAATTCACTTGCAAGTCAGAATGTCATCCTCCTGATGTCATTGATCCTCTTCAAGAACGAAGGACAAACAACAACAATATTTCCCTATGGTGGTGGGTCTATCCTATTCAGGTTCCCCACCCCACTAGGCAACCATATGCCTGAGTTTTTCCTGTTTTCCCTGATGTTGACATTTTGTTCCTCTGTTTCTATTCATTTGTCCATTAAGCTCTTTGAGAGCAGGGATTATCTTCTTTCCCTACCAGTAACCCCACCACTCAGCACAGTGCCTTGCACATAACACCAATGATGTTTTTTAAATGCTCTTTCATTTATTCAGGAATTAATTAATTCATTCCTATTCAGTGATCTTATGCTTTATTATAGATTTCCTCAGCTTGCTCAGTACAGAAGAGAAACCCACAGTTTTACAATCTCCTAGATCCTTTCTGGAGCTCTTTTGTGCGGGGGTCACATTGGCAACCAAATCGTCCTCTGGTACAGTGGTCATTTGTAACAATAGGTTATACATTTTGGCCAACAGTTCACCCATTTCATCCTTGAGCTCCTTCAAAACTCCCAGGTGGACACCATCTGGTCCTGGTGTTTTATGTATACTTATTTTGTTGTTTTGCATTAGAGCATCCCAAATATCAACCATTATGTGATTTAGTCCCTCAAACCTGTGCATTTCAGGAGATAATTTGTGTGAGAGAATCTTCCTAATATCTTCCTCAATCCTGGAGATGAAGAGATCATTAAGTCCTTCAGCTATTTCCTTTCTGTCTCTGAGTATTCCTTTGGTGATGTTATTAGCAAGAAAGCTATGTGGTATCTGTGTATGTATGTATGTATCTATCTATCACACCCTTTATTATTTTTCCCCCATACTCTGGCAAAGTGTTCTTGAGAGTCTTTTTGGAACCTACTAATTTTTGGTTTATGCCTAACATGTGAACTTAGCTTTCCTGTTGGGACTAGCATTCTCTTTTTCAAATGATATATTTTTTTCCCCTGCACTAACCCCGTGACTCCATCAGTATCACGCAGGGATTTGTTTTGAGAGCCTGTTGCATTTGATCTTCAGCAAACATTTTTATTTTCTTTCTCTGAACTTCTTGGGCTTTTTTGGGTAATTTTAAAATTCATTTTAAACTTATATACAAAATGAGAAAAAGAAAAAAACATTGCCATGTACACAGCAGAACGTAAGAGATGATTCCATATGAAACGATAAATATCCATTTCAAGAAAGCCTGTATAAAAAATACTACGCATTGTTTTCCAAGCTGCCCAGCTTTTCTTTTGTTCTCTGCTGTGCACCTAAAGAAGGTGTTTTTAAATAGTCTCTGGACCCATGGCAGGTTACTGACTTTAAAATTCTAACCTTCACTTTCTTCCCTCCTACCTCCTGTCCATCAAGGTTCTTTTTTCAAAAACTGAATGTATAATGGATTTCTGGGGTGCCCCCTTTCCCACTGAGCTCAAGCAGTCTGTATGGTGCTCTTCATTACTAAATGCCTCATTTACTGCTGCATCCAGGACTAGCTCCTGTTCACTAGTCAGGATGAAGTTCAGTACACAGAAGTATCTTTGTGGTTTCTTGAGCTACCTTTTCTAGGGAACAGTCCTTCATTCTATCTAAAAATCTCACCTTTATCTCTCATTCTTATGAAAGCTAATCTATGCTGGAGTAATTAAAGTTCCCTATTATTATTATCTGGTCTAATTGTGTTGCTTCTTTAATTGCATTTAATGTTTCTATTTCATCCTCATCATCATAGTCGATCATTCTCTACTACATTCCTATTGTTAACTTTTTATTATTGTGGGCATGGAATTTCCACTCAGAGCTTCCATAGCATTTCCCTTTTCCAAAAATATTTTTATCCTCTAACTCTTTATGTTGTCCCTCATGTACAGCCATATGCCCTTCCTAACTAAGTTGATCCTGTAGTGCTTATATCCTGGAAGAAATGCCTTTCATTTATTATCTTTCTGCCACAAGGTAATTGAAGGGCCATCTATACAAAGACCTTTGTTTGTGTTGTATCTCTGAGACCTCTGACACACACATACCTGAGAGAATAGTACAGAGCTCAGAAGGCATTACAATGGACACAGATTCGTGGTATAATAGGAAGAAAACTGGATTTGATGTCAGAAGACCTGGCTTCAAATCCTGTCTTTATCATGTACAACCGGTTGACCTTGAGTAAATCACATAAATTTTCTGGGTTCTAGTGTCCTTATCTGCAAAATGAGAAAATTTTGCATGACCTATAAGGTCACTTTTAGCTCTAAATCTATGATCTTAATCTAAATCTATGAGCTGAAACACACAGAATCATCATTGCCCCTTCCTTATGCCTTTGGCCAGTTTGCAACATGGCCCATGTACAAATCTCTAGGGAAATACACAAAATTGGAGAACCCAGAGACATTTAGAGGAAATAACACAGAAACAAGTGGGAAATCTCTTCTTCCCACCCTCCCGCCACCCTTTACTCTTTCCTAGCACAATGGTGGCTATGACTTGAGTACATGACACTCCATTTACTCCTGGAGCTGTAACTGCCTTTACTGTTGGAAGTCGAGGGAGGAGAGAGACATCCCTTCTCCCATTTGCTGGAAATCCAAGTGAAAACTGATCTTGGATCTATCCCAAGAGAAGATGGTTCTAAAGACATAGCGCAGAGACTTTCTATAGTTTTACTCTGGGTCTGTTGTCAATCATCTTTGATCCAACAGTCCAGTCACACAGACCAAGGGACCCAATAGGAGATGCTATCTATGTCCATGTATGTCCTTTAGCAAGGGGCCAGAAGAGCACGTATTCCATTGGGAAGAATCAGAGCGCATGGACAGCTCCAAGGGAAATGCTCCTTTCTGACACTTGCTACACTGACACTAGCTCCCCAAACAGTGAGGATACAATCCCAAGTTTAGAGGGTAGACACTGTTGAAGAAGTCACATGACAGTAATGTGTACAGGACACTCCTGATAGTCCTTAGAGCCAGGATTGGATTTGCTCTACAAATCTTTGTATAAACATACCAAAATATTTACTGTAACAGTGGAGAATGAGAAAAGGCTGATATTAGGATCTTCTGATTTAGTCTCTGACACGCACTGCCAATTATTCAAATGCATCTGTCCTGTTAATTAGACTCCTGGCATTGGTATACTTCATCTAGTTTGACTTTTTTATCCTTTCTAATACCCACCTATCTGATACTCCATGCTATGGGTAGGCTCTTTGTCTATTCCATTTTTCTTAAGAATAGCACTGACTTATCTTCAGGTTAACTCTAGCAGGTCTTCATCAATACATCTTTTGAATGCTCGCCAACTTTCCCCAATTTTTTTTTAGTTTAAAAATATGCCAAGCATAAAACAGCATCTTTTAATGCTTCTACATAGTAGGACTTAGCTCAGTATGTGCATCTTCTAGAAGATGACTTTTGAGACAATGGAATTCTGTCTCTTTATTGGCCATCCATTCAAAAAAGGAAATCTATTTCTCTCAAACTAAATCACTAACATCTCTGAAAGGGGATAGCTCTCTTTTTAGACTTCACTGGCACCAGCTGGTCTAAGAAATACTTATGGTATATTGGCAGTCCCAAGACATAGGAAATAAAGAAGGAAATAAAAGGAAAGAAGGAGAAAGCCAGGTAGAGAAAGAGTGGCATCCCTTGGCCATGGTGCAAAACTTACAAAAGAAGATTTAGTCATTCAACATTTATTCAAACTGAAGTACTTGAGAATAGGGATTTCTTTTTGTTGTTTTTTGGAGGTTTTTTTTGCATTTCTTTGTATCCCAGGTGTTTTTCATAGTGCCTGGCACATAGGTGCTTAATGAATACTGTTGAATGACTGACAACATATATTTATTGATATTTTGAGGTTTTGTATATAAATCAATATTGGCTATTCCTCTGTTTCCTCAATCTAATATTAGAGCCGCTATTTCAAAGGCCAGAAGATAGTCTGGAATGAAACTTCATGTTAAGCTCCATATCAGCTATTCCCTCTCTTCCCCAAAATCAAATTGTATGCTCCCAAAAGCTTTGCATATACTTACTGTCAAGAACCAGAAGTTTATGAAGTCATTCAGATTAATCCAAACACCAGAACTTCAAATTCTGTTGTAATACCTACTCTGGACAACTCTTCAAATTTGTACTTGTACTCATAATTTGAGTCCTGAAAGTCAGTTGTTACCTTGTGTTCTATAGGTAATCCTGTTGGTGGCTACTCCTTCTACTACACCAGTATACCTCCTTTTAACAATCAACCTGTAGACTTAATTAACTATAAACAAAGGCATTTGCTAAGATGTCAAGGTAAGAATAACTGCTACAAAACACCACCCTATAAAACTGGAGCTTATTCTGCCACAAATATACACATCTTCAATCCATCCTCCACACAGCTGCTAAACTGAAATTCCTGAAAAAACCCAGTAATGATCATTTCACTCCCCTGCTTAAGAAGCTTTGTTTCCTCTTGCCCTTAGGATAAACTACAAGCTCCTTTGCTTGGCATTAAAACCTTTTGCTATGGAAATCCAGCCTATTTTGCAAGATTTGTTTCATGTTATACTATCTCTGTCTCTCTCTATCTGTCTATCTCTGTCTGTCTCTGTCTCTGTCTCTGTCTCTGTCTCCATCCCAGCTAAGCTGGCCTACTTGCCTTTATCCAGACAAGACATTCCATTTCTTGCTTCAGTGCCTTTGAACAGATTGATACCTCCGTGGTGCTTTCCTTCTTCACTACCACCTCCTGGAATCTCTGCCTCTGTTTAAGGTCCAGCTAAAGCATCACCTTGTATGTGAAGCTTTTCCTGATCTTCTATTGCTAGAGATTTCTCCCCAAAGTTACTTTGCATTTACTTTCAGTATAGAAGGGGCAAATAATCAGTCATCATACTTCTCCATCCCAAACAGGTGGAAGGCAACTCAATTTCAGTTGAAAAATTACAATATTGCCAAGGATGGATAAATAAGAAAGTTTCTAAAACTTTTCTTTTTACATGTATTCAAGTCTCTACTCTCTTTTCCCCATCTACCTGTAAATATTCTTATGTTTGCCCAATGATTAAAAAGTTTTCTCTTGACCCCACTATCCTACCTAAGCCACTATCTCATCTCTGCTAAATTTAGTGAAAAAGTTTCCTCTACTAATTCACTATCCATTCTCTTCTCTTTGACTAATTCCTCTCCCTAACTTCTTATGATCAATTGATTACCAAGTTATTTGATTTCATTTGTATAACATCTATTGAATTCATTTTATCTTTTCCATGTCCATGGCCCCCACACTAGTACAAACTCTCATCACCTCCTGTCTGGGTTATGGCAATAGCTTCTTTTTATTGTCTTGTTTAAAATTAATTTTATTTAAAAATTAATTAAAATCTATTTTCCTTCCCACCTGGCCTCCCACATTGGAAAAAAAAAAGAAAAAGAAAAGCACATAACAAATATGATAGTTAAAACAAATTACTGCATTGATCATGTCAAAAAAATATGTCCCAATCTTCTTCCTGAGTACATCACCTCTCTTCAGGATGTGGATAGTATGCTTCAATATCAGACCTCTAGGATCATGGTTGATCATTGCACTGATCAGAGCTCCTAAGTCTTTCAAAGTTATTTGTCTACAATTTAAGTTATTGTATAAATTGTTCTGTTATTTTATAAATTGTTCTCTTGGTCCTGCTCACTTAACTCATCAGTTCGTTCAGGTCTTTCCAGGTTTCTTTGAAACTGTTGTCTTTACCATTTCTTGCTGCACAATAGTATTCCATTACATTCATATACACTAATTTGATCAGCTGTTTCCTAGTTGTTGGGCATCCTCTCATTTTCCAATGACTTTTGTACATATCGGTCATTTCCTTCTTTCTTCAGTCTCTGTTGGACATAGGCCTACTGGTGGTATTGCTGGATCAAAGGGTATTTACAGTTCAGAAACTTTTAGGTCAATAGTTCCAAATTGCTTTTCAGAATGGCTAGACCAATACACAGGTCTACCAACAGTGCATGAATGTACCTGTTGGCCTTCCAATATTTGTCATTCTCCTCTTTGCCCATTGGATGGTTGTGAGATAGAATCTCAGAATTGCTTCAATTTGCATTTCTCTATTATTAGTGATTTGGAACATGTCTTTTTTTTCATATGGCTATTGATAGCGTAAATTTCTTCCTTAGAAAACTGCCTGTTCCTATCTTTTGACTATTTTTCAATTAGCGAATGGCTCTTATTTTTAGAAATTTTAATTAGTTCTTTATATATCTTAGTAATGAGACCTTTATCAGAGAAGTTTACTGCAAAAATTTTTGCTTTAGTTATCTATTTCCCTTCTAATCTTCGCTGTATTGGTTTTGTTTATATAATTTTAAAAAATTATGCAATCAAAATTGTCCACTTTATCTTCTGTAATCTTCTCCTCTTCTCCACCCATTGTTTAGTCCTTAACTCTTCCACATCCATAGATCTGAAAGGTACTTTCTTACTTTCACTAATTAGTTTTGATATCATTCTTTATATCTATGTACCCACTTCTTACTATATACTGTAAGATGCTGGTCTATACTTAGTTTCCGCCTGAACTGCTTTCTAGTTTTCCTAACAGTTTTTGCTGAAAAATGAATTCTTATCCAGTAGCTGGGGGTCTATGCAAACAACTTTTCTACCTCTATACTCACCCATCTCTAACCCATTTTTTTTTGTATTACAACCAAAATGATTTTTCTTATGTGTTGATTGGATCATGTTACTTTTCTATTCAAAGTTCTTTACAAAGTTCCCACTTGCCTGTTGGGTAAAATTCAGACTTCTTTGACTGAGATTCAAGGCCCTCCACAATCTGGCACCAGTCATACTATATTGCTTATATTCATTCATTCACTTTACACTCTGGTTAAACTAGACCACTCTGCCCCAGATGCTTAGTGCATTCTCCTGCTTCCTTGGCTTTATTCACATTGTTCTTTATGTTTAGGATATCCTTCTTGTCTTCCTTCACTTTCTGAATTCCTATCACTCCCTTAAAGCTGTTTCAGTTAATTCCAGCTGCTTTGGGGCAGTTAGAGGTTTCCATGGAAAACTCAGGCTGGCCAATAACGTTAAAATGGTATTTTTTCTTCTTCTTTCTATTAATATTCATTTTACTTCATACAATGGAAGCCATGAGGACTAACTTGAATATCCAGGATAATGGAAGGGATGGTGGCAAAGGAAGAGATTCTGGGCGAAGAATATATTTGAACCAGTTATTGGGGAGATAGATTAAATTGGGTCACGGCTGGCAAGACAGGATGTATCTGGGCCTCTGCTTCAATGACCAGAGGAACACAATATGAATAGAAAGGGGGTCATTGAGTCTGTAAGAGGCCACTGTAGCAGCTGTCTTGATTGGTTTCCTACCTCTGATGTCATAAGCAGGAAGGTATTTGGGAGTGTCCAGCAAGCACTGAAGTCTCAAGTCAGAAAATTTCAGATATGGAGTATTCTATAAAGGCCGGAAGGTGAGGGGGCTGGCAGGGGCCCAAGGCATGAGAAGACAACATTCCTAGAGCAGAGACAGTCTGTCACAATGTGAGTTATCCACTTCTCTGCCCACCCTACCCTTCTCCCTCTGCCAACGGAGAGGATTTTTCAAAACTATCTTGTTTTCTATGACACTTCTCATTCTCCCAATTAGTAACAACTTTTTGTCAGAGTTAATATCATACTTGTTTTATCCCTTAACAATTCATTTTGTCATAAAGTATTGCATATTATAATTATATGTGTTTGTGTCTTATCCCCTATTTCTTTGTCCCATTCTTGAGGGCAGGGATTGTGCTTTGTCTAAATTTTGTATATCCTACAGTGCTGAGCTTAATGCTCTGCACATAGGAGTTAGTAAATAAATATTTGTTGAATAAATGATCAAGAAAGAAATACATACTATATGCATAATGCTATGTTGGGTTCTGTTGGGCTGTGCTTGAGTCAGATTGGTACACTGTGAGTTCAGATTTGATGTTAGGATGAAATAAGACACATACAATCACAGAACAGCTTCTTTTTAAAGGTTTATTTAGCTTTATCACTGAAAGGATATTTAACAAGGATAAAGTAGCACTTAGCCTGGGAAGATGTGGCCTCTTCCTTTGCTGACATACAGAAACATGTCTAGTGAGCAGGTCAGGATGTGGAGACTCATGTAGTCTTGAGACATCTGCCAAGTTTGAAGAGCTCTGACCTCATGCCTTAGGTAACTAGGAAATCAGGTCACTATGACCAGAGGCTAATCACAGGGGTGGGGAACCTGCAGCCTCGAAGCCACATGTGACCTACTAGGTCCTGGGTGCAGCCTTTTGACTGAATCCAAGTTTTACAGAACAAATCCTTGGTTCTGGGAAGTTTGATTCAGTCAAAGGTCTGCACTTGAGGACCTAGAGGGCCACGTTGGCCTCAATGCTGCAGGTTCCCCACCCCTGGCAGCAGGAAGCTTCATCAAGGAGACAGTTTGAGCCTTGCCTTACCCCTGGGCTAATTAAGTTCCAGTTTTGTTGACATTTAGGGGGAAAAAAAAACCTAGCCTATTCCATTCAAAATAACACAGAAGCTACAAAATATTTTGGAGTGTATCTACAAAGATGTACATAAGAACTATATGAATCAAATTATATCCCTTGCAAAAATAAAGACCTAAATAAAAAGAGAAACATTGACTGCTCATAGGTAGGTTAAGCCTATAAAATAAAATGGCAATACTACTTAAATGAATTTTCTTAATTCAGTGCTATATCAAAATATCAAAGGAATATTTTAGAGAGCTAGAAAAAATGCTAGTGAAATTTACATTGAAGAACAAATGGTCAAGTATCTCAAGAGTAATAGTAAAAAAAAATGGTAAGGAAGGGTTTCTATCAGTACCAGAACTCAAGCTGTACTACAAAGCAGTAATCATTAAAATGATTTGGTACTCATTAACATATAGAGTGATTGATCAGTAGAACAAATTAGGTGCACAACATACAGATGCAAGCAGACACAGGAGCAGATTGTTAGATAAAACCAAAGATGCCACTTACGGAGGGAAGGACTCACTATTTGACAAAAGAAGAAAGAAAAACGAAGAAAAAAAAATTGAGGAACAAAAGCCAGAAATTCTAGGCTTTTAATCTCCATTTCAGAGAATCAGATCTCAATGATCTGGCCCATGTAGTGGATGATGCTGAATCTTTGTAGTTCACAGCAGGTCTCCTGATGCAAGGTGGTGAAGATGAATTGATGAGTAGAAGCAACACCGGGCATAGTGAACCCAGCATAGTGAACAACTTTTCATACCCCATCAAGGTCATTTATAGTAAAGTGACTGAGATCATAAGCCTCTTGCATTCAGCCTGCCCTAGGATTTAAGCTGATGCTAAGGTTCCCCCAATACAGCCACCCATTCAATTATTCCCTGGCTCACCCACCATCACTTCTCCTTCCCTGAGAACTACATCAGGGCAATGATACCAAATCTTTACTCTCTCAGAGGCTTCCTTAGAGGAATTGCCTTCTGCTTCTAAAGGGGCTAAAAATGAATTCTCCCTCACCTTCATTGCAGGGACTCAGAATTGCCACCAAGTCAACTAGGAAACCCTTTTTCTTCCAATTAAATGTACATTCATCAAGTTATGAAGCAACAGTTTCATCTTCCCCATGCTGTTAGAAAGCAAGGCATCCCTCAACAATCCCACTGTTTGCTCTGCCAGGTCCTTTTTCAGAAGGAGTTGTCCAATCCATTCTGGAGGAAAGTAAGTCTGCCAATTGAGGGGCACCTGAGGTATTTCTCCAGAAATAGCTATCCCTCCCCTGGGGAGGGGACCTTAAGGGTGAGGTAACTGAGTAGGGGAAGGAATGAGGAATGACAGGTGTGGATCAGCTGGTGCTATGTCCAAAAGCATTTGGATGAGTTATGTGTTCCGGGAGACTGAATCCAAGAAACTACTGGACTGAAAAGCACTTCCTTAGATGAAAGTTTGTGAGGTAAAATTCATGAGCTGAAAGTTCCTGAGGCTGTGAGGTAAATGTTCATGAGGCAAAATGTCTTGAAGCTATGAAGGGATGGAGGGAGTGAGGAATCTTGGAGGGGTGGGTGAAGTGGGGGATGAAAAGGTGGAGGGGGCAGAGAAGATAAGGTAACAAGTATGAGGTAAAAAGAGGCTGAGAAAGAAAATAGTGTTTAAAAATAAGATGGAAGGAAATATACAAATAGTAATTACAACTTTGAATGTGAATGGGATGTTTATAGCGCGGCTCTCTTTACAGTGGCAAAGAACTGGAACTTGCAGGGATCCCCACCAACTGGGGAATGGCTGAACAAGTTGTGGTATGTGTTTGTGTTGCTACTGTGCTGTAAGAAATGATGAGCTAAATGATCTTAGAAAGAATTGCACAAAATGATAGAGTGAAGTAAGCAGAACTAAGAGAACATCTTATGTAGTAACAGTAATATTGTTTTAAAAATGACTTTGAGTGACTAAGTCATTTTGACTATTATAAAAACACAAATTAAAAATAAAGGACATATGAAGAAAGATGTTATTGGAAAGAAAGAATTGATAAGTAGAAGTGTGTATAGAATAATTTTATACATATATATTTGTATCTATTTGTATCTAATGGAAGCCATCTCTAGGGTGGAGGGGAAGAAGAAGAAAGAGAGAAAAACAAATTTACGTGATAACTTTGTTGGATATTTGGAGAAAATAGCAAGTTGTACATGGTAGATTTGCAGTTCCACATGCAATCATCTTTTTATTGTACTGTGTTATGAAATGCTTATTTTGTTCTATGAATTGAAAATAAATTAAAAAAACTCCATCTCCCCTTCCTAAGGTCTTATTGATTCATCACAGGTATGACTTTTGGGAGATTTTACCCTGGATTTGGCAGGTAAATGATGATGCAGTTGTTGATAAGAAGGGGCAGATGTCTTGTCCTGAGGTTGGAGATTTTGAGACAAATTTAGGCACTCAAAAGTCATTGAACAGATTTTTTAAAAGGAGTTCTACTAACCCTAACATTGAAAATATATTCAACAAGGATATGAAATAGTAGTACTTGGCTAGGGAAGATGTGGCCCTCCTTGTCTCTGTATGGAAACATGTATGATTAGCAGGGCAGCATGTGGAGGCTAGTATGGTCCTAGGACATCTGACATGTCTGAAGGGCTCTGACCCCCTGCAGGTGGGTCAGGAAGCCATATAACCAGAGGCTACCAGGAAATTTCTGAAAGAGACTGTAGCTTGATCTACACTGCCCCTACCTTCAGGCCAATCAAGTCTTAGCTTTGTCACCTTTTAGGGGAAAGTTAGCCTACCTATGCTGAGAAAGTTTGCATACCTAGCATACATTATCACATTTGAACCTCACATAAATAATAATGATAATTATACCTGTGGTGCCCCTCCTATGAGGTAGGTACCACAGGTATCATTATTCCCATTTTGTTGTTGTTGTTCAATTATCTCAGTCACGTCTGACGCTTGATGACCCTATTTGTGGTTTTCTTGGCAAAGATATTATAGTAGTTTGCCATTTTCTTCTCCAGCTCATTTTACAGATGAGGAAACTGAGGCAAACAAGGTTAAGTGACCTGCCCAAGGTCACAAGCTTAGAAAGTGCCTGAGGCTGGATTTGAACTCATTAAGATGAGTCTTCCTGACTCCAGGGCCAGCACTCTATCTATTGTACCACCTAGCTGTTTGTGCAAAATGTAGTTTGTAACTAATTGACAAGCTAGAGCGGGAATCCATCTTAGAGTTTTATTAGAACTCGATGAAATTGTCAATATCTTTTGAATGTGTACTCTGTCTTTATAAGCAACCACTGTCCCTATTCACCTCTCGAAAGCTTGTTCCAGCTGTGACCTACTTTTGCCATATCCCTTTCCAGTAGTATAAAATTCCCCGCATATTGACTTAAAGAAAACACAAATTAACATTATCTATGTTGCATTGTATTTTTATTTACTTTTTTAAAAATTTCTAAACTGTATTTTAAACTGATTAGTGCTCTACTAGGGAGTTTTGTGGCTGAGCTACAAGTTTGATACCTCTGTTTTAGAAAGTTGGGGTCACAGGGTAATGCAGAGATTGAGACTTTTAAAGATGAAGTCTATTAATATACGGTTAAATCTTATTGTTTCTACCTTTAAAACATCTTTATATATCCCCTATTCTCCAATCAGCTGTCACTCAGGCTCAAGCTCTCACAAACTTATATCTGGCTTGTTATAATAATAGCCTTCTAATTGGTCTCCTTGCTTCAAGTCCTCCCTCACTTCGATCCAATCTCCACTCAGCTGCCAAACTTGTTATTTTTTCCTAACCTTCATTTCTGACTTCATACCACCCCTAAACTGCACTCTTGTAACTCCCTATTACCTCCAAAGCCAAATGTAACATGCAGTTTGCCCACAGCCTGGGCCCTTCCTACCTTTCTTGTCTTGCACTTCATTTCCCTTCTCACATTCTGCTATTCAGCTATACTGGCCTATTTGCAGTTCCTGACACACAACACTCTGTCTCTCAAGTCTGAGCCTTTTCCCTGGCTGTCTGGGATGGCTCGACCTCTGTAACTCAGCCTTCTGATTTCCATGGCCTTCTTCAAGACTCGGCTCAAATCCTACCTTTGGCTGTTGACCATTCCCATTTCTCTTGCTGCTGGCCCCTTCCCTCTGAGATAGCCTTCCAATTACACAGTATGTAACCTCTATATACAACACACACACACACCCACACACACACACCCCTACACTATAATACCTAGCTGTTTACATGTAGTTTACTCCCTTAGAATATGACCGCCTTGAGAGTAAGGGGCTATGCTTTTGCCTCTTTTTATACTGACAGTGCTTTATCACAGTGCTTTGCACATGGTAAGTGCTTAATAAATGCTTATTTGACTGACTATTGTGCCACATAACTCACCTTATCTGTGGGAGCAGGCAGTGCTCTATGGCTGCCCTATGGCCCAACTCAACTATCCCACAGTCACATGTAGATCATACCTACTTTCCTTCCCCTTATGTTCCTGGGGTTTGTATCCCATAACATTTTCTTATGCAGTCTATCTATTAAGTATGCAATTTTAACATCCCATAATTTTCTGATGAGGATTCTCTTAGGAGACAGGAGGCATGGGTCCATGCTAGACGCTCTTAAACTTTTTTTGTTTCATGAATCACATTTGCCAGTTTGGTGAAGACTATGGACCTTTTCTCAGAATGTTTTTTACATGGATAAAATAAAACACATGTGATTAATTATAGTGAAATTATAAAAACATTTTAATAAAATTATAAAACTACATATGCATATGCATTTTATAATTTTATATATTTATTATATATATTTAGAAATATGTATTTATATATATATTTAAATGTAACCCAGAGCTTAAAGCGCATTTGTGTAAGACTCTTCTCAATGGTAGAGACTGATTATATCTGACTAAGGAGAAGAGAGGTCCTAGTCATTTTCTGACTTGCAGCTTCAAGAAACAAAGACACATGATTCCAGATTCTCTTCCTGTCCCTAAAGGGAGAGAAAGATTCTGGGAAGAAACAAACAGATGGAAGAGCCAATATCTTGATCATGTCCTTATTCCCAGCTTGCTACAGTAGAGACTTCAGGGAATTTCCCTTTGGATGAGATCTAGGACTCTCTTAGTTGAACTGAGATTTCAGAGTTCCAATGAGAGAGCTGTGTATTGTCTAGTATATTCTTATCTATATAACTTCTCTGATTTCTGTTTGCTATAGGCTAAGATAAACGTGTTTATTTGTCATTTGCTACATGTATGTTCTCTGAGGAAATGATATTTGGTGGGAAGTTTGTCAAGCCTTGAAGATCTACCTTGGGGTTACTCCTACCCCATTAAGAAAGAGTAGTCAGCAACTCAGCTTGAGTCTTAAAAGTTATTTTTCCCAGACTGAAAATATTTAGGGAGGAGTAGATATATATAATTCTAGCCTAGTATATTTTATCTGAGGAGAGCAGAATGTCCAGCCTCTGATGCTAATCTCCTATCTCTCTTCCTAGCAGGAATCAAAGTCTCCCTTGAAAAAGGGAGGGAAGCTACAGGAAAATAGTGGGGGAAGGTGACAAGAGAGCAGGGAGATGATAGAGGGGAGGGAAGATTGGGAGAGGAGGTAATCAGAAGCTAACACTTCTGATGAGGGACAGGGTCAAAAGAAAGAATAGAATAAATGGGGGGCGGAATGGGATTAAAAGAAATAGAGTTAGTTTTTCACAACATGACTACTATGTTTTGCATAACTGCACATGTATAACCCATATTGAGTTGCTTGCCTTTTCAATGAGGGTGGGTGGGGAGGGAGGAAGGGAGAAAATTTGGAATCCAAAGTTTTAAAAGCACATGTTAAAAAAAATGTTTTCTCATGCAACTGGGAGATAAGAAATACAGGAAACAGGGTACAGATATCTATCCTGCCCTACAGGAAAATAGAAGGAGAAGGGGATAAGAGAAGAGAGGGAGAGACAGAAGGGAGAGCAGACTAGGGGAAGGGGTATTCGGAATGCATACCATCTTGGGGTGGAGGGAGGGGCGAGATGGGGTGAAAATTTGGAACTCAAAATCTTGTGGAAGTGAACGTTGAAAACAAAAAATAAAATCTGATCAGAAATTTAAAAAAAGAGAAAAAGGGTAGGAAGATTTGAGAAGATTCTAGAGAGTCACACTTCCATATAAGCATAAATAGCACCCAAGAGAGACCCATGTGAACATATATAACCTACCTGGGCAATTCACATGTCCACCCCCTTACAATTCACAGAACCGATGTTAATTATCAGCGTGCAATTTATATACATTTTGGAGAGTAGCTGGCTCAAGCTGTGATTTTAACCTGCCTGTTCCAGTTAAGGTTGGTAACCTCCAACTTATTGAAGATATCCTTTTTTCTTGCTGTTAATCACACAACGCTTTCTCTTTATATTTTCCTTACAAGTATGTCATTTTCCATGAATTAGAGTATACTTTGTCTATTGCATTTGCTCTACTTTCCACTGAAGATATCCTGCATGTCTAGTGGGTCCTTATCCTGTCCCAGCAAGGCCAGAGCACTGGCAAATGTAACCCCCTATGCTTACCAGAGGTTCTAGAGAAGGTGGTGAAAATAGGCCTATAAGTCTCACTCCCCTACCAGGCAACCTGGTGTAATCTCCTGCAAAAGTCAGAATTATTAAATATTTAAGCAAACAATCTGTTGGAGGAAAGGCAATATAGTGTGTATAAAGGGAAATCCTGCCTTACTAGAGAACTTGAAAAGAGTATAAAAGCATGTGGACAAGGAAAAACCACTGGATATAATTTATTTAGACTTTCAATAAGCCCCTGGCAAGGTTGTACACCAAAGGTTATTTTAAAAAATTGAGTTATCATTATATTGGTTACATGTTGGAAAGGGGGCTGAATTGGCAGAGAGTATTATCATGGGTAGGGAAATTACTTTAGCAACAGAAAGCAAAGAGTATGAATAAACAGGCCTTTCTCTGGATGGAGAAGTGTCAACATTGAAGTCTCCCAGAGATCACTGCTGAAATGACCTCATGATGTTTTCATAAATGATTTAAAAGAAAAAGTGTGCAGCAAAATCTTCAAGTTTGCAGATAACACTGAGTACCAAAATGCTAAGCCAATGGAAATATATTGCAGGGAGATCTTTAAGAATAAGTGAGTGGACAGAATGGTATCAAATTAATTTCAACATTGGCCAATGGGGGCAAAAACCCAATCCAGATTATAATAATGATTATGGACTTGGTTTTCAGTCATAATACAGGATTGAGATCTGGTGAGAGGGTACTATTTTCTCTCTGGGTTAGAGATAGAAGGCACTTCACAATTACTTTTTTTTCGGCAAGAACTAATTTTGCATACTTTGGAACCAGGTTTCAACAACAGTGGCTATATACATTGTAATCTAAATAGCTAAATCCCTAGTTATTTCCTCAGTTATTTCCTGCAGATACACCCAGACCAATATATCCAAGATATCCTCAAACTCCTGGAAACACACTGATAACAAATTGATTCATGGATCCTCACATGACTGGGCATGTTTGGAAGGAAGAAACTAGCTCATACAACTTGACAGTAATGGATATTATCTCAAGAGAAGGGTGTCCCTAGGTCATATGGTCCTGTGAACATTCCAAATGTGGAGCATAGCAATGTTTTATTCAGCAGTAACTTGTCCCACACAAAACAGATAGGTGGCTAAACCAGGTCACAGTATCTGGGTGTGTTCACTACAGGTTCTTATGTACTATTATCTTATGATGAGGAATTATTCACTGATGCAAATCCATCCCAGCTTTGTAATCATGGTCACTGTTTCCCTCTCTACTCCTCTATCTCAGTGTGTTTGAGCTTTCTCTTTACTGAGTGGTTTGAAAGCCTGTGCCCTGTGTGACCTTGTGTGGAGGCCAAGGCTTTCCCAAAGTCCAACAGTTTGTATCTATCATCTACTAAATAGCCAAACACGTTTTTGTTTTGAGGGGGGGAAGGGGATGTCAACTGTGAACCCTATATGAATTTGAGGATCAATTTTTTTTTGTTTAGCTCTTTTTTTAACCAAGAAAGCTTGAAAGTCTTCTAGTTCATTACCATTTTAACCCCCTGAAGGATTATGCTTAGTTTCACTGGATAGATGATTCTTGATTGTAGTCCTACCATCTTTGCCTTCTGGAATATCCCATGACTTCTGATATTTTAATGTAGAAGTTGCTAAATCCTGTGTAATCCTTACTGTGGTTCCATACTAGGATTATTTCTTTCTGACTGATTGCAATATTTTCTCATCCTGAGAGTCTTGGAATTTGGCCATAATGTTCCTGGGAATTTTCATTTTGGGATCTTTTTCAGGAGGTGATCAATGGACTCTTTCAGAGTCCACTTTACCCTATGGTTCTAGGCAGTTTTCTTTGACAATTTCTTGAATTATGATGCCCCAGTACTTTTTTTGATCATGGCTTTCAGGTAGTCCAATAATTCTGAAATCATCTCTTTTGGACCTATTTTCCAGGTCAGTTGTTTTTCCAATGAGATATATTACATTTTCTTCTATTTTTTCATTCTTTTGATTTCTGTTTGATTGATTCTTGATGTCTCATGGAGCCATTAGCTTCCACTTGTCTGATACTAATTTTTAAGGAGTTATTTTCTTCAGTTGGCTTTTTAACCTCATTTTCCATTTGACCAATTCTACTTTTTAAGAAGTTGTCTTCTTCAGTAAATTTTTTCCCTCCATTTTTGTGCCTCTTTTATGTAGCTGTTGACCCTTTTTCATGATTCTATTGTATCATTCTCATTTCTTCACCAATTTTTCTTCTACCTCTCTTATTTGATTTTTAAAGTCCTTTGTGAGCTCTTCTAGAGTTCTTTTTGGGCCTGAGACCACTTCCATTTTTTCTTTAAGGTTTTGAAGGTAGGCTTTTTAGCATTGTTTTTTACATCCAATTTCTGTTTTGATCTTCCCTGTCTCCATAATAATTTTATATAATTATATTCTTTTTTGTTTTTTGTTCATTTTCCAACCTATATATTACTTTCAAATTCGAGCTCTGCTTCTGGAGTGAAGGGGATACTGTTCCAAGCTTCTGATACAGGATGAAAGAAGCAAAACCAAAAGAACAATGCATGTAATAACTACAACAATGTAAAGCACACTAAACAGAAGCTAAATCTTAGTAAATAAATGAAAAATTATAAAAGCTCCTGGGGAACAGACAATGAAACTTATCTTTATCCTCATAACAGAGGGACAGAAAACCATTAGGTCAGAATATCAGTCACTCAGTCAATTAGCATTTATTAAATACCTTTATATGCTAGGCACTGTACTAAGGTATGGGGATGCTAAGCAAACCAAAAAATAGTCCCTGTTCTCAAAGAATTAATAACCCATTGGAGGAGATGACATCAAAACAACCATGTACAAAAAAGACATGTAAATTGTGGGACATATCAGAGGGAAAGTAGTAAAATTAAGAGGACTGGGAAAGATTTCTCACAGAAAGTGGGACTTTAGCTGAGACTTGGAGAAAGCCAGGGAAGCTAGGAGGTGGAGATGAGGGAGAACATTCCAGGCATAGGGGATAATCAGCAAAAATGCTCAGATCAGGGTGATGTAGTATCATGTTCAAGAAACAGAAAGGAAGTCTGTATCTCTGGATCACTGAGTATATGGGGAAGATTGAGATTTAAGAAGTAAGAAAAGGTAGGAGGTGATGAAGTTGTGAAGGGCTTTGGAATCTAAACAGAGGGTTTGATATTTGGTCTTATAGGTAATAGGGAGTTCACTGATAATTGATAATAAACACCACCGGTGTTTATTGAGATGCTGTCACTGAGATGTTTTTGCTTACTTGTTTTTCTTTGAAACAAGGAATGATTGTGAATACTGAATCTTATTGTAGGGGAAAGGTTGGGTTCTTTCCCTCTGAACTGTCTTTGATGATAAAAGATATCAACAAAATATATAATTTTAAAATGTTTCAGGTATGAACATAATGTACTTTGGTCTTATACAAGACTAGGATGTTTTCTTTTTTGTTTCTTTCTTTTAAAAACCCTTCCTGATAATAATATACACTATTTTTTTAAGCTTTGGCTGCAAGAACACATAGGGTTGACTTCTGGAGCCAAGATGGTGGAATAAGCAGGAAATTGCCTGAACCGTCTCAAACATTGAGTTTGTGCAAAAGCTTTTAAATTTGACATAAACAAATGGCAAGTAGACTTCCAAGTATTTTGTATTGTCTACAGTTATTTTAAATGGGATTACTCTTTCTATCTCTTGCTGCTGGGCTTTGTTGGTCATAAAAAGAAATGCTGATAATTTATGTCAATTTATCTTATATCCTACAATTTTGCTAAAGTTGTTAGTTATTTCAAGTAGTTTTTTAGTTGATTCTCTAGCATTCTCTAAGTATGCCATCATATCATCTGCAAAGAGTGTTAGTTTTGTTCCTCGTTGCCTATTTTAATTCTTTTAATTTCTTTTTCTTCTCTAATTGCTATAGCTAGCATTTTTGTACAATATTGAATAATAGTGGTGATAATGGGCATCCTTGCTTCATCCTTGATCTTATTGGGAAGGCTTCTAGTTTATCTCATTACAAATAATTCTTTGTGAAATTGAAAATTGATACCCCACCTTATTCTGTATTATTTGTTAATTATTGATTGAGAATTGCGTGTAATCACTAGAATCAGTACTTAAGAATTTATATTCTTAACATTAGGGTCTATATGGTGGTTTGACTTATAATAAGAATAACTTCCCCATTTCTTGGATCTACAGCCTGGACTCTGAGTCAATGAGATGTTTTGCCTGGTCACAAGCCTAGCACCAAACCACTCCAGTGTAGTGGGTTGCTTAACACAGGATTTTCCAGAGATTATTGACTGACTCTGTTTTTTTCCATTGTCCTGGATTTTGGAAACCCCCCCTTTTGAAGATGAGCATGATTATGCCAAATGTAAGCCCGCTCTACACCTTTACTCCACCTCTGCTATGAACCAGTCACAATCTTAGTTTAGCACTATTGAACTTTGTGTAACCAGTCATATAAAAAGCTGTTCTGTCTCTTTTTTTTAGGGGTCTCTGGTCACTGAGAGGCCATTGACTTCTATTACTGGCATCTTCTAGCCTTGCCAATCGACAGATTACACTTCAAATTTTTGTGCCTCAGTTTCTCATCATAGATTTTTATCATGACAACTTGCTGATGGTTTGACAAACTACTTGTCATTTTAAGGAAAGCTGCCTTTATTTCTGTTTTCTAGTGGTTTTTTTTTTTAAAGAAGAATGAGTGTTGTATTTTATCAAAAGCTTTTTCTGCACCTATTGAGGTAATCATACAAGTTTTGTTGTTTTTGTTACCGATGTGATCAATTATGTTTCTAGTTTTCCTAATATTGAACTAGCCCTGCATTCCTGTATAAATTTCACCTGGTCATAGTGTATGATCTTTGTGATTTTTGCTGTAATCTCCTTGTTAATATTTTATTTAAAATTTAAAATTTAGGGAAACTGGTCTATAGTTTTCTTTCTGCTTTTGCTCTTTCTGGTTTAGGTATCAGCACCATATTTATGTCATAGGAGGATTTTGGCAGAACTTCTTTTTTGCCTATTTCCCCCAATAGTTTGTAATAGTATTGGAATTCATTGTTCTTTAAATGTTTGGCAGAATTCACTTGTGAATCCATTTCTTAGGGTGCTCATTTATGGCTTTTTGGATTTCTTTTTATAAGATAGGGTTATTTAAATATTATATTTCTTCTTCTAATCTGAACAATTTATATTTTGTAATTTTTCATCCATTTCACTTAGATTGTTAGATTTTTTGGTATATAATTGGGCAAAATAGCTTTTAATAATGGCTTTAATTTCTTCTTCATTGGTGGTGAATTCATCATTTTAATTTTTGAGACTGGTAATTTGATTTTTAAATTTTTTTAAAAGTTAAATTAACCAATAGTTTATCTATTTTATTGTTTTTTTTATAAAATAAGTTCCTACTTTTATTTATTAGTTCAATGATTTCTTACTTTGAATTAAATTAATCTCTCTTTTGATCTTCAGGTTTTCCAATTTGGTGTTTAATTGGGGATTTTTGATTTGTTCTTTTTCTAGTGTTATGTTTTAGTTACATGACCAATTCATTGATCTGTTCTTTCTCTGTTTTATTGATCAATTTACATTCTTCTTTGAATTTTCACATGTAGCTGTTTTGACTTCATTGTCTTTTTCTTAGTTTGTGTCTTGATCTTCCCTGTCACCATAGTAACTTTCTATGGTCAGGTTCTTCTTTTGTTGTTTGTTCGTTTTCCAGCCTATTCTTGACTTACAACTTATGTTAAGGTTGAGTTCTACTCCCGGGGTGGAGAGGGCATTGTCTCCATCTTTCTGCTTGTCTTGCCACTGTTGTCAGAGCTACCTCCGGGCTTCTATAGGTTTTTGGTTCTTCCAAGGTAGTATGATTTAAGGAGAAGTGTGGTCAATGCTCTCCTGGCCTTTGCTGTGGTCTGTGAGTGACGACAAGCATTCTTCTCCACCTTGGAGCTGTGACCTGGGCTCCTGCACTCATGCAGCCACAACCAATAATGTGCTAGTGCTCCTCTTAGTGCTGGGCTTTTGACCCGCAACTGTGTATAGGCAATGGGACAGAGTCCTGCACTCAGCGCCTGCAAAGGTTCTGATTGTTTGTCCAATCCCATTATGCGCTGTGAGTTGAGAGCTCTCAACGCAGCCCCTGCCACTGATGAACTGCCTCCAAAGCCTGCTGTTGGCACCCAGGCAAGGTCTGTTCTGGGCTCAGCACACCACCCTGCTAAGACAAATCCTGCTGATCTCCTAAATTTTCCTGGGATGGAAAATTGTTTCCAGCCTAACTTTTTTTGTTGGTTCTCTTGCTCCAGAATTTAGATTTAAGGTGTTATTTTAAAATTGTTTGGAGGGTGTTTTAGGAGAGCTTATGTGAGTTTCTGCCTTTACACCACCATCTTGGCTCTGCCTCCAAGAGAATCTGCTTCTAATATTTCTAGGCAGTTTTTCTGCTTGGTTTCCGGCAGCATAGTATTCATGGGCTTTTTTTTTTTTCTGGAATGCCTGTGCTTTTTAGATGATTTCTTTCCATGATATTTTAAACCCTGGTGTTCCTGTATTGTAGAGTTCTCTTGTGTTTTTTCAAACTTGACTTTTGGTTTTATTCAGTTGACTTTCCTTCTACCTCTACATTTCTTTGTTTAAGAGAATTAACTGTTTTACAGAATCTGTCTTTTGTTCTCAAATTTCTTCTTAGGCTTGTTGATTTTTTCCTTAAAACTTTAATTTCTGACATTATGCCTTTGATACAGTTTGCTTCTCTGAACCATTTTGCACATTCTTTAAATTACTTCATGTTGCTTCTAAGGGCCCTGAAGAATTCCTTGTAATACTTTCCTCTCCCTCAGTGAATTTTTTCTTAATTTTCTTTGTTGCAAAAAAAAGATGTTTATGGAGAAGGCCTTTTTCCTTTGCTCATTTCTTCCCCTAAATAAGCTTTTATCTGTCTATCAGTCAGTCAGTGGATTTTTATGTGTTCTTACTGTTGCTTACTGACATGGGGTTCTTACTGATGCTTCCTTCCACCAACCATTCCCTATCTATAGGCTAAACATTCTTGTATACTTCCTCTAGTTCCTGCAGCCTACTCTCTAATTTTTCACACTACTAGGGTTAGACAATATATTTGGCATTTAAGAGACCAGCGTCCTGTTAGGATATAGCTGCAGGAAAACTGAGAAGCCATTATAGTTGGACCTATTTTCTGTTTCTCAGTGGCACTATTCAGGTCTCTGTCCTCTCTGAGATTTGTTTTCTTTAGTCTTTGGAATGTTGGGGTGGTAAAACTGTAATGCTCGCAGTCTCCCTTCTCCACCTTTTTCTCACTCCTAATAACTGCCAATTTCTTCCTGTACCATATTGAATAGTTTTAATCAGTGCTACATATTTTTTGCTTCTCCTTCTCCATACTCTTCTCCCCAAGATTCTACAGCTATCCCTTTATTCTCTTGAGCCTCAGTGCTGGTCTGATTCGAGATTCTCAACTCAGCTTGTGAGTCTCCTACATGGTGCAGAATAGTGGGTTAATAAAATATGTCTATGTTTAAAACTATAGCCACCAATACCCTAGTGCAATAAGAAATGATAAGCAGGATATTCTCAGAAACAACTGGAAAGACTTACATGAACTGATAAAAAGTGAAATGAACAGAACCAGGAAAACACTGTACATAGTAACAGCAATATTGTATGATGATCAACTATGAATGACAATTATTCTCAGCAATACAACGATCCCAGACAATTCTGAAGGACTTATGATGAAAAAAGCTGTCCATCTCCAGAGAAAGAACTAATGGGAGTTTGAATGCAAATTAAAGAACACTTTTTCTTTACTTTTCTTGTTTTCTTTTTGTCTAAATTTCTTTCACTTGAGTAATGTGGAAATTTGTTTTGCATGACCGCACATGTATAACCTATATCAAATTACTTGCCTTCTCAATAAGCGTGGGAGAGGAGGAAGGAAAGGAGAAAATTTGGAGCTCAAAAACTTTAAAAGGCAAATGTCAAAAATTGTTTTTACACATAATTTTGGAGAAAAAAAGCCAGTAGCCATTAAAAATTACATATAATTGCTCAATGGTGGTCTGGGGAAGAGAGCAATGTTGAACAGGGTACCAGGAGTGATAGGAACATTCTCTGAGCTTAAGTAATTTTTTTTGGTTTTTTCTTTCTCTTTTTAATTTTTAAAAATTTATTTTAAACTTAAATAGAAAATAAAAGAAAAAAAAACATTGCCATATACACAGCAGAACATAAGAGAGGATTTCAATATAAAACAATAAATTTCCATTTCAAGAAAGCCTATATAATAGATACTACACATTGTTTTTAAAGCTGCTCAGTTTTTCTTTGTTTCATTGTAGGTTTTCTTTTGTTCTCTGCTGTGTGCTTTTTATTTTATTTTCTCCCTCCCTCTCTGCACCCCCCCCCCAGGAAGGCTACAATTAAGCTTGGATATATATATACATATATATACACACACACACACACACACACACACACACACACACACACACATATATACATGTATGCATGTATATACACACATATGTATATATGTCTATGTATATGCATATATGTATATATATGTATATACAGACACACAGACACACACATATATACATATATATCGGTTTATACATAAACATAGGTATAAATACATAGATATAAATACCTACATGCTATACACATGCACACACACAAACATACACATATATACACTTATACATATATGTGTTAGACTGTACTATGCTTATTTCCACTTGTTATCTGTTTTCCTGAAAGTGAGTAGCATTGTTCTTCATAAGTCCAGGTCTTTTCATGCTTCTCCAAATCAGCCAGCTCATTTCCTCCACCACAGCAATATCACAACCCAATCATATCCTATCTGAGAGATTGTCTATGAAAGCTTTTTCCAGTTTGCTACATTTCTTCTATTCTTGGCCGCATAAGTTTTTATTTATACAAGAAAATTTTTATTTAAAGTAATCAAAATTATCCATTTTATACTTAAGTAGTACTCTCACCTTATAATATAGTGTAAGGTCAGATACTACTGAATCTGCTTCCTTTACATTTTTTTCCTCTGGTTTCTTTGAAAGTCTTGACCTTTTGTTCTTTCAAATGAACTTTGTTATTTTTTCTAACTTAGATAATTTTTTAGCAATTTAATTGGGATGACATTAAATAAATAAATTTGTTAGGTAAAATTGTCATTTTTTATATTGGCTTTACCTACCCATGAACAATAAATATTACTTCAAATGTTTAGATATGACTTTGTTTGTATAAAAAGCATTTTGTGTTTATGTTCATATAGTTCCTTTGTCTGTTTTGGCAGGTATACTCAGGTATTTTATGCTGTTTAGTTATTATAAATGCTTTAAAACAATGTCAAATAATATTGCTGATGCATAGTATAGTTTCCCTATTTTTCGCTTTTGATTAAATATATTTTAGCTTTAACTTTGTCTTAGATCATGATTACTACCTCTGATTTTTTTTAACATAATAAATTCTCCTCCTGACCTTTATTTTACCTTTGTGTGTATCTCTTCTTTTTATGGCATTTCCTGAAAGCAACATATTGTTAAATCCCAATTTTTAACCTGCTCTCAGTTTCTATTTTTATTGGTAAATTCATTCCATTCACATTCTAGGCCATAACTGCTTGTATATTTTCCTCCTTCCCTTTTTTTCTCACTATCCTTCTCAACCTGTTCCTTTCCCTTCTCACTCCTCTGCTTTACTTCTACCTGCTACCTTGCCCTCCTATTCCTTAACCTACTCATCCCTCCAAAAGTCCCTCCCTTACCCTCTTCTCCCACTTTAACCCCCTGACCTCTTACTTCTTTCTGAGTTTAGAAGACTTTTATACCTTTCTAGATATATGTACATTATACATATATATGATATATATATATATATATACATATATATATATAGTTTCCTTTTTAACCCATTCCTAATTAAATATGGTTAGAGAACTACCCACCTGTATCAATTTTTCTTTTTATGCCTCATTTGTATGAGATAATTACTCCTTTTTATCTCTCCCTACAGTTTTATTTTTTTAGAATCACCTCATCACACTCAGCTCAGCCCAAGCCTTTTTTTTCAAACTACAAAAATAATAATGACTGTCATAAAAGTACTGATAATATTTTCACATATAAGAAGTAAACAATTTGACCTTGTTGAGTCCTTTATAATTGGTCTTTTATGTTTACCTTATATTTCTCCTGGAAGTTATATGTCAAATTTTCCCTTAAGTTCTGCTGTTTTTGTCACAAATATCTAAAAGTCTTTCAATTTGTTAAATGTCCATTTTTTTTTACCATTCAAGATTATACTTAAGTTTGCTGGTTAAGTTACCATTGATTGTGTCCCCAGCTCTTTTGCTCTACAAAATGTAGTATTACAAGACCTACGGTCCTTCAACATAATAACTGGTAGGTCTTGTGGAATCCTTATTTAACTTTTTTTTTCCCCTATTGCTACCAATATTTTCTCCTTCACCTGGGAGCTTTGAAACTTGGATATGATATTCCTGTAAGTTTTACTCCTGGGATCTCTTTCACTTGGAGATTGGTCAATTTTTTCTATTTCTGCTTTGCCTTCTTGTTCTAGAGCTTCAGGGCAATTTTCCTTGATAATTTCTTATATTATATCAAGATTATTTTTTTCTAGTAATTTGCAGGTAGTCCAAACATTCTTATAATTATTTATCCTCAATCTGTTCACCAGATAAATTGTTTTTCTGATGTGGTTTCACATTCACTTCTATTTTTTCATTCTTTTGATTTTGCTTTTTTTTCTCTGTGTCTTAGAACAATGATGTCTTTGATGTCTTTGCCCAATTCTAGTTTTCAAGGAATTATTTTCTTTTTTTAAATAAAAAAATTTATTAATTTATTTTGATTTATCAACAATCACTTCCATATGCTTTTGAGTTGAAAATTTTTCTCCCCTTCCTCCCCCCCACCCTCCCCAAGATGGCACACAATCTGATATAGGCTTTACATTTACATACCCATTAAACATATTTTCACATTAGTGAAGTTGTAAGTAAAAGTTAAAACCAATAGGAGGAATCATCAGAAAGATGAAACAAAACTCAACAGAAGGTAAAAATACCGATTCGACTTCCATAGTTCTTTCTTTGGATGTGGACAGCATTTTCCATCCCGAGGCCTCTGGAGATGTCTTAGATCCTTGCAATGCTGAGAAGGGTTCAGTTTAACAATATTAGTCATTGCATAACATGGCTGTTACTATGTACAAAGTCCTCTTGGTTCTGCTCACTTTACTCAACATCACACTATATAAGTCTTTCCAGGTTTTTCTGAAGTCAGCCTGTTCATCATTTCTTATAGCACAATAGTATTCCATTACATTCATATACCACAACTTGCTCAGCCATTCCCCAATTGATGGGCATCCTCTCAATTTCCAATTCTTTGCCACCACAAAAAGAGCTGCTATGAATATTTTTGTACATGTGGGTCCTTTTCCCATTTGTTTGATCTCTTTGGGATATAGCCCTAGAAGTGCTATTGCTGGATCAAAGCTTATGCACATTTTTGTAGCCCTTTGGGCATAGTTCCAAATTGTTCTCCAAAATGGTTGGATCATTTCACAACTCCACCAACAATGTATTAGTGTTCCAATTTTCCCACATCTTCTCCAACATTTATCATTTTCCTGTTTTGTCATGTTGGCCAATCTGATAGGTGTGATGTGGTACCTCAGAGTTGTTTTGATTTGCATTTCTCTAATCAATAACAAATTAGAGCATTTTTTCATATGACTATAGATGGCTTTAATTTCTTCATCTGAGAACTGTCTGTTCATATCCTTTGACCATTTATCAATTGGGGAATGGCTTGTGTTCTTATAAATTTGTCTTAATTCTCTATATATTTTAGAAATGAGGCCTTTATCAGAAGACTGGTTGTAAAAATTCTTTCCCAATTTTCTACCTTCCTTCTAATCTTAGTTGCATTGGCTTTGTTTGTGCAAAAACTTTTCAATTTAATGTAATCAAAATTATCCATTTTGCTTTTCATAATGTTCTCTATCCCCTGTTTGGTCATGAATTCTTCTGTTTCCATAGATCTGATAGGTAAACTATTCCTTGTTTTCCCAGTTTACTTATGGTATCAGCCTTTATATCTAAGTCATGAACCCATTTTGACTTTATTTTGGTATATGGTGTGAGATTTGGGTCTATGCCTAGTTTCTGCCATACTCTTTTCCAGTTTTCCCAGCAGTTTTTTTCAAAGAGTGGGTTCTTATCCCAGAAGCTGGGGTCTTTGGGTTTATCAAATAATAGATTACTATAGTCATTGACTACTGTGTCTTGCATATTTAACCTATTCCACTGATCCACCTCCCTATTTCTTAGCCAGTACCAAGCAGTTTTGATGATTGCTGCTTTATAATACAATTTAAGATCTGGAATTGCTAGGCCACCTTCCCCTGCATTTCTTTTCATTAGTTCCTTTGATATTCTGGACCTTTTGTTTTTCCAAATGAATCTTGTTATTACTTTTTCTAACTCTATAAAATAATTTCTTGGTAGTTTGATTGGTATGGCACTGAATAAGTAAATTAGCTTAGGTAGGATTGTCATTTTTATTATATTAGCTGGCCTACCCATGAGCAACTGATTTTTCCAATTATTTAGATCTGATTTTATTTGTGTGAAAAGTGTTTTGTAATTGTGTTCATAGAGTTCCTGGGTTTGTTTCGGGAGGTAGACTCCTAAATATTTTATAATGTCTACAGTAAGTTTAAATGGGATTTCTCTTTCTATTCAAGGAATTATTTTCTTAAGTTTTGTTTCTCTATTTGAAGTTGATTGACTTTCTTTTCATAATTTTCTTGATTTTCTTGGATTGCTCTAACTTCTTTTTTATTTTTACCTTGATCTCTCTTCTTCTGTTGTTAAAGTCCTTTCTAAGTTCTTCTAAGAACTCTTTTTGTGGTTGGGACTATTTGATGTTTCTCATTGAAAAAGGGATGACTTTTTTTTTTTAGGTCCATTATCTTCCTCTGAATATGAACCCAGATCTTCTCTATCCCCATAGTAGCTATCTATGGTTGGATTCTTTCTTTTTTTGCTTACTCATTTTTATTTCTCTTCTGCTTTATTTTGTTTTTAGCAGTTATGAGTGTAATCAAATTGTAGCCCTAAAGTATGGGGAATGATGCCCCAAGCCTCAAGTCCAACTTACTGCTATTTTCTGAGATCTGTCCTGGGGCTCAATCTTGGTCTCTGCTCTCCACTCCTAAGGCATAGGTGGGCCCCTCTTGCTCCTTGAGGTCCCTCCAGTGGCTGCAAACTACAGCTGTCCTCTCTGCTCTGGAACTGAAACCAGGAACTCTGCTCTCCTGCGAGTGCCCATAGTCAGAAGAGTCCCCTACCCCTCTGCTACTGGAATCACCACATGTGTGCTAGTTCCTTCTCCCCCTTCAGTGTCAGCCCAACCTGGTATATGTCTGGTCAGCATAGCTGTGCTTGGTGTCTCTCAGCAGCGGAAGTTCCTTTAATCTTCTCTTACTCAGCAGTCAGACCCCTACACTGTCCATGAGATTAAAGTTTCTAAGGATGAGGCTGCCTCCCAACCCCAGATGCCCCCAGGGCTTGTCTGCCCCTGGAGGTCTGGTCTTTCCTGGGGTCTTCTCAAGTTGTCTTAGGAGGACTCCTGCTTTACTCTGACTTTTGTTTATCACCATTGCTCTACATTCCTTCTGAGGCAATGTTTTGTCTTTTTGTGAAGGAAATTTGGAGAGTTAAAAATTTTCTGACCTACTCGGCCATCTTCCCAGAATCCTCTCTGATTTTTCTATTGTGGTAAGTTCTTTCAATTTTCCTTTTCAGACCATTGCTTCATATTTCAGTACTTTTCCTTTTTAATTGGTATAGCAGGAAAGAGTTTCGCTATGGGTTACTTCTCACTCTAGTATGTTTCCAGGATTCTTCATACTTGGAATAATGAGGAAAAGTCTACTCACTGAAACACAAAACAGACATAGGGAGGTGAAGAAGGTTCAGAAAGTACAACTAAAATGATCAAGTAGATGGAAGGCATGGGAGAAGAAATAGGCCTCTTTAGAAATGATATTTTAAAAGTTAGTGATGTGGTACATAGAATTTAAGAGCACAACACTTGGGTTCAAATCCTGACTTCGCTAATAAATTTTTTTAGCTCCAAGCTTCAATTTCCTCATCTGAAAATATGAGGAAAATGTAGTACTGGTGGATGTCTATGGAGTTTGGAGTTGGCTACTGATACTGGCTTCTTTTTACTCTATTTTCCTTGCTTGAAAAAGGCAGAGCTGAATCCTTCCTAGGTCTTACCTATCTTGATCCTGTGAAGTTGTTTAAGGTTCAACCCTTTGTCTGGTCAATGCCCCTACCCTCCCTACCCACTTTCTCTGGGGAGATTTAATTAACCACACTCTGTTACAACAATTAACTTTTTTTTTTTTTTAGTGTGGGGGGTAATACATGTCCCTCAGAACCACTTGGTACCTTTCCATATTTTATAGCAATGATATCAGATGAAAAGTTATTGATATCCTATTAATACAGTAGCTTGAATCCCCCATAGGAAAATTTCTAATATTCTTACAGAGGTTTGGCTCTCATCTAATTTAAGTTTTTGTTTATCTCTAGCTAACCCTTGGACTCTTTATGTTTGAGGCAAAATGAGAGAGTAAATGTTTATGTAAAAGAGCAAAATATATAGTGTCTGTACTGCACAGTCACGGGGAGAGGAAGTTGGGGGGGAGCAGATTTTTTTTTGAACTTTCTTCAGTAGTTGAACGGGTGGATATAACTAGTAGCTTCAGCTTCAGTCTTTTGCTAAAACATACGTGTAGGGGTCAGATCATGCTCTTCAATCTTTGCCTTCACTGCCATAGTTCTGCCTTTCAATTCACTTTCTCCTTTTCAGCTTCTCCTTTCACGTGTTGCCTCTGTGTTGCCATTTTTTCTATCTCAGTCTGCTAAGACCTGGATGGGGCTGGGACCTTGTCTTTCCACTGCTGCTGCTGCTGAATTCCTCACTCCTTTCCCTCAGCCTATCTTAGAGAAAGTGTGTACCCCTTTAAGAACACCAATGATATGATTCAAGCCCACTGTATCTCAAAGACCTCAATAGTCTCAAGTCTCAAAGCTCTCAGGGCTGAGAGGGAATACTTTCCCCTTTGAACTACAAATCCAAGAATGCCAGTCAGTTCTCAAACCAGAGTTACAATAATAATCTCACAGGATTACAGTGAGGAAAACACTTATACAGCATAAAATACTATTTGAATTTGAGCTCTTATTATGGAAGTCCACAGAGTCATGGAGAGTATAGAATGGGTGATAAAGACTGATTCACTAAATCCTAGATTATTAAAACTGAAGGGACATCTCTTGAAGACTGGAAGTAAGAAACTTGCCACAAACACAAATACTATTTTACATGGAAAGCAGTAAATTTGTGGACTAATTACTGTCAAAAAATGCAACAAGTTGAAAATATAAATAGATTCCAAATAGGTTCATCTAAATTCCTCCATGACAGGTCCATTATGGATTATAGTGATAATTAGGATGCTTGAGTATACAGAGAGACAGAGGTGAAAAGAAAGATGGATGGACTGACAGAGAGTGAAAAAAAAGTGGAACATATGGCAAGAAATGGTAAATTGCTCTCTACAGTTATTTTAGGGGCTACTAAGCTGTGTCCTAGATTGCCTACTCCAAATTTAGGAGAATACTGATGTAACTGTCCCTTAGGCTTCCACATTTAAACTAGCCTTTGTTGTTCAGTTGTTTTCAACTGTATACAACTCTTGATGACCCCTTTTGAGGTTTTTCATGGCAAAGATGCCGGAGTGGTTTGCCATTTCCTTCTCCAACTCATTTTATAGATGAAGAAACAGAAGCAAACATGGTTAAATGACTTGTCCAGGGTCACACAGCTAGTACTTGTCTGAGGCCAAATTTCAACTCAAGTCTTCCTGACTCCAGGCCAGACACTCAATCCACTGTACCACCTAGTTGCTTGCCTGGCATATAGCAAGAACTGAATAAATACTTGTTGACTCATTATCACCATGGTGTTTCTCCAAAGATTTGCCATCTCTTCCAAATCCCAAAGGGACAAAGGCTGAACTCTTTGGGGTATGGATCTTTTATTCTCTTGGCAGGACAGAACCTACTGTCAAAATTTCCTCCACATCACCTTCAAAAGAGGCCTGCTCCAACTTTCTCACCTGAATTTATCCTAGGAATAAGAATTCCTTCTAAGCACCTCAATGTTTACATTATTGTAGCCATTGTATATGTTGTTATCTTGGTTATACTATCTTTGCATTACTTCATGTAAATTTTCCCTTATTCATCATGTTCCTAAGTTCCTCATATTCATCATTTCTATGACTTAACATTTCATTGCACTTGTACATGAGATGCAACATGGCATGGTGAATAGAGAGCTGACCTTTGAGCTAGGTAGACTGGGTTCAAGTACAGCCTCTGATACATACTTTATGACCCTGGGCAAGCCATCCTCTCAGTGCTTTAGGCTGCCCTTCAAGACTGTAAGTGGCAGAACACCTGCATTGGTAGAGGGAGTTGTCTCATCTGGGAGTTTCCTATGCAAATGAAATCATCAATGCTATCCTAATCCCTACATTTATATGCATAGTTTGTTCTGCCATTCCCCAACTGATGGATACTTTTTCATGCTGAGTTTTGTTACACCCTCCCCCCCCCCAAATATTGCTGTAAACATTTTGGCATGTATGGGACCTTTCTGCTATTGATATCCTTGGGATGCATGCCTAACAGCAGGACTATTAGGTCAAAGGGTATTGATGTTTTAGGAAATTTTCTCAAATAATTCTCAATTGTTTTCCAGAACAGGTGGGCCAACTTGCAGCTCAGCTCCGACAAGTGCATTAGTGTACCCTGCTTCCCACTATTTCTCCAAAACTATTTCCATCTTTCATCATCTTTGCCAATTTGATGTGTGAAGTGAAAACTCAGTTATTTTAATTTGCATTTCTCTTATTAGGGATTTATAGCATTTCTTCATGTGGTTGTTGAGAATCAGCAATTCTCCTTTTCAAAACTCTTTGTTCATATCCCTTGGATCATCTATCAAATGGAGAATGATTATGATATGATAATCACTTGTGTCAGTTACCAATATATCTTAGACATCAGACTTTTAAATGAGGTATCTGATGCGAACTTCTCTCCCCATTTAACAGTCAAAGACTATCCCTCATCTTCCTTCTAGAGCAGTTGTTTTCAAAGTTTTTGATTCATTCACCCCTCTCCATCTGTAAACATTTTAAGCATGCACTCGCAATATTGCATTTTGATTAATAAATTATATACATGTACAAAATTCCAACTTGATTATTTTAATACTTGGTTGTAATGGCTGTCCCAGCTTCCCCCACCCCGCCAAAAAGGCTATTTCACACAGGTATGTTCCAAATGCAAAAAATGCATCACTGGTTGCATTTCCTACATTATGATGCTCTTTTATGATCCCATACACAAATCATGCAAAGGTTTTTGTTGAAACTTCTCTAGTAAATTTCCCTCTTCTCTATTTTCAATTAGTTATTATTGTAAATGAATCCAAATTGTGCCATTTTTTACATTTTTAATAAATGGGTTGAAAACCCACAGAAGCTCTTAATTTGGAGTATTTGTAAATAGGTTAGAAAATTGTTTACAAGTTTTTAAAGTATGCAGATATGATAATTTTTGTAGGGGATATACTTACATTGTTTTTTTGCAACAAAATCACATAACAATAGAAATATTTCCCAACATCCATTTTCAAAATGTTCTTTCCAAAGCATAAGTTTCTTTCATAAAGCTTTTATTTTCTCACTCTTTTTTTAAGGTATATATTTTTTTGTTTTTGTATTATTTACATTTTCCCATGTATCCCTTTTTCTCCAACTGCCTTCCAGTCATCCCAGTGGGAAGCAAATGGTAAAGGGTGGCCTCTCCTTGCCATCTCCCCCTCCTCATTTCATCTCGCTGGACCAGAGGGTGTAAACACTTCAGGGAGCCCTCACCCCCAGTCTTCTTGCCAATACTTTTTTTCTTCTGGCTGGATGCTGACCCGTCCCCTCCATGGGAAGGAATCTATGGGACACTAAGAAGGCTGCTTTGGTTGGACTGTATAGTTAAGGGAAGATGGAAAGGTAGTTTTGAGGACAGATTTCGAAGGGTTTTAAATGTCAAACAGTAGAGCTTATGCTTGTTCCTAAAGTCAATATAGAGCCACTGGAATTTATTTAATGTGGAAGTGACATGATCAGACCAGTGCTTCAGAAAAATAATTTTGTCAGTTGAACAGAGGAGAATTTAGAGTGGGAAATTGTTACTGGAGGCAAGGAGACTAATTAGGAGGCTATTACAATGGTCCAGGCAAGAGATAATAAGGGACTGAACTAGGGTGGTGGCTATGTAAATGGAGAGACTGGGGATAAATATAAGAGGTATTGAGGAGGTAGAAACAAGATTTGGCTACTGATTGGAATGTGGAATTATATAAAGTTTGAAATCCTGGGCAACTGAAAGGATGTTGTTGCCTCTGATGGAAATGTTGTTCATCTTAAATCATCAGCCTCATTCTTCCTTCCACAGTCTGAACTCCATTGTGGCGAGGCCAAGTGTCAAGACAAAAATGAAGATGACTGGTGATGGCCTGGAATGCAGTGGATGACCTTGGTATCTTCAATGTCTGACCAAGTTCTAAGTGCCCCATAATGCCTGCTTCAATTGCCTTCATGGCAGTTGGAGCAAATTGTTCTCATCCACCCGTTCCACTGGAGAAGGCTTCACAAGCTTGAATACCTTTAGTTTCCCTCAAGGGTCAACACTTATACTGAAAAGTCTTTCCAAGACCCTCCCACAAGATTTTAATTCTCCTTTCCTCCTCAAATAATGATACTTACCTTTTTCTATGTGGTATTTCCCCAATAGAGTGTAACCTCCTTGAGGGCAGTGGCTATATTTCTTATGTCTTTAGTCTAATAGGAGAGTTCTAAAGAGGGATGGGCTTTGGGGGAGACAGATAATGGGATCTGTGATTCACATAGCAACCTATCCATATCTGCTCATCTTGTGAGAATCACATTGTTCTACCAAAAATGAAAAGGTGGGGGTGTGTTGTGCAAAGCTCTTACCAGTCACTGCCCTCCAGCCCAGAGTCAATCACAGGACATCTGCCCCAGCCAGGAGGTGATCTGGGGAGTGGGATTTGGGTATTCTAGGGGAAGGAGGGAACTTTCCTAAGGTACATTGCTGCTAGAGGTGCTTAGGTCCTAGTTAGGTTGTGACCACCACTAAGAATTATATCTGGCACAAAAAAGGAGAGATTGAAAATTTTCATAATGGCTAGAGACCCAAAATGGGACCTTACACAGAGGGAGAAGAAGGCTGAGTAGGGAAAATGTCTATTGATAATAGGTGAAGGGAGTAGCTATGTTGGTGATCAGTCCCATGGTAGGCAAGTGAAGGAGTATAGACACAACTCATCTTCCCACCATCTAACTGGCTGCTTATGTATCCTCCTAGGTGCCTCCACCTACAGATTGGGAGTTGTTTAGTCCTCACTTTGGAAACCATTGTAGTAGTAGAAAGGAAAAAAAATGATTGTGCGTTACATTTGGTGTTTTCTCTCTGAGAATCCCAAAGTAGTTAAGGAAAACAAGGTTCTAAAAGGTGACTAGGATGCAAAATTTCATATCTGACTATAAAGCAATGACTTTCATCATCTCTTGAAGGTTGTAGTGTAATTGAAATTCTAAAAAGTGAGGAATTGCCAAGATAGGTAGCCTTGGTCTGGAACAGCCTGCTATGTCTCTAAAAGTCAGATTCTTCAATAAAGTCTTACTCTTGGGAATTATGCACATGGGTCCAAATAGATACTTGACCACTCACCCAAAGCAAATAAAAATTTATAATGGGCAATTAGGAATGAATGGTAATTTAATTGATTTTATTACCTGTACACATTCTCAGGGTAAGGCTAAACAAATTAGTGGCCTGGAAAATTTCTAGAATTTTTTTTCATGGTTGCTTTAAGCAAGAGCAACTCCAAGGATTCTAGCTAGGTTTTATAGGGAGAAAGAAAGGCTTTAAGGTAATCAGAGTTCAAGCTGCACAAAGCTCTACAGATCAAAGTCAACACTGCAGCTGTTTTCAGGAGGTAACAGGTGGCCAGGTTACCAAATGAATGTACTTGAATAAGTTGGTTGCTGAACCCTATCTGAAATAAAGTTTGGGGTAGCCTGAGAGTATATGAAAAAAAATAGTATAATATAGTATAAAAATTATAAGATGCTTTGAGTGCTCATGAGGAAAGGGACTAGGAATCTGATGTATAGTAAACGCCTAATAAAAAGAATCGTGTAAACACATTACAGGTGAATTTACATCCTTTCCTCCTTCTATGTTGTGGACAGCGATTTTCTTCTTACAAATATCAAGAAAGTGTTATTGGGATGGGGAACTTTTTCTTGACTGACAGAGAAAAAAAACAAATTGGTCATATATGTAAAAACAACTTTATTTGAGAGAGAAATGGGAAAAATAAGAAAATAATCCATCACAGGATCACAGATTTAGAACTAAAAGAAACATCATCTATGTTTAAAATTTAAAACAGATATCACTTAAAAAAAAAAGCTGGTTCAAACATGTACCACCAAACAACTGATATGCACTGCAAACTTGTCACAAATCACACCGCTTGCTGGTACTTTGAATGTTTCAACCTTGAAGCTAAATTCATGGAGGAATTTAAATCTTTACAAATTCTGTCATGCATTCTCTTTCCCTTGACCCTGTTACAAAATGCTTTTCTTTTACCCTCATCTCCTTCCAATTTTTGTCAACAGTTGCAAGTCAAGATTCTGTCCAAGTTTGGTGACATGATGCTTACATGTTGGGCATTTGGTTCACTTTGGAATTGTACTCACTATTACATAGCTCACTCACATGAACAGTAACACCCCCTCCATTCTTCCTGCCTTCCAAAGTTAATTAAAAAACCCCTACTATTTCACAATTTTCAAAACTGTTTGGTGAGTTTCTAACCTCCTCTCCCATTTTTTTTTGCCATTAGAGTATTGGCAAATATGTTTTTATGTAATGGAGGACTTGCCAGTGAAAAGCCCAGAGGGGGTGCTACATTTATAATAAAAGCACTGAGAACAGAGAACATAAAACACTCGCAAATATTTCAATTTTCTATCATGATCTATTAAGGATAAGATAAAGAAAAAGGAAGAAAAAACAGAACAAAACAGGGACCTAGACAGAGATGCAATCTCGATGTGTGCCAAATCCTTGAAATACCTCTTCTTAGGAAAAAAAAATAACTTTTTGTATTAAAAAGGAGTAAATATTATCAGAATTTGCTATAAAACATTTTAATTCCCATTTAAGCTTGGAATTCTTCAAAATTTCCATTTTTCTTCATTAACCCCACCCCATAACTTGCCCCTCCCATGCCTTTTATATTGCCTCCCACCCCAAATAATTTAAAAACAGTTTTACTGATGCAGTCATTTCCTGAAACACACCCCCTCCACCCTCCCTTTTAACAGGGAAAAACAGTTACCAATACAAACTGACACAGCAGCAACCGTGCCTAACTGCATATGTAACATTACAAATTCTGAATTCCTCAACTTTCTCTGAGGGAAAGGAGGCATAATTCATCAAGTTGTCTCTGGGACCAACATTGATCATAATATTTATTCTGAGTGTAGCTGCCTTTTAATGTGGTTCTCAAATTATTCTAGTCATTGTACCTTGGTTCTTTCTTGGCTCTGAATTAGTTCATACAAATCTTCCCATGTTTCTTGGAATTCCTCATCTTTGCTGTTTCCTGTAATGTAATAATATTCTATTGTATTCATATAACACAGTCTTTTTCAGTGCATACCCACCTTTCTGGCTTTCTGGTTCTTTATTACTTCAAAAATGTTTCTATGAATATTTTGTCACCTTTATAAACTTTTTTTTCCTTCCTGTTTTTGATCTCCTTGGGGTTATAAACACAGTAGAGGGATTGCTAGGATAATGGGTAAGAATAGGTTAGTGACTTATTTTCCAGAGATCAGTTTATCCCTCCACAGCCAATGTATTAGTGGGTGTCTTCCAATAGCCCCTCCAAAAATGACTATTTCTAGCATTTGTCATCCTTGCTAGTTTTCTATATTTGAGGCAAAAAAATAAATCAGAGTTTCCTTAATTTGCATTTCACTTGGTATTAGTGATTTGGTCACTTAAAAAATATGATTGTTGATAGTACTTCTTTTGAAAATGATTCATAACCTTTGATCACTTATGTAACAGGGAGTAGATCAGTCTTATGTTTGTGACAATTCCCTATTATAATGTGGACTTTTATCAGAGATATTTGACACAAATATTTTTCTCAAATGTCTTTCCTTGTTTTAGTTGCACTGATTTTGAGTAAAATCTTTTAAATTTTATTTAAAAAAAGCTGTCTTATTGAACTTTTTTCTTTAAGTATAATTCTAAAAGGTACCTCCTTTGACCTATCTCTCTTTTTTTTTTTGTAATGATGTGATAATTTTATGTTTAGGTTGCTTATCCATTTATCTTCAGTGGAAAACTCTAACTCCCTACCCTGTAAGGCAGGGAGCAGTACATTTAATTTCATGGAGGAAGTTTATTTTCACATAATAACATTAACATCCTGTGGCCTTTTAGAGTATTCCTGCTAAAGCCTTTTAAATCATGTTGCATTTTTACAACTAAAAACACTAATGATTATCTCTTGTTACATGTTAGATGAAATTAAGGTGAGGATTATACTTATCTTTCAGGCTACAGGTCCCCTATCTAATACACTACTTTTGAAAATAAAGGCTTTTTCTTTTTTTAAGGGAGACCCTAAATGAACTGCAGTAGAAAGGGGACTAGATTCGGAATGTAGAGACCTTGGTTCAGTTTTGTTTCTGCAATGATTTAGTTATTTGACTTTGGATAAACTACTTTACTTCCCTGGGGCCTCAGTTTCTCATCTGTTAGATTGGGATAGTAATGGCCCCTTTAACTTCCTTATAGGATAGTTACAAGGATCAAATGAAAGTGCTTTGAAAGAACCCTGTATTGTGTGGGGCCACGTAAGACCTCCCCCCCATCTAGATTGGACCTGACTAGGATATCATTTTTAAGATGAAAGGATTAATTGAGAAACTTAAACACCCATGTAAATGAGCATAGGCCCACTGCTGTTGTCAGATGCAAAAAAGAAAATGTAATGCCACCCACAGTGCCAGTCCTATATTTCCTCAGGCTACTGATGCTTGCTGCCATCAGACATATATCACTGATGTTCAACATCAGTGCATTTACTATTGTCAAGTACTGCTATAAAAGTAAAGTGAGAGAAAAAAAAGCCTAAGAAACCCGCTACTTTAACATGTTCTAAGAGAAGAACACATTTACTACGTGAAAAGCAGCACTATTAGTCCTGGTCCCTAGATCACCTTATTATACCAAGAACAGCGCCCATCAACCCCCCCCCCCAATCTTCTTTCTAGGACAAAGACGACCTTGAAATCTTCTATAAACTGAACTCCCAAACTCTTCAGGAAGCAGATTTGCAGCCATTATACTTTGTTACTAGTAATTAAAAACCCAATTGAGCGAGTTTCTCATTTCCAATTAAGGTAACTTAGTGTTTAACCACCAAAAAACAACCAGTTTTTTTTTTCTTTTTATCCCGCCCGAGGAGGCTTCCCACTATGAGGCATGAAACCTAGCAATGTGTAGCAGGGGAATACGGTGACAAACACAGAGGCTCCCGGGGGATGAGTTCCTTGCTGAACTTCAACCCTGGGGACCAGCCTCAGCTGGCAGGCAAGTTAGGGGTGAAGGAGAGAACCCTTCAATTCTCTGCACTCGTGGAGTAGCAAGCAATGGGGCTGACGTTAAGGCTAAGGAAACGCTATTTCTGTCCTCTCCCCTCTGTTTCTGGTCCTCTAAACTCTATACATGAATAAACAAGCAAACAAATAATCAGATAAGTAAACTGATAAATAATAAAAAGTAAATAGATAAATAACTGCATAAATACAATTAAACACGGCACAAAACCTAAATAAATCCCCTACTTCTTTTAAGTGCCAGCAGAGATTGGGGCCAAGTTTTATTTCTTTATTCGTTAAGGAGACGAAAGAGCCCCACCCCGTGTTTAATAGGATCCCATTTTACTGGAGCATTGCTGGATGATTTCACCATCCCCTTCTTGTCCAGCTGTGGGAAAACAGCTGGATTCAGTCGGAGGGGGAGACGCGAAGCAGGCTCTTTCCCGGCTGCCCGCAGTCTCCACTGCAGCCAGAACCTGGCAGAGACGAAGCACCTGTGCGAGCGGAAACTTCCCCGTCCCTGCAGGCGCCCTCTTCTCTTTGCCAACTGCAAGTCGCGGCTCTGCCCTCCCTTCCCGCAGCAGGAGTAGCTCCGGGGGACCGAGGGGGCGGGGTCCGTCTGCCTCCTGCGCCGCGGGATGCCCGGGCGCGCCTAGGCTTGCGAACGAGTGCAGCCGGGCCAGGCCGTCGCCAAGCAGCCAAAAACCCTCGTGCCTTAGCCAGGGCGCCCGGCGGGCGGTGCAGTCCCCACCGCGGGTCCCTAGGGGGCGTAGTAGGCGCGGAAAGAGGCCTGGGGACCCAGGAGGGAGGGCGCAAAATTCCACGCGGGCGGGCCCCCGATAGTTTGAAAACAACCGAGGGGGGTCGGGATCGGGGCCGGGGCAGGAGGGAGGGGGGAGTAGCGGAGGGAAGAACAGGACACGCCAGAGCCATCTCGGCTCCTCCAATCAGCTCCGGGCTGAGGGCGGCGCGTGTGACCGGGCTGTGAATGGGAAGCGGCGGCGGCGGCGGCGGCGGGTGAGTGTTGGCCGCGCTCTCGCGGCGGCGGCGGCGGCGGCGGCGGCAGCGGCTGGAGGGCGGACGGGCTGGCGGGCGGAGGCGCCTCTGCTCCGTCCCACTTTTCTTCGGGGACAGCGCCGCGGAAGGAACCGGGCGCCGGGGGGTGGGTGATGAGGCAGCTCCCCCGGACCCTCCGCGGGCACTCCGTTGGTGCGTCCCGAAGGCCGGGAAGGGAGGGAGGGAGAGGGACCCCCCACCTCCATGCCCAGCCGAGGGGATGCTCCCTAGTGCGCCCCCTCCCACCTCCAGCTGATAGGCAGAGGGGGACCCTCGGACGCCCTCTACTCCTCCGCCACTCGTGGCCTCTAGGGATGTCCGAGGAGTCTGGGGCGGCTGTGTGTGGGGGGGTCCGAACAGTTCGTGGGGTGACTTGTGAAGCGCGAGCACACGCACTCCCCGCCCCGCACCCCAGCATTCTCACCCTCTCTCTCAGGACGCCCCTCCAGCATTCTAAACTCCCTTACCCCAGCAGTCCCCTCTCCCCAGCATTGTTCCCCTCTCTCTAGCATTCTTACCCTCCTAACCCCAGGTATCCCCTTTCCCCAACATTCTCACCTTCTTCCCCACTAACCGCCTCTACTCCCCAGCATTCTTACTCTTCTCACCCTAGGAGTCTCCTTTCCCCAGTATTCTCACCTCTCCCCCCGGGAAGCCCCCATTCTTAATCCCCTAACCCCAACAGTCCCCCTTTTCTCAACATTCTCCCCATCTACTCCTAGGATCCCCCTCTCCTAAGCGTTATTACTCCCCTCCCGCAAGCAGTCCCCTTTCCCCAGACCCCTCCCACTAAGTACTCCTTTCCCCAGCATTCTTTACCCCCTGCCCCAAGTCCAGAATACTCTCCCGAGTATTCTCATCCTCTCCCCCAAGAAGCCCTCTCTCCTCAGCATTCTTACCTCCCTCACCCCAGCAGTCTCCTTTCCTCAGCATTCTCACCCTCTCCTTCCGAGTACCCTCCTTCCCAGCATTCTTACCCCCCCTTACCCTAGCAGTCCCCTTTCTTCAGCAACCCGCCTTATCCCAATCAGTCCCCTCTCCCCAGCATTCTCACACTCTCCCTCCAGACTCTCCCTTTCCCCAGCCTTCTTACCCCCCTCATATCTGCAGTCCCCTTTCCCTAGCATATTCACTCATCACCCCAGCGTCCCCCCTCCCCGGTATCCTCGCTCTCCCCACCTCAGAAGGTCCGCTACCCTGATTGTACCCCCGCCCTCAGCATTCTTATTCTCTTCCCCACCATACCCCGCAAGTCATGGAGTCTTTCGCTACAGACAGACCCCCCCCATCTCCCCTCCCGCGCCAGCTGCTGGAAGGAGTCTTGGGCTGGGGGGGGGTGTCCCTCACCTCCTCAATTTCCTCCTCTTTCTTCACCCCCCCTTCACTGTCCTCAGCTTCCTCACTCTCTGTCCTCACCCACACCTCCCTTTTGAACGTTGGGTGCTCTCGACTATCCTCCCCAACTGCCTGTAAGAGTTCAGGCGATTTCCCCTCAGATCTGTGTTCCCTCCCCTCCCCTCCCCTCCCCTCTCATTTCTCTATTACCCAGCCCTAAACCCTTGTCTCTGAAACGTTCCCCTCTCGCCCTTCCCTACCAGTGCAAACCTTCCCTCTTCCTCTCCTCTAGCCTCTCCTGCACACCCACCCACACCCATCCCCACCCGCAGTGGCTTCTTCTTAGTCCACCTCTTTCCCCTCAAGCTGCCCTCTCTATCATCACACACCGCACCTGGCCACCCTCCCTGCCGGGCCGGTTGCAACCGAAGCAAGGACTAAGCCACTTACCTGCCCGAGACAACCCTTTTCATCTCCTATCCTCCTCTGCCTGCTCCCAGTACAGATCAGAGCTTTTTTGTATCCTAGGAAAGCGGGTACACTTGCATATTTCTGGGTGCGTGTATCTAAGAGGTTGGAGGATGTTTGGAGACTCCCCTATCTACTATCCAGCTAATTTTGCAGTGGTCTGAAGTAAACCGTCCCTACAGGAGGTTGAGTGCTTCCTTCCCTTTTTTTCTATTTGTTTTTTTTTCCCCCAAGTGGTAAAAGAATGTAATATTTCACAGGGAATTGAAATCTGGAAACTACCATGATCAGTGAAAATCTAATGGGAATATAGTTTTCGTCCTCTTTGCGGTATATGAAAGGTACTCTCTGGCTTGCCGTCTTCAGTTGCTGGCTGGGTAGAATGGAACAATCTCGTGTTTGTTACAGTGCTGCGATGAAGGACCCAGATTTACCGAAATACTAGCCAGTGTCAGTAAACTTGCACTATCTCAGCCTGTGTGGAAGGCATTGGATGTGACAAGGCAGAGAAACATGTGTTTCACATTTCTGACTGGTTGTTTTGGTGCAATCAATACTTCTACAAGATACATTGATTTAGATGGAGATTATAATACAGCCATGCACGCGGAGTATTGCCTTCGGGTTGCATGCCAAGTGAGCACAAACCACCCGGTCCTTGCCTCCTATGAACAAGAGAAGCCAGTATCCCCCAAACTTCAGCACCGGAGCAACAGGAATGCAAGTTGCCACTTAACCAAAGAAAGCCCAGCCTCACAGTGGGCTGGGAAGGATGATGATGAAAACGTGCATTCGGATCTGAAGGCAGTCAGGGAGGATATAATGATTGGAAGAGAGGTCGGAGGAGAGATTATGGCACGAAGGAATAGCTGGAGAAAACAAATGATAAAGTTCAACTTATGTTTCTTTTTCTTCTGTCGTGGATGGTGGGCGTTTCTCTTGCTTCAGCTCCACATGTTTCAAGCATTGGCACAAGGTAGGACCCAGAGATGTTTTGTTCATATACACATGTTTTGTCCTGTCTCCTTAGAAATTAAGAAATGCTGGTTTAGAAGGATTAGTTTTTTGCATTAAAGAATTAACTGGAATAGGATTTGTGATCAATAAGTATTTTCTGCATGGTAATGAAAATGCCTGTAAATTCTTTTCAGTATATTGCAGCTAGCTCCAAGCCCAGTTCCCTTCCTTGTCTTCCTTTCTTTTTTCTACCATCTTTTTCTTTGAGGAATCATTGCTTTATTAATAAAATACTCATCAGCTTTACCTATCTCTAAAGTTGGGCGAAAAGAATAATGGAGCCTATTTGTGGGGACAAAGGGTTAACTTTAGACTGTGTTTTAATGAAAGGATCAGAGCAGAGAGAAGTCAAGAAAAAAGGCACACATAATCCGAAGTAGAACTAACTTAGACATGTAAAAAACCTTTTAGAATTGAGAATTGGTAGGTGAGCTTGGATTTTATTATCATTCACTTTCTTTTTTGGAATTGCCAGGGAACATTTAACTGTTTCAAAATTGTAATTGATTCATACCTAGGTTTTTTTCCATGCCAGAGACTCTTCCATGCAACTGAGTCTCTAAATGGTGGATGACAAGCCACCAATAGACAGAAACTATGAAGTGTCACTCACTTTAAATTTCAGTTATTTTCATCTCTTTTCTCTCTCCTTCCTCCCTCCACTTCCTCAGTTCTCCTAAATTGTTGAATTCATTTGGATGTGTAACAGAGTAAGTGTTAAGACTGGTTGTACAAAAGTTTAAATGGAGTTCTCACTTTGTTGTTGATTTTTGGCCCCTATGTTACTTTTACTTGTGCTTGAACACAATAGTGGTTTCTAAAGTTCGGAAAGATGATCTGGTGACTTGAAATGCTAAAGTTAATGAATATTTATAATATATTTTTTTATTGTGAAATACTTATTCTAAATCAAGAACATACTCTATTCCATTTAACATCCTATTTCATTAAAGTTCAATGGCCTTTTAAAAAACAAATCAAAATCTTCAACACCACCTCTTTAAAAAAAATAATGTAGCTATTTTCCTTTTAGCCATTTTGGAGAAACTTAACTAAATACTCACTGACAATTTTGTGGAATATCATAGGAAAGAACTCTGTGTGTAATCTATTTTAGATGACTATATATGGAAGGAGGGTATCATTAAGCTTCTGTTGATCTTCAGTGTTTATGGAATTTATATAATTATATGAAATCTACCATTTTTAAGGATTTTTTAATTCAGGAGGAAAAACTATTCTCTATTTTAATAATGAGTTTCTCATTCTTAATCTGCTCCTCTTTTAGGTATCATCATTTTTCTGTAAACTACTTCTAAGGTCTTTGTAAATGAATGATTTTATTGTTTTGTTAAATGAAAACAGAAATGGCTGTATTGCTGGTACTATACTGCTTATTAATTGTATTTGGAAGTTTTAAATGTCACTGTGCTTTTTTGTTGTTTGGCTTAGTTTGAGAACATTTAAAAGTGGTTCTATATTTTTAAATTGTCAGAAGACATAGGCTTAAGTAAAAAGTGTCTGAATCAGTTTAATTAATACTTCTTTTGTTTTTCCATTTGTTTTCTGGTTAACTTGTAGCTTTCACCTTTCTTTGTGATCAGTAAATATGATACTCCTGAAGGTTTATATGTAAGTTTAAATAATGGGGATGAGTCAGCCAATGCTTTATTTTGCATATGTTATAGAAATGGCAACTTTTTTTTTTATCAATTTCATCTATGCATAGGAATTTATAGGACTACTAACTTATATTTTTATAACTAAAAATGCTAATGAAAAGATAACATGTCTTTTAAGCAACAGAAGCAACACTTACATTTTGTGGAAAGAACTTATTCCTCATATTCAACAAAAACATTTGCAACTGTTTTACATTATATGGTTTATAAAAGTGTGCTGGTCTTTTAGAGAATAGAACTTCAAATAGGTTGTCACAAATTTTAAATTCATTGACAGGTTGCTGTTCTCTGCTCTCTGAAATGTGTGATATATCCATCATTTTTTATATCATATTGAAAATTCATATTACAGGGGAGATGTCACTATTTGACAAAAGCTCATGTATCTTGAAAATGAAAATTCTGGTGCTGCTATAGAGATTTCTGATGGGATGATGAGTTGGTCATATACGCAGGAGTGTTACATGACATTTTCTTGAATCTTTTATCAGATAAAATACAGCATTCTAAGTGGAAAACTTATGACTACGTTAGAGTCTAGTCATAAGTACTATTTTACTTCTGTGTAACTAGACAAAGGTTTTACTAATTTATTTTGAATTTCTTGAAATACTTCTTCACTTTCTCATGACACATTTGGAAAAAAAATCAAACAACTAGCAAAAATTACATGTTTAAAACTGAAATTATGACTAGTTTGTGCTAAGTGAATCCTTTGTGTGAACAGTTTTATCTAGGAAAACTTTCAAATCTAACTTTAGAAACTGTTTTTATACCTAGTACTATTATTTCTAAATTTTATCTCATGAATAATTTATTATCTGATAAATTTATATATGTTTATTTGTGAATTTTTTTTTAAGCCTTGTGACATTGTAATTGAGATAAAAATATTTTATTCAAAATGAAAGCGACTGCATGTATTTTACTAGCTTTGTCCACTGAGGAGCTAGAGCTCAACTTTTGGAAGTGGGACTTCTGGACTGAGAGATAGTTGAGAGATGCCTATGAGATCTTTTGGCCTGTTAACAAGCATATTATTTCTGACACCATTTTGTAGATGCCTATGCCTACTATGGAGTCAGAAGAAACCATAAAATATATTTCAGGACTATACTGAATATTAGAGTAAGGGTAGTTGTATCAGTTACTGACTCTTTAGAGTCCAACATTGGCGTATTGTCACACTCATGCCACATTGGTAATCATTGGTATTCATTAGAAAAGGAAAGATAAAGTAACTAATGTGGTTAAATAAGAGGAAAAGATGCAATTTTTTTTATGTTTAATTACTTATAGAACTTTAGCAATATGGTACTGGGCAACTAGGTGGTGCAGTGGACAATGTGACAGCCCTGCAGTCAGGAAGACCTGAGTTCAAATGTGGACTCAGATAGTAGCCATAGGACCCCAGGCAAGTCACTTAATCCTATTTGCCTCAGTTTCCTCATCTATAAAATGAGCCAGAGGAGGAAATGGCAAACTAAGAAAACTTTGCCAAGAAAATTCCAAATAGAGTCATGAAGAGTTGAACACAGCTGAAAAATCATGATATGGCCTGAATACTATAATCTGATATTTAAGGCAACTTTATATTTTGAAGAAGAGAAATTTTTAAAATTCCAACAATGTACAATTAAAGGAAGCACCAAATTGTTGAATATTTGTATTACCAAAAATCCTTATTCACAAATGTCATCTGGATCTCTGTTTTCATTTCCTTCCTAGCTACTACCTGATTTCCCCTGTTGCTAAGTATTGAGTTTAAAAGGGATAGTCAGGGACATCTCTGGGCAGGTTGTATGAATGGAACAGAGAGGTTTCTTTAACCTGGTAATATTGCAGAGAAGGAACAATGTTTCATGGAGAGGATGGTGAACTGGAAGATTGGGAGTCCTACTCAGTTAGGTTGAGATGAAGTTGTGAAAAAGTTTAGAGCTTTTTAGAGACCTGTGGGATCAGGAGGAAAGGAGAGAAAATGAAATTCAGGATAATGTGTTGAAAATTTTCAGGAGCACCAGTAATCACTGTGAAGGGAGAACATTAACTGTAAGAACAGATGTTGCTTCAGGAAATTTTTGTTCATTTCTTTTTTAAAAAATTTTATTTGTTTTATTCTGAACTTAGAAACAAAATAAGCATTTCCATAATATAGTAAAATAGAAAAAAAGATGATTGCACATGAAACTGCAAATCTAATACACAACTTGCTAATCCTTTTAAATATATAATAAAGTTATTATGCAATTTTCTTTTTTCTTCTTCTCCTACTCCTCTCTCCCCAGAGATGGCTGCCATTGGACACAAATATGTATGTTTAGGTAGAATCATTTTATACATACTTCTATTTATCAGTTCTTTAAAAAATATTGTTTCTATTTGACCCTGCCCTTAGAGTTTATAATCTAGTAGGAATTATAAAACACATAGATAACCATAATACAGATTTGAATATAGTAAGTATGTAAAAGGAATCAAAGTGCTATAAAGGTAAATGGTGTGTGTGTGTGTGTGTGTGTGTGTGTGTGTGTGTGTGTGTGTGTGTGTGTGTGTGGAGAGAGACAGAGACAGAGAATTTTAAGAAATTTTTGTTATTGGCAAGTTACTGTATCTATGATGGAATCTCTGGGCAGGAGGCACTTGAATTTGGTTTTAACTTTTTTTTTTTAGTTCCACTTCTCTGCTTTTTCTTCCTAATTCAGTTCTTTATTGCTAGAGCGGGTAATTTGTTGCCATCACCATGATTGGACACTAGGGGTACGCTAACATTTACTCAACATGTGGAAGATTTCTATAACATGGTACTAAGAAGTGATAGAAGGTTTTAAAAAAGAGCTTTTGTCAAGGTAAAACATGAAAGAAAAAAGCATGAAAAGGAAAGGTTACAGAATCCAGTTTTCTGAATTAAGTACCAAGCTAAATTAATCTGAATATCTAAGGTAGCTGGATTTGCTTGCTATGACTTTAGATGTGGGTGAATCATCAGTTGGAATTATACACTGTTAGTTAGGAGGGCTGTTTGGGTCCAGATGATCCAATGTCTTACCTTGTTTAAGAATCCCCTGCCTTCATCTTCTCTGTCAAGTAATTATCAAATTTCTGCTTGAACATTTTCAGTTACTGGGAACTCACAACTTCTCAAAGCAATCCATTTCATGAAGTTTTCAGCTGCTCTAATTTCTGGAGAGTTATCTATTAGCTTCTCTACAACTTTGATTCATTGGTCTTAGTTCTGACCTTTGGAGTTACATAAGTAGTCTAATCTACCTGATGCCTTCCAGAGTGGTATGGAAAATAAAGAGAATAGCAGGAATCTCCACCTCGAGGGACGTCAGAAGAAATTGTAGGGTACAGCTGGGCCACATAGCTGGACAAAAAAACATGCACTCTACCCATAATCAAACAGAGTCTTGCACCTTGCTCTGAATTCTGCTTTTACTCTGCTTCAAGCCCTTTCATATTGGTACCTTTTCAGCAACTTTTTGTCCTGGAGAGCTGCCTTGGGGCACTGAAAAATTAAGTGTCTTGATTAAAGTTACACAATCGGTATGTATCAGAGGTAGGACTTGGGCCCAGTTTTTTCTGACCACATTGCCTCTCATTATGGAATTAGCTAAAATTCCCAATGCTTTTAAAAATGACTGCTACTAAGTCATTCCTGTAGACACTCATGAACTTTAATAATGATAATTTTTGGCTCATTGTACCAGTTTTTTGATATTTTTTAATCATGATTTTGTCATCCAACGTATTACCTATCCCTTGCAATTTTCTCATGTGTAAATTTGATAGGCTTGACATTTATCATCATATAAAGTCATTAATAAAAATGTCGAATAAGGGGAAAAGGTGAAGACAGTTCCATGGCAGGCCACTGAAGACTTCCTTCCAACTTGATATCAGTCTATTGATAAATGTTCTTTGGGTTTTATCATTCAACCAGCTATAAATTGACCTATTGGCACTAATATGAGGACTATATTTCTTTATCTCCTGCAAGGAATCTCATAAAAGACTATCAGATGTTTTGTTTAAATACAAATAGACTCTTGGAGGCTAGGATCTCCTGCTATAGCTATTTTATGTGACAAGGGATGTTGTAGTTCAGGTGTGTTCACACAGGTGGCAGATAGCTAAGCACGTAAGTATTCTTTGTATAGTAGGTAAGTGTCTTTTAAATTCCCTGTCTTGACCACATTGGTAGCCCCAGATGGATAAAAACCCTTTATCTGTCTTACTGCTTTGACATCCTGCCCTTTCCAATTTGTCCTTTATAGTGATGCCTATATCATTTTTCTAAAGCATTTATTTAGTCTTTCCATTGCTACCTGGGCTCACCTCTCAGAGAGACTAGGAATGAAAAAAAAAGCCTTTGACTGTCTTTTTGTTTATTTGATTTTTTTTAATCGATATGTTTTTCCCCCATCATTTTCATTTCTGAAAATATTTCTCTCCTGTTTTCTTCTCCTTCCTTTTCATCCCTCACATTATTCAAACTGCTTCCTCCTTCACTCTAGTCTTGGATAAAGAGATAGCCATTCTCCTAGACAAGGTCAACTCTTTTACTTTCACCCTTGTTCCCATCCTCCCCTCTGGATTTCTCCAGCAAATTGTCACCATTCTTATCTTTTTTCTCTCTTAAGTTCAATCTCATTCTGTTTACTGGCTCCTTCCCTCTTGCCTACAAATATATCTGTGTTTCCCCAATTCTAAAACAAAGGAAAAAAAACCCCTGACTTGATCCTCCTAGCATTGTTAGCTGCTGTCTTGTATTTCTCTTCCCCTTAATGGCTAAGCTCCTTTTGCAAGCTGTCTACACTTGGTGCTTCTACTCTTTTCTTTCTCTATTAGAAACCTTCTGTAATCTATCTTCTTTATAATATTTTTTTATAATGTTTTTTTAATTTTATTTTTAGGCAATTGGGGTTAAGTGACTTGCCCAGGGTCACACAGCTAGTAAGTGTCAAGTGTTCGGTCTGAGGCCGATTTGAACTCAGGTCCTCCTGACTTCAGGGGTGGTGCTCTATCTACTGTGCCACCTAGCTGCCCCTGTAATCTGTCTTATCATTCAACTGAACCTATCCTATCTAAAGTTACCAATGGTCTTTTAACTGATTAATTTAATGGTCTTTTCTCAATCCTGATGCTTCTTCATTTCTCTTCAGTGTTTGATGTTATCAATTATTCCTCCTCCTGGATACTCTCTCCTCTGTAGGTTTTCATGAAATGGCTCTCTCCTGGTTCTTCCATGTTTCACTACTCCTCAGACTTCTTTGATAGTTCCTTTTCCATGCCATTTCCATACCATGGGTGTTACCCAAGACTCTGTCCAGGGTGCTCTTCTTTTTCTCCTCTACAATATCTCACTTAATCTTATCATTTTCCATAGATTCAATTATCTTCTCTATCCAGCCCTTGTTTTTCTCCTGAGCTACAATACATAACCATAACCATAATCATAACCATGACCATGAACATAACCATGCCTTTTGGACATCTTGAACTAGATGTCTTATAAATATTTCAGACTCTTTTTTGGACATCTCGTTATGTCCAAAATAGAACTCATTTTCTGTTCCCCAGATTCTCCCCCCTTCTGAACTTCCCTATCACTCTTGAAGGTACCAAGATTATCCTAGTCACCTAGGCCTGTAATATCAATGCCATCCTCAGCATCTCACTCTTTTTCACCCCACATATCCAATCAGTTTCTAAAACTTGTAATTTCTACCTTCATTATATCTCTCATATATGCTCTCTACTCTCACATGCCCTTTGACAGGCTCTTATCATCTCTCATCTCAACTATTATTATTGCTGTATAACTGTTCTTCCTCCCACAAGTCTCTTCCCACTCCAGCCCCCCAGCTTCCAAAGTGATTTTTCAAAAGTGTACGTCTGACCATGTCAACTCCTTCCTTTTGCGTTCAGCCTACCTTTATCTTCATTACCTCCAGAATAAAATGGAAACTCCTCTTTTTTTGGCATTGGCTTCCTTCTTCCTTTCTAGTCTCATTACACTTTATTGTAATCCATACTCTATGGCCTACATTATGATACTCTATCTCAAATCTCTGCTCCTTTCCCCTGGCTGGCTCCTTTACCTGCCCCTTTATTTCCACATCTTAGTTTTCCTAGCTTCATTCAAGACTTAGCTTAAATGCCATTTTTTTTGCAGGACTTCATTTCCAGTTCTCCTAGCTATTAGTACCTTTTATCTTCTGAAATTATCTTCCATCTACTCTGTAGATATCTTGTATATACCTAGTTAGATGGGGAAATTCAGAAGCTACTGCATGAAGAATGAGAACTCTAACAGGGTCTACCAAGGATAGTTCATCTATCTCTAAAAAGCAGTGTTTAATGCCATCAAAAGTAAAGTGCAAGCAAAGCTCAGAAAGATGCAAGGTGCTTGGCTCAGTAAAAAGGCAGATAAAATTCAGTTTTATGCTGATTGTAACAATCCAGTGTTTTTATGATACCTTGAAGGCTATTTATGGGCCAAAGACCTTGGGTGTATTTCAGCTACTTAGTACTGATGGAGCCCCGTGATCAGTGATAAGGGCATGATCCTATAGAGATAGGCCAAACACTTCCATAGCGCCCTCAACAGACTGTCATCAATCAATGCTGAAGCCCCTGACCATTTACTTCATATTGAAATCAATCTCTCTCTAGCCAAACTCCCAATTGAAGATGAAGTTTTGAATGCCATATGGCTCCTCTCATGTGGCAAACTACTTGATGCTGATTCTATTCCAGCACAAATCAACAAGGAGGGGGTCTACTGCTTATACAAAAGCTGACTGAAATCTTCTGGGTTATATGACAAGAGAAGGTTATCCTCCAGGAGTTCAAGGATGCCTCTATTGCCCATCTATATTAACGAAAAGGAAATAGGTCATCCTATGACATAGGCATTGTCAGCAAGATTCTTGCTAGAGTCTCCTTTAATTGACTGATTCTTCATATTAACTTTGCCATTATAATGTGAATTCCTTGAGGACAGGGGATTATTTTTGCCTTTCTTTGCATGCTTAGCTCTTAGCACTGTGCCTGGCACATAGTAAATTCTTAATCAAAGTGATTTTCCTAAAATGCAAATATGATCATGTCACCGTCCTATTCAATAAACTCCAGTGGCTCCCTAAAATCTCCAGGATCAGATCTAAGATCTTGTGTTTCACTTTTAAAGATCTTTGTAACTTGGCCCCTTCCTACCTTTCTAGTTTTCTTAGACCCTACTCATCTCAATATACTCTGCAACCCAGTGACACTGGCTTCCTTGCTATTTCTCATAGAAGTCATTCCATCTCCTGACCTAGTACACTTTCACTGGCCATTCCCCATGCCTGACATTCTAGCCATCTTCAAATCTGCTTTCTAACTTCCATGACTTCTTTCAAGTTGTAGCTAAAATCCCTCTTTCTTCAAGAAGTCTTTCTTGATTCTCCCTTAATGCTAGTATCTTTCCTATGAGATTATCTGCATTTTATTTTGTATATATGTTGTTTGTACATAGTTCTTTGCATGGAATCTTTCTTGTTAATCTGTGAGCTCTTTGAGAGCATGGAATGTTTTTGTCTTTCTTTGTATCTCCAGCACTTAGCTAGTACATGGTAGGTGCCTACTAAGTGCTTTTGACTTTACTTAAATGCATGTTGACTGACTGCTTATCAGTAATCTTTTGTGATAAAGAATCAAACCCAGACAGAAAAACAGTAGATTAGTAAAACTAATCAATACATAAACTAAATCTGACACCATATTCAGTGTTCCGCACTTTAATTTCTCACCTCTGTTAAGAAAGGTTCATTTTCTCATCTGTTCTATAAGGCTAAGGGTTGGTCATTAGAATTGCATAGCAATTAGGAAGGAGGGAGATAATTTGGAACTCAAGATTTTAAAAAATGAATCTTAAAATTTTTCACATGTAATTGAGAAATATTTAATAAAATAAAAATATAGTGGAAAAGTATAAAGAAGGGGAAAAGCAAAAAGAAGGATTGCATAGCATTAAGTTTTGTATTTTTGCTTTTGTTGTTATTTCCGTTTATGTTGTTGTAATCATTGTTTTTCTGGTTCTGCTTACTTAACTGTATCAGTTCATATAAATCATCTTGTAGTTCTTTGAATTCTTCACTTTTTTGAGGGTATATTATATTTCATTATATTTTTAAGTACAATTAGAGGTCCATTTATCTGCCAAAATCTGTTTAGCTATTCATAATTGATAATGATCCACTTAGTTTCTATATGTTTGCTACTACAAAAAGTGTTGATATGAATGTTTTTGTGTACAAGTCGTTTCTTTCTATCTTTCACCATCTTGCTGGGCAATCCTAATAGTAGGATCTTGGGATCAAAGGTTATAGTCATTTTAGGTATTTTAAAGCATAGTTTTAAATTGTTTTCCAGAACCAACGGTTCTACCAATTCATAGGTCCTCCAGTCATACATTATTGTGTCTGTTTTTCTTTAATCCTTCCAACATTGGGTATTCTCATCTCAGCAATTTGCTGGGTGTGAGGTGAAACCTTAATCTTTTTGATTTCCATTTTTCTTATTGGTGATTAAGCGTAACCTTTTATATGGTTGTTAATATTTTTGCAATTCTTTTGATAGATGCTTATTCATATCCTTTGACCATTTCTTGACTGGTTCTTGGTCTTAAATAGCTAAACTAGTTTCCCATACATCTTGGATATCTCTACTAGAGAACTTTGATATGAAGATTTATTTCCCCCTCCCATATTTCCCATCTTATGTTAACTGCATTGATTACTTTCTTTTTGGTGTAAATGCTTTTCAATTTCATGAAATCAAAATTACCTACTTTGTGTTTTGTGACTGTATCTAACTTTATTTGAATTTTTTCTCCTATTCAGTTGTGAAAAGTACCAATCTAGTTCTTGTCTGCCTTTTATGATATCACCTTTGATATTTAGGTCGTGTATACATTTTGAGACTATTGTGGTATATGGTAAAAGTTTTTAGTCAAAAAACAAATATCTTTTAAAAATTAAATATATCAATTTTCCTCAACTACATGTAAAAACAATTTTCAACATTCATTTTAAGTATTGAGTGCCAAATTCTCTTCCTCCCTCCCCAGTCCCCTCATTGAGAAGGCAAGCAATTTGATATAGTTTATGCATATGTAATCATACAAAACACATTTCCATATTAGTCCTGTTATAAAAGGAAACATAGACCAAAATAAAAACCCAAGAAAAATAAAGAAAGTAAAGAAAAGCATGCTTCGATCTGTATTCAGAATCCATCAGTTCTTTCTCTGGGAGTGGATAGCATTTTTCATGATAAGTTCTTCAGAGTTGTCTTGAATCATTATATTGCTGAGAATAACTAAGTCATTCACAGTTGATCATCTTAAAATATTGCTGTTACTGTGTACAATGTTGTCCTCTTTCTATTTATTTCACTTTGCATTAGTTCATGTAAGTCTCTCCAGGTTTTTTGAGAGCATCTAGCTAATCATTTCTTATATCATACTAGTATTCCGTCACAAGCATATACCACAAATTGTTCAGCCATTCTCAAATTGGTGGGCATCCCCTCAATTTCCAATTCTTTGCCACCAGAAAAGAGCTGCTATAAACATTTGGGCATAATTCCAAATTGCTCTATGCAATGGTTGAATCAGTTCACAACTCCACCAACAGTGCATTAGTGTCTTAATTCTCCTACATCTCCTCTAACATTTATCATTCTCCTTTTCTCTCCTATTAGCCAATCCAATATGCATGAGGTTAGTACCTCAGTATTGTCTTAATTTGCATTTCTCTAATCAATAGTGATTTGAAGTATTTTCCAGATGGATATAGATAGCTTTGATTACTTCATCTGAAAACCGACTGTTCATTTTTTTTTTTTTGATTACTTTTCAGTTGGGGAATGGCTGTGTTTTGTTTTGTTTTTAATAAATTTGACTCATTCTCTGTATATTTGAGACATGAGGCCTTTATCAGAGAAATTGTCTTCAAAAATTTTTTCAAAGTTATGATTGCTAACTGTATTTCCCTCCATACTATATCCTCCCCTCTTTATTCTATCTCTGTCTTCTTTCACCCTGTCCCTCCTAAAACAAATTTTGCTTCTGAATATTGCCTCCCCCAATATGCCCTCCCTTCTATGAGCACCCCCCTTCTCTTATTCCCTTCCCCTCCTACTTTCATGTAGGGTAGGATAGATTTCTATACCCAAATGAGTGTGTATGTTATTCCTTCTTTGCCTATCCTCTCTTCCCCTCCACTGTAATAGCTCTTTCTTTCCTCTTTTATGTGAGATAATTTGCCCCATTCTACCTCTCCCTTTCCCTTTCTCATAGTACATTCTTCTTTCTCACCCCTTAAAGATATCCTATCATATTTAACTTACACCTGTGCCCTCTGTCTATGTAGAGTCCTAACTGCGCTAATAATGAGAAAGTTCTTATGAGTTACAAATATCATCTTCCCATAAAGGAATATAAGCAATTTAACCTTATGAAGTCCCTTATGATTTCCCTTTCCTGTTTACCTTTTTAATGCTTCTCTTGAGTCTTGTATGTGCAAGTCAGATTTTCTATTCAGCTCTGATCTTTTCTTCAGGAAGGCTTGAAAGTCCTCTATTTCATTGAATGGCCATTTCCCCCTGAAGGATTAAACTTAGTTTTGCTGGGCCAGTGATTCTTGGTTGTAATCCTTGTACCTTTGCCCTCCAGAATATCATATTCCAAGCCTTCTGATCCTTTATTGTAAAAGCTGCTAAATCTTATGTTATCCTGACTGTGGCTTCATGATACTTGAATTGTTTTTTCTGGCTGATTGCAATATTTTCTGCTTGATTTGGGAGCTCTAGAATTTGGGATCGCTTTCAGGAGGTGATTGGTGGATTCTTTCAATTTCTATTTTACCCTCTGGTTCTAGAATATCGGGGCAGTTCTCTTTGATAATTTCTTGAAAGATGATGTGTAGGGGCTTTTTTGATTGTGGCTTTCAGAAAGTTCAATAATTTTAAAATTAGCTTCTGCTTCTGGGAGCCAAGATGGTAGAGTAAAAAGGTAGTCACTCTCACCCTCCCCTATCAGCCTCTGAAAACCCAGAAAATATTGCCTTAGGGGAAAAAAAACCCCTGGAACAGCTGAACTGGAAGAAAGATGGGGAACAAATAGGTCTCCAAGTGCCTCAGCAAAAATAAGTGAAGCAGCACTACAAAGGGCCTCAGGCAGAGAAGCACCCTGCAGCATTCAACTGAAAGGAGCTAAAGAAAACAAGCTAGAGTCTTCCTAAAGTCCCAGCCTTGCTGATTCCAACCCAACACCAGGTAAGCTGTCAGAACATCCTCCAACTGTCAACCAGGAGAAGATCCTGAAGCCCAGGTGGTAGAAGAGGCAAACACCAACACCTGGACCTCTGAGTGCCTCAGTGAGGGTGGGGGAACCAGTGGAAACCAGCTCAGAAAACCACTAGGTGCCTTGGCACTTTACCGCAAAGGAATCTCCCAGTGCATTAGCAGAAATGAGGGAGGTAGCATTGCAAGGGCCCCCAGGCAGATAAACACCCTGCAGCACCCATCTAAAAGGAGCTGATGAAAGCTAAAGGAAAGGAAAAGCAGGCAACCTAGAATTCCCTGAAAGTTCCAGCCTTGCTGATTCCAGCCCAACATGAGGTAAACTGCCAAAACCCTACAGCCTCCAATTGCCAACATAAGAGGCCCCAGCACACAAAGCCAGTGACCAAGACCTAGGCCCAACAAAGAAGCTTGGGTCAGTGCCCTCTGTTCCCCAGCAGCTCAATCTCTTTAAAGGCCATGGAATAAAGAAACCATGAATAAAAAGAAACGTACCATAGATTCATATTATGAAAAGAATTGAAATCAAGACAGAAATTCTGAAGAGGACAACATTGTCAACAAACCCACATCTGCAACATCAAAAGGATATACGAACTGGTCTGAAGCCCAGAAAGCCTTCTTAGAAGAACTCAAGAAGGATTTTAAAAGTCTAATGAGAGAGGTAGAAGGGTCCTTAAAAGATTACAGTTGGCCAATTGGAAAAAAAAGTACACTGAAGAAAACAAATCCCTTAAAAATACAATTGGCCAATTGAAGAAGGAAGTACAAAAACTAACAGAAGAAAACAATCTGTTAAAAACTAGAATTGGACAAATGGAAACTAATGACTCTATGAGAGAGCAAGAATCAGTCAAACAGAAACAAAAAAATGAAAAAAGGGATGAAAACATAAAATACCTCATCGGTAGAACCATCGACCTGGTAAATCGATCCAGGAGAGACAATTTAAAAATCATTGGACTACCTGAAAAATCATGATGAAAAAAAGAGCCTGGACAGTATCTTTCAGGAAATCATAAAGGAAAACTGCCCAGAAGTCCTAGAACCAGAAGGTAAAATAACCATAGAAAGAATACACCACTCATCACCTAGAAAAGATCCCCATTTGACAACACCAAGGAATATAATAGGAAAATTCCAAAATTACCAGATGAAAGAGAAGGTGCTGCAAGCAGCCAGAAAGAAACAATTTAAATATCATGGAACCACAGGATTACACAGGACCTTGCAGCTTCTACATTAAAAGACCACAGGGCATGGAACATGATATTCCATAAGGCAAAGGAGCTTGGATTGCAGCCAAGGATCAACTACCCTGCAAAAATGAGCATGATTTTTCAAGGGGAGATGGATATTCAACAAAACTAGGGGACTTCCAAACCTTCCTCATAAAAAGACCAGAGCTCAACAAAAAATTTGATCTTCAAGTACAAGATTCAAGAAAGACATAAAAAGGTAAATGGGACAGAAAGATACAAAATATTGTTAATAAGGGTGGACTGTTTACATCCCTACAAGGGAAGATGACACTTGCAACTCTTGAGAACTGTATTGTTATTACACCATGTTAAAGGAGTATACATAAAGGGGGTGGATATTAGTTGACTTTGATGTAATGATAAAAAAAATCTAATCAAGTGGGTTAAATGGATCCAAGTAAGTGGATTAGTCTGATCTTAGAAAATGTACTGAGAAAGGAGGCAGAGAAGGGTAAATTACATTACAGGAAAAGACAGAAAATCCTATTACAGCAGAGGGAAAGAAGGGAGGGGGTGAGCATTGTTTGAACCTTGCTCTCATCAGATTTGGCTCAAGAAGGGAATAACATAATCAGTTAGGTATGGAAATCTAACTTGCCCTATGGCAGTAGGAAGGAAAAGGGGAAAGAAAAGGGAAGGGCGATGGGAGGGAGGGAAGAAGCGGTGAGGGTGAAGGGGAAGAGGGGGGAGGGGGATAATAGAAGGGAGGAGAGACTGAAGGAGGTGGTGGTCAAAAGCAAAATACTGGTGAGGGGGGAAAGGGAGAGAGGAGAAAGAAAAGCAAAAACAGGGGGAAAAAGGATGGAGAAAAAGACACAGATAGTAATCATAACTGTGAAAGTTGAATCACTATCTTTTTTTTTCTCTTCTGTTGAGTTGTGTTTCCTCTTTCTGATGGTTGCTCCTATTGGTTTTAATGTTTATTTACAACTTCACTGATGTGAAAACATGTTTAATAGGAATGTAAATGTATAGCCTATATCAGATTGTGCACCATCTTGGGGAGGGGGGGGAGGAAAGGGAAGAAAAATTTTAAACTGAAAACCATATGGAAGTGATTGTTGATAAATCAAAATAAGTTAATAAAATTAAAAAATTTAAAAATTTAAAATTATCTCTCCTGGATCTGTTTTCCAGGTCAGTTGTTTTTCTAATAAGATATTTCACGTTGTCTTCTATTTTTTCATTCTTTTTGCTTTTGTTTTATTGCTTTGTAATGTTTGTGGACTCATTAGATTTCAGTTGTCCAATTTTAATTTTTAAAGAATTATTTTCTTCTGTGAGGTTTTGTATATCCTTTTCCATGTGGCCAGTTCTATTTTTAATCAGTTCTTTTCTTCAGTCAATTTTTGTGCCTATTTTTCCATTTGGCCAATTCTGCTTTTTAAGGCATTCGTTTTTGTACTTTTTGTTTTTATTTTTATTTTTTTACCATTTGGCCTATTCTGTTTTTTAAGACATTATTTTCTTCAGTATTTTTTGTGTCTCTTTTACCAAGTTGTTGACTCATTTTTCATGATTTTCTTGCATCAGTCTCATATCTCTTCCTAATTTTTCCTTTACATCTCTTACTTGATTTTTTAAATTACTTTTTGAGCTCTTCTATGGCCTGAGACAAATTCATGTTTTTCTTGGAGACTTGGGATATAGGAATTTTGACTTTGCAGTGTTCTTCTGAATGTATGTTTTGATTTTCTTTGTCACCATAATAACTCTCTGTGATCAGATTCTTTTCTGTTGTTTGCTCATTTCCCCAGCCTATTTCTTAACTTTTAACTCTTTGGTAAAGTGGGGCTTTGCTTCCAGGGTGGAGGGCACACTGTCCCAAGCCTCTGGAGTTTTGTGCAGGTGTTTCAGATATACTTCTGGGGACCTGTAAGTTTTCAGTTTTTCTAAGGTATTATGATTTAAGAAGAGGTGTATTTACTTCTCTCTTGACCTGTGCTGTGGTCTGCGAGTGACCTCATGTACTCTTTTTTTGCCCTGGAAATGTGACAAGGGTTCCTGCTCCACTGCAGTGTCAAGCTGGGGTGTGCTAGTGCTCTTCCTTGCCCTTGGACTGCCACCCAAAGCTACAACCTGGATCTGAGTATGGGTAAAGTGATAGAGTCCTGCCAAGCTGTTTGACCCCTTTACCATCTGTGGGTTGAGAGCTCTGGAAACAGCCGCTGCAGCTGCTGATTCATTTATTTCCGAGACCTGCTCCTGGCTTGCTGGGGCCTTGTCTGTACTGCGATGGACTGTGCTCCACTCTCACCCCAGTGCGACAGACTTTTCCCGCCAAACTTTGAAGTTGTCTTGGGCTGGAAAGTTATTTCAACCCATCCTTTTGTGGGTTCTGCCACTCTAGGATTTGTTTTAGGGCATTATTTAAAGGTCTTTGTAGGGATTTGGGGTAGAGCTCAGGCAAGTCCCTGCCTTCTCTGCATCATCTTGGCCTCTCATCCCAAAACAAACAAACAAACCCAAATATCTGCTAAATTGTTGTTGAGATTTCCCAGCACTTCTTGTCAAATAGAGAATTTTGAGTTTGAATACTGAGTTACTGAGTGGTATTGTTTCTGGTAAAGACTTCTACTGTTGATGAGTTGGGGGGGGTTGCATCTGTAGTAAATGAAAGCATTTTTCAGGGATCTGAATCGTTTCCTTCTTTTATTCTAACCTTTTCTTATGGTGAAAATCAGTAAAAATGCAGTGGAAGTTGCAGACCAGTAGGACCATGAACCATTTACAAAATTCAGGGGAAGGAGCCTCATGTAGCATAAGCGATGCCTAAGGCATGAATGCCTTCCACAACCTCCCTGACAAGTGGTTATTTCACCTTTCCTTTGAGACTTTGATGATGGGAGGCTCTCTATGTCCTGAGGCTCCCATTCCATTGTTGGACAGCTCTAATTATTTTGCTCCTATTGAGCTGCAATGTCTCTTTAATCTAAACTCACTGGTTCTATATCTGTTCTCTGGGGAGAAATAAAACAAGTTCAGTTCCTTTTACATATGACAACCTTTCAGATATTTGAAGAGTATGGTCTTATTCTTCAAAATATTCTCAATAATGTAGCTCAGAGTATAGACAAACACTAAAGGAGGTCGGGACCATGATTAGGTCATGGAAAAGATTGCAGCTAAGAGAGAAGCTCCTAGAGGTTATAAAGTCCAAATATGATCATGGCATAGCAAGTTTAGTATGGAGAATATTGTAGAGAAAATGAGGTAAGTTGGCTAAGAAAGATATAAATGTTAGTACCAAATATATTCACTAGCTATTGATGATTGGTACTCATTTTGATATTTTCTGATCATTTGTATCTATTTTCAACTTAATCAGGAGGACTTTTACCTTGTATTGCTCCTTTCACTTTCTCATTTATTTAAGTCATTTAAAGGAGTTATTGCTTGATGCTTAAATTTTATGTTTTGCTGTTTTAATAGAAAGGTGTGGAGATGTGTGGTGTTATGAGAAGAGAGCAACCTTATTGAATCTCCTTCCTTATAACCTGAGACCAATGGGCACTACTGTTATCCTGTGGTAACATAGCAAAATTGCAATGAAAATCACAGAGAAGAGGGAATTAAACTCTTAAAGGTTGGAATGATAAAAGCAAATATTAAGTGACATTTTTTTTGTCAGATGGCTACTAAATTACTGAGCTTTCTGGACATAAATGCTCTTCTGGCCTTTGAAAATATACCATAGTGAAAGATTTTAGGGCAGATACATACAAATAACATCATCATTAACATTATGAAAGCTAAAAGAAATGAAGGTAAACATTATGATTGAAAGACTTCCAAAATCATGCAGGAAATCCTTTCAGTTTATGGTAGTTAATATTCTTGGTGTGTGCATTTCTTCTTGCCAGGTCCTATGGCATATACTTTTATGCTTTATCTCCCTAGTTCTCAGCTTCTTTCTAACCCTACAGCTCCTATTCCTGAATAGAATGTTTCTTTAGAACAGAGAGTTTTGTACAGTCAAGATCAGGAAAGGAGAAATGGTTTTGTTTCCATAATCTCAAGGCAAGATTAACTTCTAAGAGTTGGGCTCCCTAGAGCGATACTTGTATAGATTCCTATCCATTCCATATTGGAGATTCTAGTCCATTCTCCAAATTGGAGAGGCAGATATATTGAATTCAATAAAATAAAGCAAAATAAGTCAAAATTTATATACGCTTTTAGGTTTATAAAGTACTTTGCATAAATTATCTAATTTTGATCCTTACAACCCACTGAGGAAGGTACTTGAGATATTACTATCCCCATTTTAAGGATAAGGGAAACTGAGGCTCTAAGAAGTTAAGAGATTGACCCATGCCACACAGCTAGTAAGTGATGCATGGGAAGCAGGATTTGAACCTAGATCTCTCCTGACTCCAAGTTCAGCAGTTTTCCCACTATATTATATTACCTCTGGACACTGGAGGCAGGGAGAACAATCAGACTAATTGAATCTGAGCCCTATGGACTGTTTATGGGACATCTTTAAGCATCTCAGACATTTTTTGTTCTTAATGATTTCCATATCTGAGTGTGAATATATAACAAAGTATAGTATTCTTGAATTTTTACATTCTTGGAGGACATGGCTGTGTCATGAATGGGGCAGATGTTTGGTATTATAATTATTAGGCTTTAAAAAGTTTTATTGATTTTTTTTATTATTTCACAATTATTTTTCACTTTGTCCCCATCCTTACCCTTCTACTACCCTACCATATCTTGTTCATGAAATGGGACTCTTCCTTTTAACAAAGAAAGACAGTTAAGCAAAATCATCTCAAATAGTGCTTCTGGTACTATATGTAACATTATGCCATGGTATTTCCCTGCCTATCCTTTGCTGAGGATAAGGGATCTGCTTCATTATTTCTTCTGTAGGACCGTTATTATTTTTTCAATTAATTTGAATTAAGCTTCATTTTAGAAATGATCCATTGAATTTACATTTTTGCAGTCACTGTGTATATTGCTCCTCTGGTTCTTGTTTCATTCAGAGGCAGCTAGGTGGAGCAGTGGACAGAGGACCAGGCCTGGGGTCAGAAACACTTAGGTTCAGATCCAGCCTCAGATACTTACTAACTGTGTGACTCTTCACTTCTGCCTCAGTGAGGTTGCTAATAATCCCTACTTCCCAGACTTGTGAAGATCAAATGAGATAATAATTGTAAAGTGCTTAGCACAGTGCCTGGTACGTAGTAGACACTATATAAATGTTAGCTACTAATATTTTTACTGTTATTATTGTTGTTATCATTATTCTTCTTCATGAATTTGTGAGTTCATGTTTCTCTTATTTGCCATTTTTTAAATCACACAATAATATTTTACTACAGTCCTCTAGAACAGTTAACTCATCTATTTTTCAATTGATGGGGCATTTTGATTTCAAATCTTATGATAATGATATTAACTAACATTTACGTAGTACTTTATAAATGTTTTCTCATTTGATCCTCATAACAAACCTGGAAGGTAGATGCTAGTATTATTCCCATTTTATGGATGAAGAAACTTAGGCAGACAATGGCAAAGTGATTTGCCCAGGGTCACATAGCTAGTAAACATCAGGCTGGAGTTGAACTTAGGTCTCACTGAGTCCAAGTCCACCATTCTATCCATTGGATTTCCTAACTGCCTTTACTACCATATAAAGTACTGCTATGAGTTTTTTGTATATATCGGAAACTTGTTTCTGTCCTTGACTTCCTTACCATATTTACTCAACAATGGAAACTTAAGATTCAAAAATTATGAACAGTTTAGTAACTTTTCTTGTACAACTCTAGTTTTTATCCAGAAAGATTGGACCAGTCCATCATTCCACTGACATATATTAGTATTAGGCTGCTCAATAACTCCTCCATCATTGATTTATTTCCCTCTTCTCCCCTCCCTAGTTTGCTAGGCATGAGATATAACCTCAATGTTTTTCTGATCTGCATTTCTCTTAGTTATTTGGACTGTGTTTTCACATGGTTGTTGAGATTTTGGATCCCTGTTTTTGAAAACTTTACCCTCAGGTTCATATATTCTTGGATTGTATCTTTGTCTTTCATTAGACTATGGAAATTCTTCTATTCCTACAGATTGGATGCTGATTTAATGCTAAAGTCTCTTGGAAATTAATTTGCTTCCTCTTTTTCTTAGTATTTTTACAATTTCTGAGGGAACTGAGATAGGGCATATCAGAGATCTCAAATTTGCAGAAGGGCCCCCACTCCTGAGTTTATCCAGAATCAAATTAAAATGTAATTGGAAAATATTTAACAAAACAAAAATACAATGCAACATAGATAATGTTACTTTGTGGTTTTCTAAGTAAATATGCCATTGAGAGAGTCTATTTGAGTTTATTGTCACTGCTGTATGCTATTTTCCTTTCCCCTAGGTTTCAGGTATTAAAAAAGAGAATTAAGGTCTTAATGGCAGAGAATTTTTTTAATGGTATTTTAATCCCCCTACCCCCAATTACATGTTAAAACAATTTTTAACATTTAAAAAAAAGTTTTGAGTTCCAAATTTTACTCCTTTCTCCCTTTCTGTCTTCCACCCTCTCTGAGACAGTAAGCAATCTGATATAGGTTATACATGTACAATCATGTAAAATATTGCAATTTTATTCATTTTGTACAAGAAGACTCAAACAAAAAAAAAGGAAAAAAGTATGCTTCAATCTGTATTCTGACAGCATAATTTTTTTTTTCTGGAGGCAGATAGAATGTTTCATCATGATTCCTTTAGGATTGTTTTGGATCATTATATTACTGAGGATAGCTAAGTCATGCACAATTCTTCACTGCTCAATACTGCTCTCACTATGCACAGTGTTCTCCTGGTTCTGCTCATTTCACTTTGCATGAGTTCATGTAAGTCTTTCTAGGTTTTTCTGAAATCATCCTGCTTGTAATATTCCATCACAGTCCCACACCACAGCTTGTTCAGCCATTCTTCAATTGATGGGCATCCCTTTGATTTCCAATTCTTAGTCACCACAAAAAGAGCTGCTATAAATATTTTTGTACAAGTAGCTCCTTTCCCATTAAAAAAAAAAAAACCTCTTTGGGATGCAGAGATAGCAATTGTATTGTTGGATCAAAGGGTATGCAGTTTTATAGACGTTTGGGCATAATTCAAAATTGCTCTTCAGAATGGTTGGATTAGTTCACAATTCTACCAGAAGTGCTTTAGTGTCTCAATTTTCCCATATCCCCTCCAATATTTATCATTTTCCCTTTTTTGTCATATTAGCCAATCTGATAGCTGTGAGGTGGTAACTCAGAGTTGTTTTAATTTGAATTTATCTAATTAATAGTGATTAGAGCATTTTTATATGACTATAGATAGCTTTGATTTCTTCTGAAAACTGCCTGTTCACATCCTTTGACAATTTATCAGTTGTGGAATGACTTGTATTCTTATAAATGCAACTCAGTTCTCTATATATTTGAGAAATGAGGCATTTATCAGAGATACTTGTTGCAAATCACACTTTTCTGCTTTCCTTCTAATTTTGGTTGCATTGATTTTGTTCGTGCAAAAACACTTTAGTTTTAAATAATCAAAATTATCTATTTTATATTTTATAATGCTCTCTATATCTTTTATAGTCCCGAATTCTTCCCTTATCCATAGATTTGACAGGTAAACTATTCCATGCTCTCTTAATTTGCTTATGGTATCACCCTTTATGTGTAAATCATGTACCCATTTTGACCTTATCTTTATAGCAGAGAATTCTAAATGGAGGAGTGACATAAATACTACCATTTAAATAATACTAAGTCTCTGGTTTTGATAGCTCAATCTAGTTTTTATTTTTTACTTTTTTTCATTATTGCTTTCAGTTATTTGTATAATCTATGAAGTTTCTTCTAAAGTTAGGTTGAGTTTGCAGTAC